>NC_141877.1:262037376-262351921 GCF_056163025.1 Triticum urartu
TTGGAAAAGCCTGTATTTACAAGAAAGTGAGTTGGAGCTCTGTAGCATTTCTAATATTATATGTGGATGACATATTGTTGATTGGAAATAATACATAATTTCTGGATAGCATAAAACGATACTTGAATAAGAATTTTTCAATGAAAGACCTCGGTGAAGCTGCTTATATATTGGACATCAAGATCTATAGAGATAGATCAAGATGCTTAATTAGACTTTCACAAAGCACATACCTTGATAAAGTTTTGAAGAACTTCAAAATGGATCGGTCAAAGAAAGAATTCTTGCATGTGTTACAAGGTGTGAAGTTGAGTCAGATTCAATGCCCAACCACTTCAAAAGATAGAGAGAAAATGAAAGTCATTCCCGATGCCTCAGCCATAGGTTCTATCATGTATGCAATGCTGTGTACCAGACCTGATTTGTGCCTTGCTATAAGTTTAGCAGGGAGGTACCAAAGTAATCCAGGAATGAATCACTGGATAGCGGTCAAGAACATCCTGAAATACCTGAAAAGGACTAAGGATATGTTTCTCGTTTATGGAGGTGACAAAGAGCTTGTCGTAGATGGTAACGTTGATGTAAGCTTTGACACTGATCCGTATGACTCTAAGTCACAAACCGGATACGTATTTATATTGAATGGTGGAGCTGTCAGTTGGTGCAGTTCCAAGCAGAGCGTCGTGGCGGGATCTACGTGTGAAGCGGAGTACATAGCTGCTTCGGAAGCAGCAAATGAAGGAGTCTTGAAGGAGTTCATATCTGATCTAGGTGTAATACCTAGTACATCGGGCCCAATGAAAATCTTTTGGGACAATACTAGAGTAATTGCCTTGGCGAAGGAATCCAGATTTCACAAGAGAACCAAACACATCAAGAGACGCTTCAATTCCATCTGCGATCAAGCCAAGGAGGGAGACATGGAGATTTGCAAGATACATACGGATCTGAATGTTGCAGACCCGTTGACTAAGCCTCTCTCACGAGCAAAACATGATCAGCACCAAGTCTCCATGGGTGGTAGAATCATTACTATGTAATCTAGATTATTAACTCTAGTGCAAGTGGGAGACTGAAGGAAATATGCCCTAGAGGCAATAATAAAGTTGTTATTTATATTTCCTTATATCATGATAAATGTTTATTATTCATGCTAGAGTTGTATTAACCAGAAACTTTTACATGTGTGAATACATAGACAAACAGAGTGTCCCTAGTATGCCTCTACTTGACTAGCTCGTTTATCAAAGATGGTTAAGTTTGCTGACCATAGACATGTGTTGTCATTTGATGAACAAGATCACATCATTAGAGAAAGATGTGATGGACAAGACCCATCCGTTATCTTTGCATAATGATCGTTTAGTTTTATTGCTATTGCTTTCTTCACGACTTATACATATTCCTCTGACTATGAGATTATGCAACTCCCGAATACCGGAGCAACACTTTGTGTGCTATCAAATGTCACAGTGTAACTAGGTGATTATAAACATGCTCTACAGGTGTCTTCGAAGGTGTTTGTTGAGTTGGCATAGATCAAGATTAGGATTTGTCACTCCGTGTATCGGAGAGGTATCTCTGGGCCCTCTCGGTAATGCACATCACTATAAGCCTTGCAAGCAATGTGACTAATGAGTTAGTTGTGGGATGATGCATTACGGAACGAGTAAAGAGACTTGTCGGTAACGAGATTGTACTAGGTATGATGATACCGAGGATCGAATCTCGGGCAAGTAACATACCGATGACAAAGGGAATGACGTATGTTGTTATGCGGTTTGACCGATAAAGATCTTCGTAGAATATGTAGGATCCAATATGAGCATCCAGGTTCCGCTATTGGTTATTTACCGGAGATGTGTCTCGGTCATGTCTACATAGTTCTCGAACACGTAGGGTCCGCACACTTAATGTTCGATGATGATTTGTATTATGAGCTATGTGTTTTGGTGACCGAAGTTTGTTCGGAGTCCCGTATGAGATCACGGACATGAGGAGGAGGCTCGAAATGGTCGAGAGGTAAAGATTAATATATTGGAAGGTAGTATTCGGACATCGGAATGGTTCCGAGTGATTCGGGCATTTTTTCGGAGTACCGAGGGGTTACCGGAACCCCCCGAGAAAGTATTGGGCCAACATGGGCCTAAGGGAGAGAGAGAGGGAAGCCCGCGGGGGTGGCTGCGTGCCACCCTCCTGAGTACGAATAGGACAAGGAGGAGGGGACGGCGCCCCCCTTCCCTTTCCCTCTCCCTCTCCTTCCTATTCCCCCCGGTGGAAGAAAGGAAAAGGGGGGAATCCTACTTGGACTAGGAGTCCAAGTAGGACTCCCCCCATGGCGCGCCCCTCCTGGTCGCCGGCCTCTCTCCCCCCTCCTTTATATACGTGGCCAGGGGGGCACCCCAAAGGCACACCAATAGTTCTCTTAGCCATGTGTGGTGCCCCCCTCCACAGTTTACTCCTCCGGTCATAGCGTCGTAGTGCTTAGGCGAAGCCCTGCGCGGATCACATCACCATGATTGTCACCACGCCGTTGTGTTGTCGGAACTCTCCCTCGGCCCTCTACTGGATCAAGAGCTCGACGGACATCATCGAGCTGAACGTGTGCTGAACATGGAGGTGACGTACGTTCGGTACTTGGATCGGTTGGATCGTGAAGACGTTCAACTACATCAACCGCGTTAACCTAACGCTTCCACTTTTGGTCTACGAGGGTACATGGACACACTCTCCCCTCTCGTTGCTATGCATCTCCTAGATAGATCTTGCATGATCGTAGGAAATTTTTTGAAATTGCATGCTACGTTACCCAACAATTTCTTCATGCGCTTTACACCAATATGACCTAAACGACAGTGCCACAAATATGTTGCACTATCATTATCAACTTCGCATCTTTTGGCATCAATATCATGAATATGTGTATTACTATGATCGAGATTCAATAAACCATTTACATTGGGTGTATGACCATAGAAGGTTTTATTCATGTAAACAGAACAACAATTATTCTCTAACTTAAATGAATAACCATATCACAATAAACATGATCCAATCATATTCATGCTCAACGCAAACACCAAATAACATTTATTTAGGTTCAACACTAATCCTGAAGGTAGAGGGAGTATGCGATGGTGATCTTATCAACCTTAGAATCACTTCCAACACACACCATCACCTCGCCCTTAACTAGTCTCCATTCATTTTGCAACTCCTGTTTCAAGTTACTAATCTTAGCAACTGAACTGGTATCAAATACCCATGGGCTACTATGAACACTAGTAAATTACACATCAATAACATGTATATCAAATATACCTTTCTTCACTTTGCCATCCTTCTTATCCGCCAAGTATTCGGGGTAGTTCCGCTTCCAGTGACCATTCCCTTTGTAGTAGAAGCACTCAGTTTCAGGCTTAGGGCTTCTTCATGGGAGCGGCAACTTGCTTGCCATTCTTCTTGAAGTTCCCTTTCTTTCCCTTGCCCTTTTTCTTGAACTAGTGGTCTTGTTAACCATCAACACTTGATGCTCTTTCTTGATTTCTACCATCGTCGATTTCAGCATCGCGAAGAGCTCAGGAATCATTTTCGTCATCCCTTGCATATTATAGTTCGCCATGAAGTTCTAGTAACTTGGTGATAGTGACTAGAGAACTCTGTCAATCACTATCTTATCTGGAAGATTAACTCCCGCTTGATTCAAGCGATTGTAGTACCCAGACATTCTGAGCACATGCTCACTAGCTGAGCTATTCTCCTCCATCTTGTAGGTAAAGAACTTGTTAGAGGTCTCATACCTCTTAACACGGGCATGAGTCTGAAATATCATTTTCAGCTCTTGGAACATCTCATATGCTCCATGGCATTCAAAATATTTTTTAAGTCCTGGTTCTAAGCCGTAAAGCATGGTGCACTAAACTATCAAGTAGTCATCATACCGAGCTTGTCAAACGTCCATAACGTCTGCATCTGCTCCTGCAATAGGTCTGTGCACCTAGCAGTGCATCAAGGACATAATTCTTCTGTGCGTCAATGAGGATAATCCTCAGATCACGGACCTAGTCCGCATCATTGCTACTATCATCTTTCAACCTAGTTTTCTCTAGGAACATATCAAAAATAAGGGAGCTCAATCGCGAGCTATTGATCTACAACATAGATATGCAAATACTATCCGGACTAAGTTCATGATAAATTAAGTTCAATTAATCATATTACTTAAGAACTCCCACTCCCACTAAGATAGACATCCCTCGAGTCATCTAAATGATCACTTGATCCATATCAACTAAACCATGTCTGATCATCACGTGAGATGGAGTAGTCTTCAATGGTGAACATCTCCATGTTGATCATATCTACTATATGATTCATGTTCGACCTTTCGGTCTCTGGTGTTCCAAGGCCATGTCTGTACATGCTAGGCTCATCAAGTTTAACCCGAGTATTTTGCATGTGCAAAACTGTCTTACACCCGTTGTATGTGAACGTAGAGCTTATCACACCCGATCATCACGTGGTGTCTCGGCACGACGAACTGTCGCAAGGGTGCATACCCAGGGAGAACACTTATACCTTGAAATTTAGTGAGGGGTCATCTTATAATGCTACCGCGGTACTAAGCAAAATAAGATGCATAAAAGATAAACATCACATGCAATCAAAATATGTGACATGATATGGCCATCATCATCTTGTGCTTTTGATCTCCATCTCCAAAGCACCGTGATGATCTCCATCGTCACCGGCTTGACACCTTGATCTCCATCGTAGCGTCATGATATGTGACATGATCGTCACCGGCCCGACTATCGCTAACGCATAGTGATAAAGTAAAGCAATTACATGGCGATTGCATTTCATACAATAAAGTGATAACCATAAGGCTCCTGCCAGTTGCGGATAACTTTTACAAAACATGATCATCTCATACAATAACGTTTTTCACATCATATCTTGACCATATCACATCACAACATGCCCTGCAAAAACAAGTTAGACGTCATCTACTTTGTTGTTGCAAGTATTACGTGGCTGCTACGGACTTCTAGTAAGAACCGTTCTTACCTACACATCAAAACCACAACGATTTTTCGTCAAGTGTGTTGTTTTAACCTTCAACAAGGACCGGTCGTAGTCAAATTCGATTTAACTAAAGTTGGAGAAATAGACACCCACCAGCCAACTTTATGCAAAACAAGTTGCATCTCTGTCGGTGCAACCGGTCTCATGAACATGGTCATGTAAGGTTAGTTTGGGCCGCTTCATCCAACAATACTGCCGAATCAAAATAAGACGTTGGTGGTAAGCAGTATGACTATGATTTCCCACAACTCTTTGTGTTATACTCGTGCATATCATCTACGCATAGACCTGGCTCGGATGTCACTGTAAGGGAATGTAGCATGCAATTTCAAAATTTTCCTATGCTCACGCAAGATCTATCTAGGAGATGCATAGCAACGAGAGGGAGAGAGTGTGTCTACGTACCCTCGTAGACCGAAAGCGGAAGCGTTTGACAACACGTTTGATGTAGTCGCACACCTTCACTCCCTTCTACACTTTCCAAAAGCCTCGTGGGCTTTCCCCTTTGGCCCAAATAAAGTGTTCTCGTACCCAAACATTTCGGGAAACATCCGAAATCCCTTCCGGTGAATTTCGGAACCCTTTCGGAGACAAAACACCATTATCCCATATATCAATCTTTACCTTCGAACCATTCCGGAGCTCCTCGTCATGTCTGTGTTCACATACGGGACTCTGAACAACATTTGGTCACCAACATACATAACTCATATAATACTATATCGTCAATGAACGTTAAGCGTGCGGACCCTACGGGTTCGAGAACTATGTAGACATGACCGAGACACCTCTCTGGTCAATAACCAATAGCGGAACCTGGATGCCCATATTGGCTCCTACATATTCTACGAAGATCTTTATCGGTCAAACCTTATGACAACATATGTTATTCCCTTTGTCATCGGTATGTTACTTGCCCGAGATTCGATCGTCGGTATCTTCATACCTAGTTCAATCTCGTTACTGGCAAGTCTCTTTACTCGTTCCGCAATACATCATCCCGCAACTAACTCATTAGTTACATTTCTTGCAAGGCTTCTTATGTTGTGTATTACCGAGAGGTCCCAGAGATACCTCTCCGATACTCGGGGTGACAAATCCTAATTTTGATCTATGTCAACCCAACAAACACCTTCGGAGATACCTGTAGAGCATCTTTATAATCACCCGGTTACCCTGTGACATTTGATAGCACACAAGGCATTCCTCCGGTATCCGGGAGTTGCATAATCTCATAATCGAAGGAATATGTATTTGACATGAAGAAAGCAATAGCGATAAAACTAAACGATCAACATGCTAAGCTAATGGATGGGTCTTGTCCATCACATTATTCTCCTAATGATGTGATCCCGTTCATCAAATGACAACACATGTCTATGGTTAGGAAACTTAACCATCTTTACTTAATGAGCTAGTCTTAGTAGAGGCTTACTAGGGACACGATGTTTTGTCTATGTATCCACACATGTATCAAGTTTCCGGTTAATACAATTCTAGCATGAATAATAAACATTTATCATGATATAAGAAAATATAAAATAACAACTTCATTATTGCCTCTAGAGCATATTTCCTTCATTGGCTTGTTGTTGGACGCAAACAAGATACGCGAAGTTGCAATGACCAACTTTTAACTACTCAAAGAAAGAGCTAGGAGATTGATCTACTTATATAGAATTAGACCCCCCCCCCTAAAAAGGATTAAGTGATATAGGATTAAGGGGTGGCGGCTAAGGGGTTGGACGATGTCCCAAGGCAGCCAAAAACTAACCCTAGGTCGTATAAGGCTCATGGGCCTAAGTGGAGGTGGCGCAACACCTTTTGACTCGCATATATTCTAGTTACTAAGCTCCCATGATTTCCTAGCCTTTGGTGGCTCGAGGGTTGTATTTTTTTGAGGGAGGCTCGAGGGTTGTAGAGGGTATTTCTAGACTCATTTTTCAGTATATACCTTTTTTCCGCTGGACACTAACAGTACGATATGCAGCACTCTTGCAACGTCCCTTGCCACTGCACCACATGCTACATAGTGGGTAAATAACAGCTCCATTTACTGCATGCAACACTTAATGTTACAATTAATGCTTAATTAAATAGAAAACATTAGATTATCTTATGTTGATGAGCTAATATATAAACAGGCCAGGAGGATAACTCACCAGACAAAAGTGCTATGTCTGTGTATTATACCAGTAAGATCGTGCCTTGTGCCTTTAGAGCATCTTAAATAGAAGATGTAGATGAAAAAATAACTACATTTTACTTCTTCAAGGCTTAAAAAGCCACCTCCAACATATGGTGTAGATGTAAAAAGAATTACATCATCTGGCCCAAATGATGTAAAATACAACCTGGAGATGCAAATTTGCATCTCCACCTCCAGGTGATGTACAACGGTTGGTCACGCACCAACCGCTGTTCTTTTCCCTATACCGTGCGTCTTCTTCCTCCCGCTACCCGCCGAACTGCTGCCACCCGCCCACCCACCCGCCGAACTGCTGCCACCCGCCCACCCACCCATCGCACCATGCTGTCGTCGCCCCACGCTATATCCGGCCGCCAACCACCCCCGCCGTTGGTTCCATGACTCCGCTGCCACCGCGCGATTCGCAATTGCCGCCGCCTAATTCGCCAGCGCGAAGCCCCGCCCTGAGCCTCCACCCCACCGCCGCACACCACCAAGCCCCCGCCCCGAACCCCCATCCCATCGATGTCGCCCGATTCGCCAATGTTGTCTTCTTCCTCCTGCTGCCCTCCACACTGTCGCCCGCCCACCCGCCGAACTGCCGCCGCCCACCCACACACCCATCGCACCACGCCGTCGTCGCTCTGCGCTATATCCGACCGCCAACCATCCCCGCCGCCGGTTCAACGACTCCGCTGCCACCGCCCGATTCGCCATCGTTGCTGCCTGATTCGCCAGCGCGAAGCCTCGCCCCAAGCCTCCACCCCACCATCGCGCACCACCAAGCCCCCGCCATGAGCCCCCCATCACACTACCGCCGCCTGATTTGCCATCGCGATGCCCCCACCTCACCGTCACCAAGCCCCCACCCCACCGCCACGTAACCGCCACCAAGCCCCTCCCCCACCCCCCCCCCACCCCCGGTCGTCGCCATGCCACCGAAGAAGATCCAGAAGAGCAATACGGGGTTCTTCGGCGTGCAGGTGAAGCCTTCCAGCAACTTCAGCATGGAGTTTTTTATGATGAGGGGAGCCGCTTCTGGCTCGACACATACTACATCGTCGACGAGGCCGCACGTGCTTAATTTGGAAGCTAGGAGTCGATGGAAAACATGCAGAAAGTTAGCAATTTACTCTCTTGCATCCAACCAGAGTGTAACTATGATTATAGATTTTCCATTCTATCCTTCCATTTTTCTAATATTTCGTGTAATAACCATTGAGCAAGAAATTAAGCTCAGGCATATTGAACGAAGCTCCCACAACGGTTGTTCATTAATTTCGCTAGATGGATACTTTTATAAAAATATTTAAACATGATCGTCGCTGCTATATAGCACAATTAAATGACAATTACACACAACGAGCCAACCAATTGAATTAGACCACATACAAAATAAACAGAGGACTTAACCCACGACCGAAGAATAGGCGCGCCAAAGCGCGCGTCATGCTCTAGTTCTACAACAATGTTGCATCATTTTTGCTTTGTCTTTGTGCTCGGTGGGGGGGGGGGGGGGGGGGGGGGGGATTTGAATGTGAATCCATTTGGGTTAGAAAGTCCACGAGATAGACTTTTCAACAACAAATGATTCATCCAATTTGGACTCTGAATGCAAACGTCAAAAACATTTGAAGTCAAATGTGTTAGTGCAATCGGAATCTGACTCGAGAACATGGGAAACTTGATCTATGACTTCTCTTGAGCTCAAAGTGACGTGAGAGAATTTCTTGTACAACACCTAATCACGACTCTTTGATTTATCCTCCCACATGGCTTGAATAGGTGTCCAGTAATTATGCAATTAGACATAAAATAAAAAAAGATGAAGTATTTTTTTGGATAACATAAATAAATTATTGCATATATTTTACTATAAATCACCTAAAAATATGTATGTGCGTAATATTTTTGGTCGTATTCAAGGTAGCCATGTCCTCACCATCCTCCCATTTCGTAAACAAAGTCACTCTCAGCATTGTTGAATCTGAAACATGGCTAACAAAAGAGACAGGGTATACATGTTATATATGTATATGTCATTTATATTTAGTTCTCTTAGTTGGTGCACATATGACACATTTATACATGAGTAATTTTCAAATGTCATGAAATATAGAGTCAACATATTATAACAAAAATAAACCTTATGAAAATATTGTAACTTAATTTGTGTATATAAGTGAAGCTCTTATTCCGATTCAAAGACCGACAATGCTCATCATTAAACCATCTCAACATTGATGAATAAATTTTAATTATTTTAAAACTACATAATACCACATTTAAATAAGCAAACATGCAACATGTCATTTGACACAAATTCATCACCAAATCAGAGGTCATATTAAAATAAAAATAGTAACACAATTATTTTCATTTATTGGAACAATTATTTTTATTTATTTCAAACTAGCACGATCATCTCTTGTGATGCAGATTTTATACACAAAAAAATCATTGTCTACACTATACTCTCCAATCAATTAAAAGTAAAATTAGAGACATAAACACTTTATAATAATTTTGAACATGTGATTTCAGTATTTTGAACATGCTTAAATAAGCAAACATGCAGTAAGTCCTTGCAGATTCCACATTTCTAAACATGGCTAATGATGTTTGTCGAGAAATCTCAAAAATGTGACCTTTTGTCTCAATCAGGCTCAAACAGACCTAACTATTCATGAGCACACAGCTATAGTAGAAACCGCACCAAACCACCATAAATGGTATTCAACACAGCCAGCACACCGAGTACTACCGAGTTTATATTTTGAAGCAAACAGCCAGCACCCATACAATACAGTAAGACTTTTCATCAAGCAGGCTGTGAAAAACTGAGCTTGCTAGAATGGAATTTTCGGCACACAGATCTACCAATCAGTTTCTGTAAATGTACACTGATCTACTACCTCTACAGATGAGAGCATCAATAGACTGTTAGCTGAGCAATGCGGGCAATCTCTACTTTCTTCTCCTGCTCCTACACATGAGAGCTGTCCATAAACTGTTAGCGGCAATCAATCCTGACATTCTAACCATCCATCAGCTCTTACTTTCTTCTCTTGCCCCTGTAGCTACTAAGCGACGACAGCCCCCCTGCAAACACCGACATTTCCGAGGGAGGGGGTGATGACGGTCGAATCATCGATGGGAGTGGCGAAAAGCAGCCCACATCGCCATCCGGAAGGTCAAGATCGTATAACTCATCAGCGAAGACTGCAAAGTTCGAACCAGTGCTTCTTTTCTGAAGGAGGCCAGGATCACTGGCTCTCAAGTCTAGTGCTATGTCCCTGGGTTCCAGCAGTAGTCCTAGTCCAGGCTCCAGCACCACGTTATCGATCTCTGTCAGTGATTTCAATTGGCGTCCCAGTGAAGCAATGGTCTTCTGGCACTCTGCAAGCTTCCCAGCTGCATTAGCAAGCTCCTTCTCCTATAACAAAGATCATGATTCATATTCAGACATAGAATATTGATTCTCTTAATTTATATGCATTCAGGTTAACAGGTGTGATGTTTGAGCTGCAACAACTTTAGTGGCGCAATGCTAAAGAATCCTCTTTCTACTCTGGATCGATAATCGACAAAACACAAGTTCATAAATGTTATCAGAGCCGCAATCACCAGATTCAGTATAAAGATAAATTTACCTGCTTGGTCTTTAGGTCTCCATTTGAGTTTGCAAGCCTCCAGAGCTTCGCGTCCCGAATATCCCTTGACAACTGAGCCTCCAGCTTTCGGCATTTCTGTTCATAATCTTTTGACAGCAACCTTTCCTGCACAACCTCCCCTTGGAGGAAGCTCACCATGTTCGTCAGTTTCACAACATCGGCCTTTGATGCTTCAAGTTGATGCTCTATTGCCGTTCTTTGTGACTGCACAGACTCTTCCTTGGCAGTGAACTCCGCTGCTGACAACATCTGTTCCTGCAGTTTTGCTTCAAACAATTCAACCTTCTCCTTAAGCTTCCAGGCATCCTGATGTGCAGACTCAACCTCTGACTCCAACACCCTTTTTATGGCCTCTAGAGCTTCTAGCTGCAGCTGGAGCTCGTCAGAGAACTCCTTTTCCTTTACCACTTCATGCTCAAGCGCTGTCACCATATCACGCAGTTTCACAACTTCAGAGTTGACTAACTGGAGTTCTGCCTCCAATGATTCTTTAACAGACTCCACAGAAAGAGATTTCTCTGCTTCTGCCAATTTTTCATGCAATGCCTTCTCTTTTTCAATTACCTCATTTTCTAGCGCTTTAATGACATCACGCAGTTTCGCTACCTCACTATTTGCTGAACATAGCTGTCCCTCCAATGATTCCTTAACAGCTTCAGAATGAGTTCTCTCTGCTTCAATCTTCATGTCTAGCTGTGATGTCAGTTCTTCATGCACTGTCCTCTCCTTTTCTATCTCACTCTCTAATGCTTCGATAATGCCACGCAGTTTCTCTACTTCGGTGTTTGCGGAACAAAGCTGTGCCTCCAATGGTTCTTTAACAGCCTCAACAGCTGCTTCAATCTTCAGCAATGATTGTGTCATGAGTTCGTCGTGCAGTGCCTTCTCTTCTTCTACCTGATTCTCTAGTGATTTAATGATGCCATGCAGTTTTTGCACTTCCGCGTTTGCAGAATACAGCTGTCTCTCCAACAATTCTTTAGCATTGCATGCAGCATCTGATTTTTCTTTGTGCTGCACAGAAAGAGCAGTCTCGGTTTCAATCCTCTCTTCCAATGATGCCACAGTCACCCGAAGCTCTGCGGCTTCGGCTGACACCAGTTCTAACTGTGACTCAAATTCCTTCTTTTCTGCATTTTCTCCCAATGAAGCAACAATCGCATGTAGCTCCTCAGCTTCTACAGATTTGGACTCCAGTTGAAACTCCAAAGCCTTTTTCTCCGAGTCCAATCGGTCCACACCTCCCAGAGCAGCATATTTAGAGTCATTTGCCAAATCCAATTGCATTTGCATTTCAACCAGCCTGTTCCTTGCCGCCACTAGTGCGTCACAGGAGATGTCAAGCTGATTTCTAGCCTCTATCAGAGCTATCTCAAGCTCCTTCTTATAGCTTTCAACCACTTCAACCCTCGAATGCAAATCTGCAACATGACGCCGCAATTCTTCATTTTCAATTTTAGAAGAGCTGTTTCTCGTCACAGCCTTGTCGGAATCTGTCTCCATATCAAAGGTAGAGCTTGTCTGGTCTGATTCAGGCAATGCAGCCAACCTTTCCATCTCAAGGAAATCATCCATTAGGTCGATCTCAACAGGACTATTCACAATATTTGTTGCACTAGCCTTCGCATTCCTGAACTGATCAAGCTCTGTAATCAGAGCAGATGCCCACGAGTCAGAATTTCTCAATTCACTATCAACAGCAACCATACATTCTGCACTGTCAGAGTGGCTGTCAGTTAGTGATTCTGCGCTTGGCGGAGGTCTAGAATCATTGACCAATGCTGTTTTCTGAGCTAGATAATGTAACCTGCGGCATTCTGCCTCAACCCTAGCAATCTTTTTTATACTTTCCAGGTGCTGCTTGCTGGCTGTCTCTGCTGCTTGATTGCTCAAGTCTTTTTCCAGTGAGAGTATCTTCAGATCCTTGGACTGTACAAGGAGCTTGGCCTTGAGATCCAAGTTCTCTTTCTCGATTGTCTGAAGCTTCTCTTGTAGATCAGGCTGTGCAGACACGGTGGATGCTTCTGATTTGGTTGCTGCCAGCTGCTTCTTCAGCTCAGCAATATGGTTTTGCAGCTTGGAGTTCTCAGACTCCAACTCCTGGGACTTCTTGGTAAGTGCATCACGTATTATCTCCTCTTGTTCTTCCCTTACCAGGCGCAGCTGCCTCACGCATTCCTTGAGGGCCTTGTCTAGGTGGCTGACTTGACCCTCAAGATAGTCATTTCTATGGGAAGCAGCTTCAAGCAGCTTCTTGATGGCAGTAGCTTCAACTTCAGCTTGTTCCCAACCTACATAAAGCATCAACGAAATGGTTGTGAACATTACTACATAGAATAATAAAGCTGAAAGTATCTTCCCCTTCTCTCTTGCAGAAATGAAGCTGAACATTACTTGCAGAAATACAATCCATCAACAAATTAAAATTTAAGCTAATAAATCAAATATCAACAAAGAACTAGCCATGGACAGGGGTGTGTGGAAGTTAGCTATCCACGTGCCAGAACCATGACTTGGTTTCGAGATCTTATGGGTTTCAACACTAGCCTACCCCAACTTATTTGGAACTGAAAGGCTTTGTTGTTGTTGTGGAAATTATAGGATGGCTATTTGTGTTGTTCTGTTGTACTGATCTGACCCTCATATGGGGTATATATAGAAAGTACAAGTACATGGGAGGGGAATTCAGAACAAGGAAAATTGGCCCCTCACTCCCGACCCCCTCGCGCCGCCACCCAGGGCAACGCCGGGGGGACCAACTCCTTCACGCCGCCAGCCCTCCCGCGAAGCAGATCCCTGCCACCGCTGCCGTCGGCACTGGCCGCGCCCAACGCCAAAAGGGCTAGGGCAGAAGGTTTGCGCCGGATCTCCCAGGAGGCGGCTGGGGCGCCTCGTGCGGGGTGTCCTCGCGCGGCAGCCACAGCGGCGTCCTGGCTGTGCGGCGGCAGCCGGCGAACCCATGGCTGGCAAGGTGCTCCGGTGGGATCCTCCGCTATGCGATGGGCGGCGGCGGTGGCGGCCTCTGAGAGTGCGCCAGACCGGTGTGACCTAGTCCCGGTATTGTGGCTGGGCTAGGGCATCCGGCTTTAGATGTTAGGCTTTGGTGTGATGTCTGTTTGGTATTAGGCTCGGACATTCGGCACCCCTTCATCAAGGGGATAGGAGTAGCGACAGGTGTTGCCAAGATGGTGGCTTCAGGCTTAGTGATGTATTACTTTGTAAGGTCATTGTAAATAATTAATAAAATGGCTGCATGCATCGCCCAGATGCAGAGGCCGGGGGTATATCCTCCTTTTCTAAAAAAAAAGAAGTACATGGGAGGGAGAGAGACTTGGAGTAGAGGGCAAGTCGTACATGATTTAAACCGATTCTATCTCTAAGTCCTAATCTCTAACTTAAACATAATTATACTTCTAGCAGTTGTTGTAAATGAAATATGGGACTCCCTTTGACAGAATATATAATTTTCTACTATGGAGCCCGCAAAGGGGCTGTAGATACTGCTGTACGAACAGCAGATGCTGGATACGTTATGCGTAAACTTATTGAAGTTGTTCAACATTTTATTGTGCGTATAAGAGATTGTGGTACTATCCGAGGTATTTCTGCGAGTCCTCCACCAGAGTTGTTGAATATCAACAACTTATTACACAAATCCCATTTTTTAGAGCGAGTAGAAGGAGTAGGTTTTATTAGCGGAGAAGAAACAGCAAATTGGGGCTTATCAGGACTGATGTTATGAGCTTCTGAACAAAGAAAAATTGTCACTATTATATTATAAAGGATGAGATTAATTTGTAAGTGCCTTTTCTTATTCTAGCTAACAGAATTCCATTGGTCTAATTTAGGACTTCCCCATTTATTTTATTTTACCTAATACTATCTACACCCCAGGGGCTAATACAGAAACAGTACAGTCCTTTCCTTTTTCTGATTATAGAGTATATAAATGCACAAGAACAAATGAGGGAATCATTCGATTCCCTTCAAGCTTACCTGCAACAGCCTCTTCTGTGACTTTAGTATGCTGCTTAACCAGATCCTCTTTATCACTAATAGCCAAAAGGGCAGCAGCAAGTTTTTCATTCAGACTCTTCATGGTCTCCTTGGTCTCTTCATCTCCATTTGATGATAGGTATGATTCTAGTGACTGACCATGTTGTGGAGAAAAATCATTTAAATTAACTCGTGATGCTAGCTTCTCATTCAACAATTTTGGTACTCCAATTTCTTGGGTCTCGTCATGCCTAACCCTCGAAGAGACTTTGGGTGATTGACCATGATGTGCTGAAGCATTGTTTGAGACAGGCCTCAGAACCTCCTGCTTAAACAGGAGCAGAAAATTTAAATGCTTAAATAACCTTTTCTCACAAAAATGAAAATATGTGTAAAAGACGTGTGCAGAGTTAGTAATAGATGCCATCTGCACATACTCCCTCCGGTCCTTTTTAGTCTACATATAAGTTTTGTCCGAAGTCAAAGTATCTCTACTTTGACCAAACTTATAGAAAAATGTATCAACATTCACAATGTCAAATCAATAATTTTGATTCATTATGAAATGTAGTTTCATAAAATATATATATATATATGGTATTGTAGATATTGATTTTTTTTAAATATAAATTTGATCAAATTTTGCAAACTTTGACTTGACACAAATCTAATACAAGGAGTAAAAAGGACCAGAGGGAGTACATCACATGAAAAAGTACCCCGCCTGTTTGTAAATAGATGACATTTAAACATTGACACGCTCTTCAATATGGATGTTCAACCATTAGTTTTTGTAGGAGCATGCTAATAGAAAATCATGAATGTATTAGTAGGACAAACCAAACGGTACTATTTTCACCTTACCAATCCAAATATATCTGTATCTACTAGTAGTAGTCAAAGTTAGAATAGTTTGACTGCACGAATTTTAGGAAGTCAATTATTCACCAAAGGCGGAAGGAAACATACGACTATTGCAGAACTTAATAACTTTGAAAAAATAGAAGTGAGGTATAAATTTCAAAAGCAGTACCTAGTACCATGTTTTAGTAACTTTTTGAGCATCAACAGAAATCAAGTTTTTGTTCAAATTAATGAACTAGATGATAAAATCCGGAGAAGACCTGATCTATGTATTACAAAATTGTAAGCATACTGTATTCACATCATCAATCAAGTCCTTCTGGTAGCTACCAGAGCTATTTTCTTTAACCATCTATGCGAAACCATTTTTTCTTGAAAACGAACGACCTATGTTCTTCAGGCTTTTGATTGAATTTGTTTGCCAATCATTCAGAGTAGCCTATGCCCTATAGTTGTTGCGAGGTCTGAGGACTAGGGAAGCATCACTTAAACGTTTAGGTCCTTTGCAAGGTACTGCTGATATTCAACTATTAGGAAATACACTTGTTTCATCGAAAATCAAGAACAGACTTTACCAGTATTAGCAAACATTCAGAAATTGCTAAAATCCTCTTATGGATAGACATAGAGCCTAAAGTATCATAGTTGTGGCTCAACAAGTAAATCTTACACAACTGGAACTAATCTTACACTTGATAGGTTGAAAGCTGTTGGCCTTTCTCTATCACAAGATTTCCCACTAATGGGCAATGGCAATGTACTCAACAAACATTAGCATCTGAACACCTGTCCTACTTAATCAGATCAAACTATGAGTTTGTATGCTTTATCAATCTGTCCAAGGCAGAAAGCCTATAAATTCTTTATTAAAGTAAAGTTCAGAACTTTCCGAATACTAGAATTCATTGCCCAAACCTCGAGAAAGAGCCACATTCAACAAAACGGCTCCCCATGATAAGAATGTGTTAACTACCCTACACTCATGCCGAGGTGAAAAGATTTGCAGGATACAAAATGAAGGCATGTGGGTAGAACCTGATCACCCGAGCAGCACTGAGGATGCGATGACACGGGCACAGAGATATCGCTTGCCCCAGGACTATTATCCGAAGGCTTGCGCCTCCAGAGCCAACCCGTGCGGTCCATAACCATCAACTATCCGAAAGATGGAAAAAGTGGTTCTCCTTTCTCAGCTACCACCAGCATATGCAGGTTTGATCAATCAACATTGGCACAGGAAGCGATGCAGAAAGATCTCCTCATGCAGTGCTGCGCTGAAGATGACTAATCTGTATCAAACAGCAGCCAGTTGAAAATTGCTAGTATCAGTGATCACTCGTTTATGATACCGACCGGCAGGTAGAAAAAGATGCAGCTCCCAGTTAATGACACCAACCAGGAACTGTAGTCACGATTGACACGAACTAATTTTGCAACGACTGAGACCAAGCAGGAACTAGGTTGGATTCAGAAAAAAAAACAGTGACCGGCGAAATTTGTTTGTTGGCAAAGCTCAAGAGTCAAAAGTGGGCAAGACCAATACTGACCGACACAAAGTCCCAACTATGCCTGTCCAGGAATTCCAACTAAGAACAGCCGACTCGAAAAAAGAGATTGCTCTTCTGCCTTGACATCAGGAGAAGAAGGTGCGAGCAAAATAGTAGCAAAAAAGCTGCAATGCGTCACTCCAAAAGTTGTAGCCACCGACTGCTCTCAACTCCCCCAAATAGAATAGAAAGACACGAGGAATAAATATGAAATTTTTTTCTTCTTCGAGCAACCAAGGGAATGATAATCCTTGGGCAAAGAACAAGAGGCACAATCCCTAAATCCCCAATTCCTCCTCGCCAATCACCTAAACCTAAACCTAAACCCCGCGCGTAAATATGCTGAAACCCCCAAATCCAGACCTAACTTGAAGAGAAACCGGCAAAGACCAGCCCTGGGGAAGCGGGGAAAGAAGAAAAGCAGAGCAGCTAGAGAAATTTCATGGCGGACACCAAGAAGGACGAGTCCCGGTCCCGGAGAGTAAGGCGGGAGGGAATGGGCTGCATTAATACCTGCTATTTAAGCATCACACGGAGCAATGCCCCCGCATCGAGTGCAAGAACTCCGTGAACACAACACTCCACTTCTTCTTCTTCAATGCTTCTCTCTTTATTCTCTCTCTCTCTCACTAGGATTATATTCTCTCTCTCTAGGATACTGGATGGGTGTGCAGGCTGCGCTAGGAACGGAAAGCGAGAAGCGTCAGCTCACGCAGTCGCACAGACGGACGCAGATCGGGGCGAGAGAAGACGAGCCGAAAAGCGGAGTGGGGAAAAAGGGAGCGGGAGGGGAGCTGGCGAGGAGGTGGCCATGGGCGTCGGCACTGCTGCTGCAACAGCTTGGCCACCACCACCACCGCCTCATGCAGCTTTGGCCATGTGAGATGTCATGGTCCTATACTATAGTACGAGTACTTTCCAGTTCCCAAGTGAAGGAATGCATCGGAGGAAGAAATAAATGCTCGCAGCCGCAGCAAGAATCCAAAGCGGCTCTTTCCCATTCCCGCAACTAAAATAAATGCAGCGAGCGGGAACCCGAGGCGCACACTCACCCGCACCGCATCAATGGTGGTCGCCGCCGGCCGGCGTTGCCTCGCTCCTTCCTTCCTTCCCGCCCGGGCTGCTCGAATCGCCGACGCTCCGCGGTCCTCTCTCTGTCTATCGTAGTATACTACTAGGACTACCTTGTAGCCTTCGTGAGTGCTTTTGTTGACTGGCATGGGTGGTGGTGGTGGTGGTTAGTGTTACTTGCCGCTGGGGACGGAGAGCGAGATTGCAGCAGCGGATTAGGGTTCTTGGCGTAGCCCAGTTTAGTTTAGTTTATTAGTTTAGCGTGAGGCGTGATTCGGTTTGGATTCTCCCGGGCGATGTGGGGGTTGTCGTACGCCTGACGACGCGCGGTTTGTGTCTTGCCCCCGCCTTTTCCTCGGCTCGCCCCGCGCGTCCTTGGCTCGTGTACCGGGTGGGGGTCCAGCGGTCTTGCCCGACCGACCCCGGAGGCCACGGGCCCCGCCAGCCAGACGGCATGGGGATACTCTGCCGCTTGTACGGCGGTGGAAACCGGACTCCGAACGGGGCCACTTCCGGACCCCGGACGCTCATTTTGGCCGCTTTTCATCCGTTTGAGTTGGTTCGTGCCTTCAGCTATGTTTGGGTCGGCTGCTTAGAGCAACTTCAGTGGGGCGATCTAAACGGACGGCGCATTTGTCCATTTTTTATCCGTTTGGGTCGGCCGCCCGCCCGCCGTCCGTCCAGTTTTGTATTTGGGTCGGCAATGCGCTCAACGCGCCGACCTATTTCATGTTTGCATTTAACTTTTAAATAAAAAAGGCCCGCGGCCGATCATGCCAGCGGCCAAGTCTCATGCTGGCACCATGCCAGCGCCGACATACAATGCTGGCTTCAGAAAACACCACAGTTCATGCTGGCGCACTTGCCAGCCAGCCGGCACACATGTCAGCACACAAAAAATGATGGGACCTGAGTTCGACCACGCCATCACGGCTCCTGTGGTCATGTCGGCACACCTGCCGGCATACAACAAAGATGGCCCCTCGACGCCATAGATCACTCGCCATCGAACTTGAGCATGTTGGCATGCATCTTCTCGAACCACGGCCTCTTCCTTGGCGACAAGGCGTTGAGATCCACCTTCATGATCTCCACCCCGGTCATCATGCTTGCAAGAGCCACTTCTTTCGCCTTTGTCTTGGCGTTGGCGGCCTCAATCTCTAGCATCTTGACTTGCTTCTCCGCCTCGAACTCGAACATCTTGGCTTGCTTCTCGGCGTCAAGATCAAGCCTCCTCCTTTGGATCTCCATGAAAGCATCCATTTGCTCCGCCTTGAAACGTCGACAAGCCGGTGCTGGCCGCGGCGACGGCGGCTTGGACGAGGCTGTGCTGGCTAGGGTTTACCCCAAGCATGTAGAGCGCCTCCCTCGTTGCCGCGGCGACGCGGGCGTTGGTGAACTCCTGCTGCGCGGCGGCGGCGGCGGCCTGCGCAGCGGCCTCATCCCTCGCGTCCGCGGCGTACCTCCGGCCCTTCCTCTTGGCCGACTCCCTTACCCGTTGTTCGGGCATCAGCGCCTTCTTCGGCTTGGTCGCCGCGGCGGTCTTGCGCGGGGCACGAGGCTTGCCTTTCCCGGAGGGGGCAACCGCGCCGGACGAGGCGAGGGAGGCGAGGCCAGTGGTGGCGTCGAGGTCGATGGCGTCCTTCATGGCTGGTTGGGGCGGGGGCGCGCGCGGGCGGGAGCATTTTTGGAGAAAATGGAGGGAAATGGTGGTGGCTGCCACCACAGGCGGGCCTGGGGAGAGGAGTAGGCGCGCACGCGTCCGTCTCGTGTCCGTGCCGACGCAAATCCAACTCAAAATTGGGCCTGGAATGGGTCGCCCGCGGACGAAAAACGGACGCGCGTCCATTTGGGTTGGCGCGTCCGCGTCGACCCGAACGGACGCGGGCAGACGAAATGGGTCGCCCCATTGGAGTTGCTCTTAGAGAAACTCCAACGCGTCGACTCATTTCATCTGCGCGTATTTGTTTCGATCAAAAGGACACAAAAGTCGGTTCAACGCGCCGATCCAAATGGACGTGCGTCTGTCTTTTGTCCGTTAAACTTATTCCCGGCCTAAATTTGAGTCTTATTTGCGCCGACGCGGACATGAAACGGATGCGCCCGACGCCCGCCTACTTTCCCCTGGTTCGTCAGTCGGCGGCACAACCACCACCATTTCCCCCCACTTTCCCAAAAACTCCCGCCCGCTCGCGCTCCCGTTCGCTAGCGATGGACGACGTGCCGGCCCTCGACGCCGCCATCGGCCTCGCCTCCTCCGGCCTCACCTTCGTCGCCTCCACCAAAGGCAAGCCCTGCGCGCCCACAAAACGGAGGCGCCACCCAAGAAGAAGTAGTTGACGCCCAAACAGCGGGGCGTGCAATCAGCCAAGAGGAAGGGGCGGAGGCATACGTAGGACCGCAAGCTCGAAGCCGCGGCCGCCGCCGCCCTCTCCACCGCCGCACAGCAGGAGGAAACCAATGCTCGGGTCACCGAGGCAACGAGGGAGGCCCTGCTCTACCTAGGGTTAAACCCTGGCCATCACCAGCTCGTCAGCGTCGTCGTGGCCGCGACCACCACAGGCTCGTCGGCATTTCCTCGGGTGGGACTGCCAAAGTCACCGCGCGCGTCTGCCACATAGCCGATTCCCGGCTTCCATGTCTATCCGCAAGCCTCCCGCTTCTCCGGGGAATGCTCGCCGGAGGTGAGCGTGGTGGCGTCCACGCCCGAGTCCATGGCCATCGACCTCAACGCCACACCGCTGGTCGACGGATCATCCTCCGGGGGGGGCGAGGAAACACCCGCGTGAGATACTAGACGACATGTATCCCGACGCTTGCAGCCTGTTCGATAGAATGCCGCCCACCGATGACGACAGGACGACCAACCGTTTCATCATCAAGAACATCATCTTCGAAGGTGGTGCGGGAGCCACTGCCTTGGCAGGCGGTGCGGGTGCAAGGCCAGCATGCCGGTTCCCAAAGCAACCCCCAAAGGTTGCCCGATTGGTGCAAGAAGACCAAGACGATGGGCGCATAGGGCGGAAGTCATTCCCGATCCCACTAGCGCCTCATGGACGGTGGCTTTGCAGGCGAAAACCACCTTTTGCCAGGATAGACCGCGCTCCTTCCCCCCTTTAAAATTGCCGTTGTGTGGCAACCCTTCCCGCCAATATTTTTGGGGGAAGAGGACTGAGGCAGATATAAAAGGAGGGTAGGGTGCCGCTGTAGAGGGGGTTCTGAACCCTAAACCTTGTACTCACTACCTTCCCGCCAGAGCAATCCCAACCAAGCAAGAGTAGGGTTTTACACCGCAAGGTGGCCCAAACTTGGGTAACCATTGTGTCACCGGCCCGCTCTCGCCATAGCCTCGCCGTGGTTAGCTGCAGGGAAAGACAGGGCGGTAGCAACGAGTGCACCCCATAGTTTGAACCTTTGGGTCCCCGGAGCCCGGTTTCCGACATTTGGCGCGCCGGGTAGGGCTGTGTTGCCGTTATTCCGCTCCGCTACGCCTTATGCTTCGCCAGCTTCATGGCCGACGCTCGCCGCGAGCATGCCGATCGCCGGCGGGTCACGTCGCCCAGACAGAGCCTGTGGACCACGACAGCCGTTGCCGCCCTGCCGGGGCCGCAGCCACCGCCGCCATCGACCTAGTTGCTCATGAGCGGTAGGACTCCTCCATGCACCCCTCTGTGCAGCCGGGTGGCCACACCACCACGGCCTCTTCATCCCTCACCCGTCGTGGGCCGCCGAACGCGCAGGCCACGCTGCTCATGGTGCATGAGCTGCTCAACTACCGTCCAGCTGACGCCGGCTATGACGCTTGGTTTGGCCGCATTACCGAGCTTGTCAACACCGCCGGGGACGCCCAGGTGCCCTCCCACTCGCTCCGCCCTTTGCCGTCTCGTGTCGGGGTTGTGGCGTAGGGTGCACCTCCGGCACCTGCTCTATGCAGCGATCCCGGTGAGCCCCGATGTGACGTGCAGGCATGTGACCCGTCTCGTGGAGCGCCCCCGCCAGCCCGAGATGAGGACAGCTGCCAGATCGTCCATCGTGCGCCACCTGACGCGTGTGTTCACCTCGAGCAGCATCGTCAGCGCCAGGACCGCGCGGTCTAGGAGGTCAAAGCGGTCGGGCACCAGAACTGCACCGCCCTCGCAGGTGGCATTCCTTCAAGCGGTGTGAGATGCCGAGCTTTCACACACAAGCTGCATCGGGTGTTCTGGCCCACAAAGTTCAAGCTCGAGCTGCCCCCGCCCTACGACGGCATTCCCAACCCCGCGGAGTTCCTTCAGCTCTATGCGCTGAGCATCAAGGCGGCGAACGGCGACGACAAGGTCATGGCGAACTGGTTCCCCATGGCCATCAAGGATGGCCCGCCCTCCTGGCTCATGAACCTGCCTGAGGCGTCGATCTCTTCACGGAGTGAGCTCTACAACCAGTTCGTCACTAACTTCAAGGGCACGCACGACTGCCCCCTCACCATCAACGACCTGCGACATGTGCGGCAGCACCCCGGTGAGACCCTCCGCAAGTACATCCAGTGCTTTAGCCAGGTGCGCAACAAGATCTCGCGTGCCTCTGACGCAGCCATCATTTCTACGTTCTCCACCGGTATCACGGACATCAGGATGCGCGAGAAGCTTGCCATCAACGATGAACTGGACTCGGTGCTTGAGTTGTTCGACCTCGCTGACTAGTGTGCCAAGGCTGAAGAAGGTCATCTCTTTTGTCCACAATGACCCCAACGCGACACCCGCTGCCGCCAAGGCCAAAGGCAAGGACGTCAAGCACAAAGGCCCTGCCGTACTTGTGGCAGAGCCCGAGCAGAAGCGCGGCCGTGACCGTGATGAGCCCGAGAGGGAAAAACACCCTCTCTACGTCTACCACAACGTGCGCACCCATAACACCGAAGACTACTAGGAGCTCAAGTTGCTCCGCGATGACTACCTAGGCCGTCGAGGTGACCGCAGCAACCACAGCGCTGGCCGCAGGGGTGGCCGCGACGGCAATCACTGGGACGGCCGCAACGGCAATGACAACTTCCGCCAGGACTGGCGCGAGCAGCCTCGTGAGGCCGCCTGGTGCGACCAGCCTCGTGAGGGTGCCTGGCGTGATCAGCCTGGAGAGGCAAACCCTCATGCCCATGCGACTCTCCCGTCGATGCCGCCACCACCTCGGCGGAACAACGTCAACCAGTTAGACGATGGCGTTGGAGGCTACCAGGAGCCTCGCATGATAGCTTGCATCTTCGGGGAAGCTCAGGCCCCCACATCCAACCATCTCTTCAAGCAGTTCTCTCACGACGTGAACGTCGCCCTCCCGAGGCCTGAAGCTACGCGGCCCCTCAAGTGGTCATGGTACGCCATCACCTTCGACTCCAAGGACCACCCCAAGTCCACGGCCACCGCAAGCACGCTCCCCATGTTGTGCGCTCCTACTATCAGCAAAGTCGCGATCACCAAGCCCCTCATCGATGGGGGCGCCAGCCTCAACGTGATCTCCATCGAGACCTTCGAGACGCTCCAAGGGCCCTGTGACTAGTTGATGCCAACCAGGCCCTTCTCCGGGGTAACTGATGGTTCCACCACCTCCCTATGGCAAGTGTGCCTCACCATCACCTTTGGCACCCGCAAGAAGTACCACGCCGAGCTCATTGATTTGACGTGGCACACATTGGCTTGTCGTACAACGACATTCTGGGGTACCCGGCGCTCGCCAAGTTCATGGAGGCGACCCATCATGACTACAACGTCCTCAAGATGCCTGGCTTCAGTGGCGTCATCACCATCGCCTGCGATGAGAAGGATGCGGTCTGCTCCCTCGAGCACGCTTACAAGGCTACTGCAGCCGCGCATTCGGATGGCGAGGACACTGTCGAACCTCCCGAGGCCGCGTCCATGATGAAGAAGCAGCTGCTCTCCCAAGACCACACCGAGGCGAAGAAGGCATCGGTTGATGGCAGTGGCTCAGGCCCTACCCTCGCTATCGACGCCTGCCTCCCTCCCACAAAGGAAGGCGCGCTCGTCACCTTCCTTTGGGCAAGTTCAGATGTTTCCTCCTGGAAAGCATCTGACTTGCTCGGTGTGCCGAGGGAGGTGATCGATCACCACTTAGCGGTGTGCCCTAACGCACGCCCCATCAAGCAAGGAGCACGTCGCCAGGCGCCAGAGAAGCAATAGTTCATCGTCCAGGAAATCAAAATACCTGATCACACGCAAGGTCTCTGCTTGAGGTAGTAGCCATGTCTCACATGTGGAATGTGTTACTTTGGAGAGGAGTGAGTTCACCTTAGCTTCGATAGCCCTTGCTCGAGCTCTAGTCATTGGTCCATGTGGTGTCGTGGGAGACGAAGGTAGGTCCATGGGGATGACCGTAGGATGCTCCGCATCAGGCTCCTCTCTTCAAAATAGGATACAGTGGGTAAAAAAATTACTATTGGGCAATTGATAGAAAAGCGAATAATCATGAAGATATCCAAGCACTAATGCAGGATGCTGCTAACGCGACACTATGATCAGAGACCCTTCGACGAAACTGTGTGACATGCCATAATCGCAAAAGGTGGTGTAAAAAACCCGTCAAAAAAGGTGCAAAACATTTGCGATGGAGGATGCATCAAACACGGTTCAAATTTTTGTTGCGTGTGCGATGCAGGGCATACAGTTCAGCTCAATTAACTGTTTGCGATGAGGAGGAACAAAAGAAACGGGCAGCCAGATGAAGGTGTGTGTGATGTACAGCATACAGTTCACTCGGATGAACTGTTTGTGATTAGGCAACACAATGGAAACGGTCAGCCAGATCAAAGGTGTGTGTGATATACGACATGCGGTTCACTCGGAGGGACTGTTTGCATTGAGGCATGAGAACAGAAACAGTTCAAATGAACAAGATGTGTGTGATCCGAGGCAATCAGGTCTATAATCGAAAACGTGTGTGAAGACCGATAACAACACAGACGATTATTGCCAATAAGCCGTGTGTGTTATGAGCAAACGATTGCTAGTATACAATTGTGAGTGATTGATGAAAACATCACCGACGGGTTCCATTGTTTAGTCCGTGTGCGATGTGATTTTCTTTGTCCGCACAACATCTACGCTCTGTCTACAGAGCATCAACATATATACTTAAAAAGACAGCATTACATAACCAAATTAAGCATACAATTACATGAGTGACTACACACATAACATTTTCACACACCAAAGAAAGCAATTACATGCATACTAAAGTAGGTGAAATGAGGATCTAATCATCTACTTATTTTTGCAACGACGCTTGCCATTGCTCTGCTTCCGGTTGGATCCCTGGCCGTTTTGGGGAAGGAGGCACTTCCTCATGTCAACGATCCGCCTATACATGTCGTAGCTCGTGTACGCCTCCTTGGCCGCGTACACGCCGTGAGCTTTGTCGAGTTTCTCCATCCAGGCCAAGTGCCAGGCACGCTTGTCCTTGTTGCATGAATCCTTCATGTCTCTGTAGTAGGGATCGGTGATGGCCTAAGTGAGGTGAACCAGTGAGTCCTTCTCATGCTCCTTGCTGCCCCATATCTTGTATTGGCCCTGGATGTCGACAAGATTCTGGCAGGCGATGCCCGAATTCTCAAGCGCCTTTACATCGTTGGTGATGTCCACCGTAGCGAACATGTAGTGGGGGTTGTTGACAAACCTGGCAAAATGCTCGCAAGTCCTTGTGGCCAGGCAGTAGTGGTAGACGAGGACGTGGTAGCGCACGCACATCTGGGCAACGACGACCTTGGGACGAGACCTGGCACGAGCGCGGGTGTACTCGAGGTCGAACCCGACCACCTTGTACTTCTCCGCGGCAAGCAACAACTCCATGATGTGGATGGAGTGCTCCACCCAAACCGGGTCATTGGTGTACACCATCGAGAGGTCCATGAACCTTCTGTGGGTGTCCACCACGGCATGCATGGTGAACTTCTACTCGTCGTTGGCAGCCGCTTGGAGCTGCATTGGAGCCGCGCAGGATACCCTCTAAGAATTTCTCGTGGTGGGTGTGCTTCTTACAATGGTGGGGCGCGATCAAAATGTTGAAGAGACGCAAGGGTAGGTTAAATGTCCGCTGTAATAAATGGGGGCCGACCAGCCTGTAATCGTCATGTCTTCTCACGGCGTTCATAGCGAAGGATTCCAGTGCACGCTTCACAACACCGCACCGCACGCGTGGGCTCGAAGAGGTGCCAAATGTATCGTCGGTGCCTGTTTCCACGCTACCATGTTGTTTACCGTGCAAGCTTCCCGCCCGGCTAGTTTGGCCACGCGTCGACTAGAAGAGGGACAAATCGTGGGCATTTATTGGCAAAAAGCTTTGTAAAAACAAAGTGTGTGGAATGACTTCGTCATAAGTTTACCCTTGGGTGATGAGGTCAAGGTTACACAGAAGGGTGATGATGGACACTCGACTGCGATAATTAATTATGCGCTCTATAGAGCACAAGGTGGAAGAAACCAACTATGTGCAATAATGTCAAAGATCACAGTCGAGTTAGCTATACAGATCGTGTGTTGTGAGATCGACAAGGTAAACTGATTTGAGAATGGTTAATAAAATCTAAGGCCCTGTTTGGTTCGGCTGTGGATTTCTAAAAGCAGATGTGAAAAATCTACTGTGGAAAATCTGATGTGAAAAAGATGTAGGTCGTTTGGCAAACCAGCCGATACAGCTTTTTTAGATTTTGGCCCGCAGCGGAATCAGATTTTGGAAAGCACATCCTGGGATGCTTCCGCTTTTGGTTTAGATTTTGGCAGCGGATTTCTGAAATCGGATTCTGCTGGGTTCGTCCTTTGGTTCAGATTCTGTTGCGTGGCAGCGGAATCTGTCGATAAAAGCTGAACCAGACAGGGCCTAAGACCATTGCATATTAAGGTCAAAATAGTGCTAGCAATATACGATGCCATTTCAATGATTGTACCACAAAAGCTCGAAATGTTACAAGGTTCAAATTCCAAAGTTATATGGCTCAAATTCGAAGATTACAAGGTTCAAACTGATATTAGAAATGAAATTCAGCTTATCAGCTGCAAACGCTCGCGATGATCTGTTGAACATGGATATCAGAGAGGTTCAAACTAATATCACTGCTTCTAAGTCTGGTTTCGAAACCTCATAATTTCTGCAAAGGGGTCAGCCATTGAGAAGTCATGTATGGGGTTGACACAATGACTTCTAATTAATCTATCATATGAAGTTCCAAAATGAAATTCAACATTTTTGGAGCCTACTCCATTCTGCCGCAGGCGCCGGCGCTGATCAGAAAACCATTCATTTTTGCGAAATAAATGTAGGGCAAAGCTCATTTCCTTCAGCACCCTTACTCTGAGAACAAAGAACTTGGCGAATATAATCTCCGGTAATGTCCCTTGGTAGTTCTTCAAAGTAATTTCTGAGAGATACAGATCTAGGCATTCGACGTGATTGTTATATTGTATCACATTATCCACCACTGGGTCTAATCTTATCTGCAAAAGAAGAGAACGTGTTAGTGCCTACATGCAGTTTTGAACATTACGACACGCCTATTTGGTTTGCAGGATTTGTAAAATGCACTAGCATGCCATCTTCGATCTGACATGATTAACATGGGCATTTGATTACATTCTAGAAAAATGTAGCCTTCTTCACAAGAGGTTGGAGTGGATGAAAAGTTCCCTAAAAAACCCAGTACAGATGAATCCAAAGGAGAAATGCTTATTGATTGTAACCATATGGATCGAGCAACCAATATGGGGGGCATGTATGTACTGAAATCCTCCAAAAGAACCTTCAGAAATTGTAGTACATTGTCATTGTAAACTTGGAAAAAGGTGTCACAAATTGAACTCCCTTATGGTTAAAATTTAACAGGAAAGGAACATCACCTCGATATATAGCTTCTCCAGGCACAGAAAGCATCTTAGGAAACTGACAACTTGCTCCAGGTCGGGGCCGATAGATTCTAGTGCCAAGACCTTCACTGTGCGCAGTTTCGGGGTCAAGCTTGTCGGAATCATTCTGAATGACAGACGAACAAACATCTTCAAAATTAGAAATAATGTTAATTTGTAGAAGGAGACGTAGAAGGCAGTTGTTGTACCTAAACGGGAGTGGATCCAATAACAAGTTTGGAGTATTTGTCAGACGAGTAGCCCACCACTGTCAATTTCGGCGCAGAAATGACATTGATTCTCGTTGGACCTTCTTGATCAACTACAAGTAATCTCTCAAGTGCAGGTGTGTCCTCAATGACCATACTGTGGTACACATCTTGTGATGTCTTCCTGCCGCACCAGCAACACACATAAATAGTCCAGAGAGTCATGGAGGTGATGTGGAAGGTACTCAACCCATTGATCGCCTGAAGACGAAGGTACTCGAGTGCAGTACAGCCACGGAGCAGGCGCTCCATGCCACCCTTTGAGAGGCAGACGACGACAAGCTCGAGGTGCTTCAGTCGTGGTAGAACAAGAGCGGGCGCGTCATTATGGGGCGGGAAATGGTAGTTCCTGAACTTGGCGACGCGTAGCGTGGGTGCGAGGCAGAGTGCAGACATTGGCAGCGACCGCATATTCCCATCATCAAAAGTGAGCTCCTCTAGCTGATCTAGGGCAGGGGATCAGAACCAGTCGTCAATCTTGGCTCGGTCCTTGCCGTTGGAACGGAGCTTGCCCATTCTAAGGCCTTTGGTTGGGCCAAGGTGACTGTCGAGGATCTTGGAGAACGCATCCAAGCTTTGCGATAGCCATGGCAGAGCTCATGGGTGTCGATGAGGTCGAGAGGGCTGGAGTTCCATAGGGGGCGCCACCGCCAGGAAAGGAGGGTTGTGCATGCCCCATATTTGATTGGGAGGAGGGAGATGATGACTCTCAACATATCATCAGGGAGGTTGCTGATTAAGTCTAGGCCTGCTGGAGTCGCTTGCGGTTCTAGCTCGCCCCGCCTCCGCTTGTTGGCAGCCCCGTTCTCCACCTCCGGAGTCTCCTTGTCAGCGGTGCTTTCTGATAGAAATGGGAGTACATGGAATATTTAGTTAAAACATGGCAATAGAAAAGTGTCTTGGTAACTAGAAATTATTAGGTAGGAATATAGTGAGAAAAGGGAATAACAATTGGTTGCTTAAATACTACACAATTCATTTGACATTGCGGGATAAGTCAACATATGCAGATAGTTGAAAAGAAAACTTACTTCGAACAAAGTCTGAATGTATGATTTTGTCGGGGAAGTTAGCATATATCTCATGACCAGGCCCTTTTATGTGCAGTGCAATTTTAGTGCCAGCTTTCAGTACATAAAACTTTGCAATTTCATTCCAAAAGCCAGTGCCAAAATAGGAGTCACCATGTTCATCAAGTCTTACAGTAGCAACGATTGTAAATCCATGGTTTGTGTTCAATATGACATCCGTGGAGCCTTGATGTATGTAAAGGGAAAAATTATGCACTACATAATCTGTTGCATAGCAAGGGATGTTCTGCGGAAAATGGTGGGACTGTTAAAGAAGGTAACATGCAAATATGGGCCCAAATTGAAAGAACTGTACAACAATTGAAATCGAAGGACAAATATCTATAATTAAACAGATAGGGTAAACATGATGTCATGGAAATATGAGAGTAATCGAAACAACAATACATCATTAATTTGCCTAATATGGAAAGAAGAGGGGGGAAATCCCCTTTGACGTATATGGTGCATGTGGCACCTTTTATCTAAATGTAGCAATATTTAGAATATGTTCAGGAAAGTAGGCCATGCCAACCGATTTAGGGTGAGATTGAACATGCCGCGCGCATCGTCAAGTTATCTGGTACGGTGAGATGGAATCTCTGGTGGCAGTCGCAAAGTCCTGAAGTGTCGGCGCACTGTACATTCTATGAATGAAAGAAAACCCTCAAATCAGCTCGAATGAAAATGAATTCACGACGATTTCTGCCGGGGTGATTAAAGGAGGCAGATGAACTGGGATAAGAGATGAGATAATATCTCGTTAAATTAGTTACCTTGTCGTCCATGAGAAAGAACCCTCAGTACGGCAGATTCCCCAACCGAGCGGAGATGGGTCGGCCGCGAGCAGCGTCGAGAAAGTCGATGGCGATAGACGGCGGCAAGCGGAAGTGGCGAAATGCGGCGGGCTTTGCCGGTAGCCTGGCGGCGGCGGCAAGCGTCGAGCTAAGTGTTTACCACCGCGATAGGCGGTGCCATGGCATAGACCCGGAGGAGCTTGTGCAGGTGTGAATGGGGAACATAGCGGAGGGGCCGAGGGGGTGGCGGGCGGGGTGAGGGTTTTTATGACGTGGGGATGGTGAGGGTTTTCTTTTTTCTTTTTTGAATTAGGTGGTGAGGGTTTTCTGTCCCACAATTTTTTTTGGGGACGACGGTTTGCTAGAGCGAACCATGTGTGATTGACGCAACACGCAAAATGAAAGTCATTACACACGGTTCCAATTTTGGAAACCATGTGTGATTAACGTACTACCTCCATCCTGGTTTATTGGCCCCCCATTGTAGTTTTTACCAAAATTTGGCAAAATATTTAACATACTCAGACATAGATAATAAGCGTACACGTACATAAGCATAATTCAACCATAAGTACATAGTTCAACCGTCATTAAGCATACTCAAGCGTACATAGTTCGATCCATCCCACATCTCATCTCACATGCGGCCGACACAATCCTGAAGCTTCTTTGGGTACTCGGCGTACGCGTCGTGCGCCACCCTGCGAGAATACTTCTGCTTGAAGGAGCCAATGACCCGTCCTCTTGCATGCGCCAGAACACTTAGATACGCATCATGAAGCTTCTGGTTGAAAAATGGGCATCCATAGCCACTGTTCTAGGTCCTAATTCGCTTGTTATGCATTCCCGCATAAAGCTCCCTCAGGATTTGCCTCTTGTACCTCCTCTGGCCATCTTCATCCTCGCTGGCCACATCGTCAGACAGCACCTATACAAATAGTAAAACAAATCTGGCATCAAATCAATGATTACATGCCATGAAGTAGGATTAGGAATTTATGGCTATTTATTTATACATACCAGAGATTATGGTTCGATTTTTAAGCACACTCGTCTATGTACAGACCAATCTTGAAGAAAATAATGGCATAAACATATGTAGGTCATTCAAAATCAATTGTCAAGCCCTGGCTAGGAATTATTAGCACAAACACTAATCCTAGCTGGATTACTACCAGAAATCATTTGCACAGATGAAACAACTAATCACTTATCACCTGTACCATTCAAACAATCAATACACTACATGGATCTAATGAAACTTAGTCAGATTTCATGGATTGGGAGAACATAACCATATGATTTCTATTCCAAAAAGGGGGAGGCAAGAGTAACCAGAGAAACCCTATGATCTATTTGACACATAAATGGGTATAGATGACTAACCAGCTGTCCGTCGTCGTCGGAGTCGTCGCCGGACTGGTCGTTGGAGTCATCGCCGGAGTGGTCGTCAGAGTCATCGCCGGAGTGGTCGTCGGAGTTGGTGTGGAACTCTGCCTCCGGTTGTGGAAGCACGACGCCGTCGATGATGTCACGGTGCAGCGATAACTCGCCGGCAACCTCTGTCTCCATCTCCACACCGTGCTCCAGTGCTTTAGCAGCCCTGGCGTCGGCACTCCCTCCGATGGGGCGCTTCGGCGGCATCCTCATACACTGACGGCTTTGAGGACTGAGAGCGGCGTCGAGGATGCAAGCGGAGTGAGAGGATTGTGTGTGCATAGCGAGGATGGGGGGTGCGGCCGCTTGGGCGCACCATTAATGTGGAGTAGTGGGAGTTGTGGGATAGAGGCGGGCGGCGGTCAAACCAATGGCTCGCCTCCCGGCGAGCCTGCGCACCGGACTGCTGGCTTGCCTACCAAAGTTTCACACAACTACTCGCATGCCTCCCGATGACACTACGCGACGAGCACGCCTCCGTCAATTCACACACCTACACGCACGCCTCTCCATCTGCCTGCGCGGCGAACTGCCCGCATGTGTCCCGTCAACTCACGCCTGCTCGCACGGCACACGGGTCGCGCGACGGCACGTATATTGTTTTTCTATTTGGATGATTAATGCTGCCGCTTTATTGCTTAAACGAAGCATGGCACGTATCCATTGTTGGTCTAACGCTCACGGTTCGAATAAATAATCCGTTTGGGATATTGGTTCCCAATTATTAATAATCTTCTGTCTGTAATTAGATAAAGATTACGTCAAAACTGGTCTCAAATTTGACAAAAAAGTACAATGCCACTTTGTATTGGTGTCCATGTGACAACACGATAAGTTTCATGAACTTCAAATAAGTTTGAGATGTACTAGAATTTAAAAATCAAGATTCTCGATGTTTGAAATTTGTTTTTGCAATCCATTTAGGTGCACTGTCACGTATGCATGTAGCTCAAATTTGATTTTTGCACATTATACCCGTAGAAAATCAATCAATCAATGTACTAAAACGTCTTAATGATCTCTGTGATTTTTTTGAAATTAAAACGTCCCTCCTTTGGTAACATGTATGTTCACCACGGGATAATTAATTTAACATGCATCGTAGTTGTGGTAAATTCACGGTGTGTGTGTGGGTGTGTGCGTCTGGGGTGGCGGGTGGCTCGCAGTACATTACGAGTTGTGAGCCACCGTGTGGGTTGGCCGTTTTGTTAGGCAGGCCGGTGCCACATCAGAGTCGTGAAATCGTTATTTAAAACATTACACAACCCTTTCATACATAAGTGTTTTGGCCACATGCAGTCGATGGTTGTCCTACACGACACTCGATACTCGCGTGTGACGCTTTCTGTGGGCCCACGAGGTCGTCGTCCATCACTTTGACGAACAACCGACAGTGAGGTTAATTTGACCAGCAAGGTAAAATCTTTTTTGTTTGTGTTATGGTGGTATATAGTATGCGTCGAAGAGGTGGGAGGGGACTAGCATATATACTATACGTACGCGTCCGTGAACAAGTACACCTCACTTAGTGTCGGGACTTTTTGGTTTTCGGGGCACGTGCCGCATCAAAATTGTGAAATTGGTTATTCAAACATCACACAACACCTTTTTGGGGCACATGCATATCCTAGCTAGGACACTCACATGTGACGCTTCCATCTATGGGCCCACGAGGCCATCATCTATGCATGCATGCATCACTTTGACCTACATCGGGAGAGGTTAATTAATTTCACCATCGATGAGGTTTTTTTTGGGTTTTACATATATTATGGTAGGAGCATATAGTATGCGGTGAAGAGGGGGGAAGGGGGCCATCATATGTAGTACGCCTGGTATGAACCTCGCTCTGTGTGGATGCATGGTTTACGGTTTTTGAGGCATGTGGCACATCAAAGTTGTGCATTTTGGGTATTCAACATATATATATGTTTGGCCCACATGCAAAGCGGTGGTGGTTGTCCTCTCGCACTCACTTAAGCGGTTATCAGCGATATTGATGCTTTCCATTTGTGGGCCCACTTGGTCCATCACTACTTTTTGTCTGGCAATAAGAGAGGTTAATTTGACTTAGGAGGGGATTATTATTTTTGCTCTGGGATGACATGCATGATACAGCTTGAGCACACACACATGCATGTGTACGCATGAATCCCGCCAATCGAGTCGAAGTGGCTAGTACAATGACACATCATGTGAAGGAAATATGCCCTAGAGGCAATAATAAAGTTATTATTTATTTCCTTATTTCATGATAAATGTTTATTATTCATGCTATAATTGTATTAACCGGAAACATAATACATGTGTGAATACATAGACAAACAGAGTGTCACTAGTATGCCTCTACTTGACTAGCTCGTTAATCAAAGATGGTTATGTTTCCTAACCATAGACAAAGAGTTGTTATTTGATTAATGGGATCACATCATTAGGTGAATGATCTGATTGACATGACCCATTCCATTAGCTTAGCACCCGATCGTTTAGTATGTTGCTATTGCTTTCTTCATGACTTATACATGTTCCTATAACTATGAGATTATGCAACTCCCGTTTACCGGAGGAACACTTTGGGTACTACCAAACGTCACAACGTAACTGGGTGATTATAAAGGAGTACTACAGGTGTCTCCAAAGGTACATGTTGGGTTGGCGTATTTCGAGATTAGGTTTTGTCACTCCGATTGTCGGAGAGGTATCTCTGGTCCCTCTCGGTAATGCACATCACTTAAGCCTTGCAAGCATTGCAACTAAATGAGTTAGTTGCGGGATGATGTATTACAGAACGAGTAAAGAGACTTGCCGGCAACGAGATTGAACTAGGTATTGGAATACCGACGATCGAATCTCGGGCAAGTAACATACCGATGACAAAGGGAACGACGTATGTTGTTATGGGGTCTGACCGATAAAGATCTTCATAGAATATGTAGGAGCCAATATGGGCATCCAGGTCCCGCTATTGGTTATTGACTGGATACATGTCTCGGTCATGTCTACATTGTTCTCGAACCCGTAGGGTCCGCACGCTTAAGGTTACGATGATAGTTATATTATGAGTTTATGCATTTTGATGTACCGAAGGTTTTTCGGAGTCCCGGATGTGATCATGGACATGATGAGGAGTCTCGAAATGGTCGAGACATAAAGATTGATATATTGGAAGCTTATGTTTGGATATCGGAAGTGTTCCGGGTGAAATCGGGATTTTACCGGAGTACCGGGAGGTTACCGGAACCCCCCGGGAGCTAAATGGGCCATAATGGGCCTTAGTGGAAAAGAGAAGAGGCAGCCCTACATGGGCCGCGCGCCCCTCCCCTCCCTTGGTCCGAATTGGACAAGGAGAGGGGGCCGGCCCCTCTCTCTCTTTTCCCCCCTCCACAAGTCCTATTCCAACTAGGATTGGGGGGGGGGAATCCTACTCCCAGAGGGAGTAGGACTCTCCTGGCGCGCCCTATGTGGCCGGCCAGCCTCCCCCCTTTGGTCCTTTATATACTGAGGCAGAGGCACCCTAGAACACACAAGTTGATCCACGTGATCTATTCCTTAGCCGTGTGCGGCGCCCCCAGCCACCATAGTCCTCGATAATATTGTAGCGGTGCTTAGGCGAAGCCCTGCAGCAGTAGTATGTCAAGATCGTCACCATGCCGTCGTGCTGACGGAACTCTTCCCCGACACTTTGCTGGATCGGAGTCCGGGGATCGTCATCGAGCTGAACGTGTGCTAGAACTCGGAGGTGCCGTAGTTTCGGTGCTTGATCGGTCGGATCGTGGAGACGTACGACTACATCAACCAAACGCTTCCGTTGTTGATCTACTAGGTATGTAGATCATACTCCCCCTCTCGTTGCTATGCATCACCATGATCTTGCGTGTGCGTAGGAAATTTTTTGAAATTACTACGAAACCCAACAGTGGCATCCGAGCCTAGGTTTTATATGTTGATGTTATATGCACGAGTAGAACACAAGTGAGTTGTGGGCGATATAAGTCATACTGCCTACCAGCATGTCATACTTTGGTTCGGCGGTATTGTTGGATGAAGCGGCCCAGACCGACATTACGCGTACGCTTACGCGAGACCAGTTCTCCCGACGTGCTTTGCACAGAGGTGGCTTGTGGGTGACAGTTTCTCCAACTTTAGTTGAACCAAGTATGGCTACGCCCGGTCCTTGCGAAGGTTAAAACGGAGTCAAATTGACAAACTATCGTTGTGGTTTTGATGCGTAGGTGCGATTGGTTCTTACTTAAGCCCGTAGCAGCCACGTAAAACTTGCAACAACAAAGTAGAGGACGTCTAACTTGTTTTTGCAGGGCATGTTGTGATGTGATATGGTCAAGACATGATGCTGAATGTTATTGTATGAGATGATCATGTTTTGTAACCGAGTTATCGGCAACCGGCAGGAGCCATATGGTTGTCGCTTTATTGTATGCAATGCAATCGCGATGTAATGCTTTACTTTATCACTAAACGGTAGCGATAGTCGTGGAAGCACAAGCTTGGCGAGACGACAACGATGCTACGATGGAGATCAAGGTGTCACGCCGATGACGATGGTGATCACGACGGTGCTTCGGAGATGGAGATCACAAGCACAAGATGATGATGGCCATATCATATCACTTATATTGATTGCATGTGATGTTTATCTTTTATGCATCTTATCTTGCTTTGATTGATGGTAGCATTATAAGATGATCTCTCACTAAATTATCAAGAAGTGTTCTCCCTGAGTATGCACCGTTGCGAAAGTTCTTCGTGCTGAGACACCATGTGATGATCGGGTGTGATAGGTTCTACGTTCAAATACAACGGGTGCAAAACAGTTGCACACGCGGAATACTCAGGTTATACTTGACGAGCCAAGCATATACAGATATGGCCTCGGAACACGGAGACCGAAAGGTCGAGCGTGAATCATATAGTAGATATGATCAACATAGTGATGTTCACCAATGAAACTACTCCATCTCACGTGATGATCGGACATGGTTTAGTTGATTTGGATCACGTGATCACTTAGAGGATTAGAGGGATGTCTATCTAAGTGGGAGTTCTTAAGTAATATGATTAAATTGAACTTAAATTTATCATGAACTTAGTCCTGATAGTATTTTGCAAATTATGTTGTAGATCAATAGCTCGCGTTGTTGCTTCCCTGTGTTTATTTTGATATGTTCCTAGAGAAAATTGTGTTGAAAGATGTTAGTAGCAATGATGCGGATTGGATCCGTAATCTGAGGTTTATCCTCATTGCTGCACAGAAGAATTATGTCCTTGATGCACCGCTAGGTGACAGACCTATTGCAGGAGCAGATGCAGATGTTATGAACGTTTGGCTAGCTCAATATGATGACTACCTGATAGTTTAGTGCACCATGCTTAATGGCTTAGAATCGGGACTTCAAAGACGTTTTGAACATCATGGAGCATATGAGATGTTCCAGGAGTTGAAGTTAATATTTCAAGCAAATACCTGAGTTGAGAGATATGAAGTCCCCAACAAGTTCTATAGCTAAAAGATGGAGGAGAATCGCTCAACTAGTGAGCATGTGCCCAGATTGTCTGAGTACTACAATCGCTTGAATCAAGTGGGAGTTAATCTTCCATATAAGATAGTGATTGACAGAATTCTCTAGTCACCATCACCAAGTTAGTAGAACTTCGTGATGAACTATAATATGCAAGGGATGACAGAAATAATTCCCAAGCTCTTCGTGATGCTGAAATCGACGAAGGTAGAAATCAAGAAAAACATCAAGTGCTGATGGTTAACAAGACCACTAGTTTCAAGAAAAGGGCAAAGGGAAGAAGGGGAACTTCAAGAAGAACGGCAAGCAAGTTGCTGCTCAAGTGAAGAAGCCCAAGTCTGGTCCTAAGCCTGAGACTAAGTGCTTCTACTGCAAAGGGACTGGTTACTAGAAGCGGAACTACCCCAAGTGATTGGCGGATAAGAAGGATGGCAAAGTGAACATAAGTATATTTGATATACATCTTATTGATGTGTACTTTACTAGTGTTTATAGCAACCCCTCAGTATTTGATACTAGTTCAGTTGCTAAGATTAGTAACTCGAAACGGGAGTTGCAGAATAAACAGAGACTAGTTAAGGGTGAAGTGACGATGTGTGTTGGAAGTGGTTCCAAGATTGATATGATTATCATCGCACACTCCCTATAATTTCGGGATTAGTGTTGAACCTAAATAAGTGTTATTTGGTGTTTGCGTTCAACATGAATATGATTTGATCATGTTTATTGTAATACGGTTATTCATTTAAGTAAGAGAATAAATTGTTGTTCTGTTTACATGAATAAAACCTTATATGGTTACACACCCAATGAAAATAGTTTGTTGGATCTCGATCGTAGTGATACACATAATCATAATATTGAAACCAAAAGATGCAAAGTTAATAATGATAGTGCAACTTATTTGTGGCACTGCCGTTTAGGTCATATTGGTGTAAAGCGCATGAAGAAACTCCATGCTGATGGGCTTTTGGAATCACTTGATTATGAATCAGTTGATGCTTGCGAACCATGCCTCATGGGCAAGATGACTAAGACTCCGTTCTTCGGAACAATGGAGCAAGCAACAGATTTGCTGGAAATCATACATACTGATGTATGTGGTCCGATGAATATTGAGGCTCACGACAGGTATCATTATTTTCTGATCTTCACAGATGATTTGAGCAGATATGAGTATATCTACTTGATGAAACATAAGTCTGAAACATTTGAAAAGTTCAAAGAATTTCAGAGTGAAGTGAAAAATCATCGTAGCAAGAAAATAAAGTTTCTACGATCTGATCGTATAGAAGAGTATTTGAGTTACGAGTTTGGCTTTCAGTTAAAAACAATGTGAAATAATTTCACTACTCACGCCACCTGGAACACCACAATGTAATGGTGTGTCCGAACGTCATAACCGTACTTTATTAGATATGGTGCGATCTATGATGTCTCTTACCGATCTACCACTATCGTTTTGGGGTTATGCATTAGAGACAACTGCATTCACGTTAAATAGGGCACCATCTAAATCCGTTGAGACGACACCGTATGAACTATGGTTTGGCAAGAAACCTAAGCTGTTGTTTCTTAAAGTTTGAGGTTGCAATGCTTATGTGAAAAAGTTTCAACCTGATAAGCTCAAACCCAAATCGGAGAAATGTGTCTTCAAAGGATATCCAAAGGAAACTATTGGATACACCTTCTATCACAGATCCGAAGGCAAGACTTTTGTTGCTAAATTCGGAAACTTTCTAGAGAAGGAGTTTCTCTCGAAAGAAGTGAGTGGGAGGAAAGTAGAAAACTTGATAAGGTAATTGTACCTTCTCCCTTATTGGAAAGTAGTTCATCACAGAAATCTGTTCTTGTGACTACTACACCAATTAGTGAGGAAGATAATGATGATGATCATGTAACTTCAGATCAAGTTACTACCGAATCTCGTAGGTAAACCAGAGTAAGATCCGCACCAGAGTGGTACGGTAATACTGTTCTGGAAGTCATGTTACTAGACCATGACGAACTTGCGAACTATGAGGAAGCGATGATGAGCCCAGATTCCGCGAAATGGTTTGAGGCCATGAAATCTGAGATATGGTCCATGTATGAGAACAAAGTATGGACTTTGATGGATTTGCCCGATGATCGGCAAGCCATAAAAATAAATGGATCTTCAAGAGGAAGACGAACACTGACAATAGTGTTATTATCTACAAAGCTAGAATTGTCGCAAAAGGTTTTTCGACAAGTTCAAGGTGTTGACTACGATGAGAGATTCTCACTCGTATCTATGCTTAAGTCTATCCGAATCATGTTAGCAATTGCCGCATTTTATGAAATATGGCAAATGGATAAACAAAACTGAATTCCTTAATGGATTTATTGAAGAAGAGTTGTATACGATGCAACTAGAAGGTTTTGTCAATCCGAAAGGTACTAACAAAATGTGCAAGCTCCAGCGATCCATCTGTGAATTGGTGCAAGCATCTCGGAGTTGGAATATACGCTTTGATGAGCTGATCAAAGCATATAGTTTTATACAGACTTGCGGTGAAGCCTGTATTTGCAAGAAAGTGAGTGGGAGCACTACGGCATTTCTGATAAGTATATGTGAATGACATATTGTTGATCGGAAATAATGTAGAATTATTCTGTAAAGCATAAAGGAGTGTTTGAAAGGAGTTTTTCAAAGAAAGACTTCGGTGAAGCTGCTTACATATTGAGCTTCAAGATCTATAGAGATAGATCAAGACGCTTGATAAGTTTTTCCAATGAGTACATACCTTGACAAGATTTTGAAGTAATTCAAAATGGAGCAGTCAAAGAAAGAGTTCTTGCCTGTATTACAAGGTGTGAAGTTGAGTAAGACTCAAAGCCCGACCACGGCAGAAGATAGAAAGAGAATGAAAGTCATTCCCTATGCCTTGGCCATAGGTTCTATAAAGTATGTCATGCTGTGTACCAGATCTATTGTATACCCTGCACTGATTTGGCAAGGGAGTACAATAGTGATCTAGGAGTAGATCACTGGACAGCGGTCAGAATTATCCTTAGTGAAATAAGGATATGTTTCTCGATTATGGACGTGACAAAAAAAGGTTCGTCGTAAAGGGTTACGTCGATGCAAGTTTTTGACACTGATCTAGAAGACTCTAAGTCTCGGTCTAGATACATATTGAAAGTGGGAGCAATTAGCTAGAGTAGCTCCAAGCAGAGCATTGTTGACATAGAAATTTGCAAAATACATGCGGATCTGAATGTGGCAGACCCGTTGACTAAGATTCTCTCACAAGCAAAACATGATCACACCTTAGTACTCTTTGGGTGTTAATCACATATCAATGTGAACTAGATTACTGAATCTAGTAAACCCTTTGGGTATTGGTCACATGGCGATGTGAACTATGGGTGTTAATCACATGATGATGTGAACTATCGAAGTTAATCACATGGTGATGTGATCTAGATTATTGACTCTAGTGCAAGTGGGAGACTGAAGGAAATATGCCCTAGAGGCAATAATAAAGTTATTATTTATTTCCTTATTTCATGATAAATGTTTATTATTCATGCTATAATTGTATTAACCGGAAACATAATACATGTGTGAATACATAGACAAACAGAGTGTCACTAGTATGCCTCTACTTGACTAGCTCGTTAATCAAAGATGGTTATGTTTCCTAACCATAGACAAAGAGTTGTTATTTGATTAACGGGATCACATCATTAGGTGAATGATCTGATTGACATGACCCATTCCATTAGCTTAGCACCCGATCGTTTAGTATGTTGCTATTGCTTTCTTCAGGACTTATACATGTTCCTATAACTATGAGATTATGCAACTCCCGTTTACTGGAGGAACACTTTGGGTACTACCAAATGTCACAACGTAACTGGGTGATTATAAATGAGTACTACAGGTGTCTCCAAAGGTACATGTTGGGTTGGCGTATTTCGAGATTAGGGTTTGTCACTCCGATTGTCAGAGAGGTATCTCTGGGCCCTCTCGGTAATGCACATCACTTAAGCCTTGCAAGCATTGCAACTAAATGAGTTAGTTGCGGGATGATGTATTACAGAATGAGTAAAGAGACTTGCCAGCAACGAGATTGAACTAGGTATTGGAATACCGACGATCGAATCTCGGGCAAGTAACATACCGATGACAAAGGGAACGACGTATGTTGTTATGCGGTCTGACCGATAAAGATCTTCGTAGAATATGTAGGAGCCAATATGGGCATCCAGGTCCCGCTATTGGTTATTGACTGGAGACATGTCTCGGTCATGTCTACATTGTTCTCGAACCCGTAGGGTCCGCACGCTTAAGGTTACGATGACAGTTATATTATGAGTTCATGCATTTTGATGTACCGAAGGTTGTTCGGAGTCCCGGATGTGATCACGGACATGACGAGGAGTCTCGAAATGGTCGAGACATAAAGATTGATATATTGGAAGCTTATGTTTGGATATCGGAAGTGTTCCAGGTGAAATCGGGATTTTACCGGAGTACCGGGAGGTTACCGGAACCCCCCGGGAGCTAAATGGGCCATAATGGGCCTTAGTGGAAAAGAGAAGAGGCAGCCCTACATGGGCCGCGCGCCCCTCCCCTCCCTTGGTCCGAATTGGACAAGGAGAGGGGGCCAGACCCTCTCTCTCTTTTCCCCCTCCACAAGTCCTATTCCAACTAGGATTGGGGGGAGGGGGAATCCTACTCCCAGAGGGAGTAGGACTCTCCTGGCGCGCCCTATGTGGCCGGCCAGCCTCCCCCCTTTGGTCCTTTATATACTGAGGCAGAGGCACCCTAGAACACACAAGTTGATCCACGTGATCTATTCCTTAGCCGTGTGCGGCGCCCCCAGCCACCATAGTCCTCGATAATATTGTAGCGGTGCTTAGGCGAAGCCCTGCAGCAGTAGTACGTCAAGATCGTCACCACGCCATCGTGCTGACGGAACTCTTCCCCGACACTTTGCTGGATCCGAGTCCGGGGATCGTCATCGAGCTGAACGTGTGCTAGAACTCAGAGGTGCCGTAGTTTCGGTGCTTGATCGGTCGGATCGTGGAGACGTACGACTACATCAACCAAACGCTTCCGTTGTTGATCTACTAGGTATGTAGATCATACTCCCCCTCTCGTTGCTATGCATCACCATGATCTTGCGTGTGCGTAGGAATTTTTTTGAAATTACTACGAAACCCAACATCATGAACCAATCTCGCTCTGCGTGGGGATCTAGTGTATGATTTTTGACACATGCGCCACATCAATGTTGTGTATTCAAACATGCATGCACGCATCACCTCCATACATATGCATGTAGTGGTTGCCTTCGAACGGTACACTCCCTTGCGTGGTTATCGGCGACAAGCCTATATATTCGTGGGCCCACGTGGACATCCATGATCACCTGACCAACAACAAGATAGGTTACCATGGCGGATTCTTCATTTGGTTCGTGTTATCGTAGTATAGGTCATGCTGGGATTCATACCTAATTAAGTTTGAGCACATATACTATGCATGCATGCATGAATCCCCGTCGTTGGCTTGAAGTGTGGTGTAACATACATATGCATCGTCAACCTAACCCTCACTCAGTCTGGGGATTTCTAGTTCGAAATCACGGTGCCACATCAAAGTTGTTCCATTGTTACTCAAAACACACCTCTCCATACATATGTTTGGGCCACACGCATGCAGTGGTTGTCTTCTGTAGCGACCAGACTTCAGACGGTCAAGTCTCTATGCTTAAGTGTCATCCCTGGATCGGTATTACTGACACACACACACAATACTCGAGGATTTATAACAGAGTTCAATCACACACTTATTACATCGAATGTCCCAAAAGAGAACTTATTACAACAATATGGCTGAAGGCCATCTAAATAAGATAAGAGTGGAAGCTTCGAAGGTAGAGAGTCCATCTAACTCCACGGCAAAACTGAGTGCATGACAATGACCTATCTCACCTTACCCTTCGTCTGAAAACTCTGCAACATAATACATTGCAGCATGTGTAGATCAACACATGGAATATGCTGGCAAAATAACACTATAGACCAATGAACAGATAACAGCTATCACTACATGCAATATATGGCTGGTGGAGGCTCTATGGTTATCATTTGCTTAAAGCTAATTTTTCCCTACAACAAAGGAATATATTTTCTTTAACTACAAAGTCTATTGAAAACATTGAGAAGGTAACCCCAACTCAATCCTAATTAAAAGTTAATAACCCAACAAAATTAATTAAGTAGAGTGATGAGATCAACATAATAATTCAAGTACTAGATACTCAAGATGTCCATAACCGGGGACACGGCTAATCATGATTAGTTTGTACACTCTGCAGAGGTTTGTGCAATTTTTCCCACAAGACTCGATCTCCTCTGTTGAATTTCTCGCACTGCATGATGTTTGAGAAACGGATGATCGAGACACAGTCTTTTCGAAGAGGTCCCCTTAACCGGTAGATAGGCCAGTACACCTACAATCCCCTCCATCTGCTAGACCATCATGGAAAGGATTCCCACAACTTACTCAACTATGCCAGAGCCCATAATGGCTTGTGCCTACACACGGAAGTTTCTAGCATGAACAATCTTATGATCCCTTTGAGCCTGGGTGGCGAACCATAGGAAAATCACATGGATACCCCGGGAACTCCTTGGACAACACTGGATTCCCCAGGTGCCGACAAACCAATCCACCCAGATGTGTATTAAAGTAGCCACCTTAAGTTAAACCTTAGTTAACAATAACTCTCACATCTTTCATGGATTCTCTCAAAACCAAACCACGTCTACGAGCATAGGATAGCAGTGTAAGCATAACGTAGTAACACCCATGGTTTGAAATAAAAGGCAATAGGTTCCTACCTCATCAACTACTTCCCAAATACCCACATGTTATCAATCCTACTCATGCAATGTTTGAGGGTTGAAACCAATGCATAAAAACTGGATAGTAAAGGGATATGATCAAAGTGTTACTTGCCTTGCTGACGATCGAAAAACCTAGTGATTTGTAGTAGCAAGCCTCGCACTCCGGAAACTCTATCGTGAATAAACAATAGCATACATAAGCACTCAAGCATAAGATGCAAAAGTAAATCCAAAAGAAAAGATCCAAACTTAAAGTCCAAGTGAAGAACTTCGATCTGCAAAAAGAATCAATCGAATCGGAGCTACGAAACTCAAAGTAAGATCAAAAGAAATTTGAATTCAAATCTGCTTGAAACAAAATTTTAAATTATCAAAACCACGTTCAAGTTGATTATCTAAACAGAGGGGATCGATACAAAGATTTTGGCGTTGGTTTCGCTGGATTTGGAAAAAGGAGCGAAAAGTAGCAAAGGTTTGAAGTTCAGGGACTAATCTGTAAGAAAAGTATTTGCGGATAGGTCCCTGGCTGAAAAATAAAATTAAAAAGAAAAATCTATTGGACAAACATCCGCTAATAGAACTAAACGAATGAAAACCATTCGTTAAAACGATCTAACCAGTGAACGTTTACTAATTAGACTAAAACAAAAACAAAAAAACCGATGTAAAACAAAACCGACAAAAACCGAAAAAAACGAAAGAGCCGATCGGCCCAGTTTGTTCTGGAGGTTTTTTTAAATTAATTTCACCGAACGGAAAAATCCAAAAATAAAATAAATAAAAATCCTAAAATTCAAAAAATATTTTTCACGGCCCTCTCCTAATATTTAGGACAACATGAACATTTTTGTGGCTAAAATGCAATTTTCCCTAATTTAATAAAATAAAATCTCAATAAAATATTCAAATAAAATAAATATTTTTATTTAAAATTAAATTCCCATTATTTCCTTTATTTTGAAGAAGTCATATTATCTTCTCTTGATATGTTATTTATTTCAAAATAATTGGAAAAATAATTTCAAATAAAAATCACTTTGATCCACTTTGCCAATTTTGAAAACTCAAAATGGCATTTTATAAAACCTCCAACTCTCTCAAAAGGTCCTTGAGTTGCTTAAGGTCTTTAGGATCAAAAAGCTTAAATAAACCAAACAAAAATGCAAAGAGCATGGATGCATATGATGACCTAATGATTAACATACAAATTGAAAATTGGGATGCTACAGAATGCCTGCCCCCCCAAGCGAGGTTCATTCACCTAGCAAAGTGCGAAGTAGCTAGCATCCCCCTCTCTCCTCCCTCATGTCGGCACGAAGTGAATCCTAAGCTATAAATGCATGCCCCCCAACCGAGGTTCACCCTAGCAAAGTGCGAAGTAGCTAGCAGCCCCCTTCCCTCGTGTCGGCATAAAGGGAATCCTAAGCTATTAATGCATGCCCCCAATCGAGGTTCACCCTAGAAAAGTGCGAAGTTGCTAGCAGCCCCCTCCCTCGTGTCGGTATGAAGGGAATTCTAAGCTATGAATGCATGCCCCCCCAACCGAGGTTCACCCTAGCAAAGTGCGAAGTAGCTAGCAGCCACCCTCCCTCGTGTCGGCATGAAGGGAATCCTAAGCTATGAATGCATGCCCCCCAACCGAGGTTCACCTAGCAAAGTGCGAAGTAGCTAGCAGCCCCCCTCCCTCGTGTCGGCACGAAGGGATTCCTAAGCTATGAATGCATGCCCCCCAACTGAGGTTCACCTAGCAAAGTGCGAAGTAGCTAGGAGCCCCCTCCCTCGTGTCGGCACGAAGGGAATCCTAAGCTATGAATGCATGCCATAGCAAAGTGCGAAGTAGCCAGCAGCCACCCCTCCCTCCTGTCGGCACGAAGGGAATCCTAAGCTATGAATGCATGCCCCCCCCGACCGAGGTTCACCTAGCAAAGTGCGAAGTAGCTAGAAGCCCCCTCGTGTCGGCACGAAGGGGATCCTGCTATGAATGCATGCCCCTTCCCCCAACCGAGGTTCACCTAGCAAAGTGCGAAGTAGCTAGCAGCCCCCACCCCCCTCGTGTCGCAATGAACGGAATACTAAGCTATGAATTCATGCCCCCCAACCGAGGTTCACCTAGCAAAGTGCGAAGTAGCAACCCTCCCCCCACACACACTTTTAGTCAGCGGGCCAGAGAGGCATATATCTCACCAAGATGGATCGTAATACGGACCAAGAATAATCCACCTTGGTCGTACAACCTCTCTCTTGTTGTTGGTCAAAGTGATGGCCGTCCATGCGACCGCGGAGATGGGCTAGATCGCCAATAATCACGCAAGTAGCTAGTCACCGGAGATGTAACATCCCAATTTTCAATTTGGATGTTAATCATTAGGTCATCATATGCATCCATGCTCTTTGCATTTTTGTTTGGTTTATTTGAACTTTTTGATCCTAAAGACCTTAAGCAACTCAAGGACCGTTTGAGAGAGTTGGAGGTTTTATAAAATTCCATTTTGAGTTTTCGAAATTGACAAAGTGGATCAAAGTGATTTTTATTTGAAATTATTTTTCCAATTATTTCAAAATAAATAACATATCGAGAGAAGATAATATGACTTCTTCAAAATAAAGGAAATAATGGGAATTTAATTTTAAATAAAAATATTTATTTTATTTGAATATTTTATTGAGGTTTTATTTTATTAAATTAGGGAAAATTGCATTTTAGCCAGAAAAATGTTCATGTTGTCCTAAATATTTGGAGAAGACTATGAAAATTATATTTGGGATTCTAGGATTTTTATTTATTTTATTTTTGGATTTTTTCTTTCGGCAAAATTATTTTAGAAAAAAACCCTCCGGACCGAACTGGGTCGAAGCCTAGCCGGCCCAGCCGAGCGCCGCCGCCTTCCTTCCGTGTGGGCGCCGGACTCCGGCGAGGAGTCCGGGTCAGCCTCCCCGCCCACTCGCGCAAACCGAGGACCCCTCGAGGCCTCCTTATAAGTCTCCCCGCCCCCTCCCCCTCACCACTACCCGCCGCCGCCTGCAGCACCGCCGTCGCAGCCCACGCCGCCCCGCAGCCGAGCCACCCCAGCGCCGCCGTTCGCCACCGCCGCCAGCCGCCGCACGCGCCGCTGCCTCCCCACACCGCCGCCCCGCCTCATCGTCGCCTCGCCGCTGACGCCCTGACGCTGGAGCCACCAGATCCCTCCGCCGACGCCGTTGACCGGTAAGAAGCGGTCGGTTCTTTCGGTTTTTGTCGGTTTTGTTTTAGATCGGTTTTTTCGTTTTCGTTTTAGTCTAATTAGTAAACGTTCAGTGGTTAGATTGTTTAACGAACGGTTTTCGTTCGTTTAGTTCTGTTAGCGGACATTCGTCCGATAGATTTTTCTCTCTAAATTTATTTTTCGGCCGGGGACCTATCCACGAATACTTTTCTTACTGATTAGTCCCTGAACTTCAAACCTTCGCTACTTTTTGCTCCTTTGTCCAAATCCAGTGAAACCAATGCCAAAATCTTTGTCTCAATCCCCTCTATTCAGATAATCAACTTGAACATGGTTTTGATAATTTAAAATTTGGTTTCAAGCAGATTTGAATTCGATTTTTTTTATCATAGTTTGAGTTTCGTAGCTCCGATTCGATTGATTATATTTGCAAATCAAAGTTCTTAACTTGGACTTTCAGTTTGGATCCTTTATTTTGGATTTACTTTTGCATCTTATGCTTGAGTGCTTATGTACGCTATTGTTTGTTCACGATAGAGTTTCCGGAGTGCGAGGCTTGCTACTACGAATCACTAGGGTTTTCCGTCGTCAGCAAGTCAAGTAACACTTTGATCATATCCCTTTACTACCCAGTTTTTATGCATTAGTTTCAACCCTCAAACATTGCATGAATATGCTTGATAACATGTGGGTATTTGGGAAGTAGTTGACGAGGTAGGAACCTACTGCCTTTTATTTCAAACCGTGGGTGTTACTACATTATGCTTACACTACTATGATATGCTCGTAGATGTGGTTTGGTTTTGAGAGAATTCATGAAATATGTGAGAGTTATTGTTAACTAAGGTTTAACTTAAGGTGGATACTTTAATACACATCTGGGTGGATTGGTTTGTGGACACCTGGGGAATCCAGTGTTGTCCAAGGAGATCCCGGGGTATCCGTGTGATTTTCCTATGGTTCGCCACCCAGGCTCAAAGGGATCATAAGATTGTTCATGCTAGAAACTTCCATGTGCAGCCACAAGCCATTATGGGCACTGGCATAGTTGAGTAAGTTGTGGGAATCCTTTCCATTATGGGCTACCAGATGTAGGGGATTGTAGGTGTACCGACCTATCTATCGGTTAAGGGGACCTCTTCGAAAAGACTGTGTCTCGTTCATCTGTTTCTCAAACACCATGCAGTGTGAGAAATTCAACGGAGGAGATCGAGTCTTGTGGAGAAAAGTGCGCAAACCTCTGCGAAGTGTACAAACTAATCATGATTAGCCATGTCCCCGGTTGTGGACATCTTGAGTATCTGGTACTTGAATTATTATGTTGATCTCATCACTCTACTTAATTAATTTTGTTGGGTTATTAACTTTTAATTGTGATTGAGTTGGGGTTACCTTCTCAATGTTTTCCACAAACTTTGTAGTTAAATAAAATATATTCCTTTGCTGTAGGGAAAATTTAGCTTTACGCAAATGATAACCATAGAGCCTCCACCAGCCATATATTGCATGTAGTGATAGCTATTATCTGTTCATTACTCTATAGTGTTATTTTGCCAGCATATTCCATGTGCTGACCTACACAGGCTGCAACGTATTATGTTGCAGAGCTTTCAGACGAAGAGTAAGGTGCGATAGGTCGTTGTCATGCATTCAATTTTGCCGTGGAGTTGGATGGACTCTCTACCTTCGAACCTTCCGATGTTATCTTATTTAGATGGCCTTCAGACATATTATTGTAATAAGTTCTCTTTTGAGATATTCGATGTAATAAGTGTGTGATTGAACTCTGTTATAAATCCTCGAGTACTGTGTGTGTCAGCAATACCGATCCAGGGATGACACTTAAGCACAGAGAGTTGACCGTCTGAGGTCGGGTCGCTACAAGATGGTATCAGAGCACACACTGACTGTAGGACGCGACCACTAGGACAAACCCTAGGACACTCTTCTCTACTCATTTCTGACTCTTCTCCATTTTCTACTCTATAGATGGCGGACCCAAGGAACAAGTTCACTCAACCGTATGACGACACCCCTTTCAGACGACACTTGAAGGAAGTCACTAGGTACCTGAGCATCGGAATACCAAGTTTCACCAGGACCTACACTGCCACTTTACTAGAAGAGGAGCGCTGGATGATTCGAGTTCATGTTCCAGGAAGGATGTTCGCACCAGTTACCGAGCCTATAGAGTTTTCCTTTGATGCACCAACCTGGAGTCTAGGAAAGAGCATGGCCGCCCACATCACCATCGGACGCATTGGCGAGGTATACAATAAGGAGCTTAAGGACACCATCTACCAGATATGTGGACGTCGAGATGAGCAATGGGAGATGATTTGCACCAGGAAGGATAGATCCATAGCAGCCTACATCCAGGAGTGAAACCAGCACATTCGTCGACAGGAGAACCAGATGTGCGCCAGCATGATAGACATGAAGAAGGTGATGACCAGGAACATGGAGCTAGAAGAGGAACTAAAGTCTACACGCGATGGATATGAAGAAGAAATTGTCGTACTACTGGAGAAGAATGAAGACCTGAAGAAGAAGCTAGGGATGACACTTAAGCACAGAGACTTGACCGTCTGAGGTCGGGTCGCTACACATTCATAGCTTAGGATTCCCTTCGTGCTGACATGAGGGAGAAGGGGGGCTGCTAGCTACTTCACGCTTTGCTTGGTGAACCTCGGTTGGGGGGGAGGGGGCATGCATTCATAGCTTAGGATTCCCTTCATGCCGACACGAGGGGGGGGGGTGAGGGCAAGCAATACAGTGCGCTTTGCGAGAGAGGTGCCACATTGAAGTTGCATTTGGTATTTGACAATCAAACCACCCTTTTGATACATAAATTTGGTCCACATGCAAGTGTGTTCGTGTTCTGACCCTCTCCCGCGTCATTTTTCACCAAATTTATGAACATTAGATAAGCCGGATGACGCAACACACATGGTTCACTCAAACTAACCGTGTGCCACGCCGGTGCACCTATCACGCAAACATCCGCACAGTACATTGGGCTCCACGAGGCTTCCCCTCTCAAAAATATCTACCCGCCTTGAGGGTTTTTCTGTTTCTTAACACACGGTTGCTATCTCTAGATCGTGTGCGATGTTTCTTGTTCTCAATCCCGCCTGCATCCCTAGAAAATATCTGCCCGCCTCGAGGGGTTTTCTATTTCATAACACACGATTGTTATCTCCGGACCGTGTGCGATGCACTATCATCAAAATTTTCAATAGCCTGGCATTTCAATCCCGCATTTGACTCCCGCGTAGTAAAATTTTCAGTACCCGCATCATTTCCTCAAACACCCCGTGCCCCCTCCACACACACACACCAAAACCTCCTCGGGCGTGCGCGCGCGCGCACACACACACACACCCTCCCTTGCTCGAAACCCTAGCAAGGTCCCTGCCGCCGCCGCAAGGCCTCCATTGTCAACATCTGTCGGTTTGACCGTGTCGCTTACCCACCGATCTCCATACCCATGCCACCCTGAGTTTCTTAGATGACGCCTGCCAAACGCCCCCTTTCCCACATATCCCCATCCCCATCCCCCACTCCAGAGCGTCACAACCTAAGCCCGGCTACGCTTCCCATGGAGCTCGAGGAGCAATTGTCCCAAAAGAGGTGTATAGCGGTCTCTTCCCCGATGTCGTCGAGGAAGATGACGACCATTACTGGCGGCAGGCACTCAAGAAGTGGGCTAGAGTATGCAGGCATGTCTCGGCCGCCGGCTACGACATCGAGGTCATCGACAGCGACGACCTGAGGAGGGATGTGTCACAGGTTAAGTGGCCCACGCCTACCCCTCGAGTTTAACCGTCGTCGATCTCATGCATGGCCCCGTCGCTGATCTCCTCTGGCTCGCTGTCAACAATTTGCCATTCTACATCGCCATCGAGCCCCTTTTGTCATTTTTGAAGGACATGTTCTACGACACTGGCTTGGGATCCACAGCTTGCAAGTAAGACCTCATCAACGGCGACCACGAGGAGGGCACCCTCTCCGGCTCTTCCAAGGGGAAAGAACCCATCTGCTCTTCCAAGGGGAAAGCGCTCGTCTGTGACATCAGGGAGGGCACCCTACAGCCGTGCTCTTCCAAGGGGAAGGAGCCCATCTACGACAACATGGAGCGCATCCAGGGTCCGTGCTCTTCCCACGGGAACGAGCCCATCTATGACAAGTGAGGAAACCCATGATTTGTTTTGCCGTGCCTCTTCACAGGGGGAGACCCATGATTTGTTTTGTCGAGTCCCTTTTGTAGTGTAGTGATAATATGTCCAGTTTTAATTGCTATATCTGGTTGTTTGCAGTATGCCTTGTTTATTTCAGTTGTTCACAATGTGATGCTCTATATGTGCACTTATTTACTGTGCAGTACATTTCATCAATCCTGTTTTAAACATACCGATATGAATGCATATATTTGCTTGTTGGTAAGCCTGTTATAGCTAGCATATGGCTCTTTTAAAGTTTTTTGATTGTTCGATTGTTTGTAGTTAGCATATGTCCAGTTTCAATGCCACCTTTGGTTGTTCATAATATGCCTTGTTTATTCTAGTTACTCACAATGTGATGTTCTATATGTGCAAGTATGAACTATGCAGTTCAATTTCATCAGTACCAGTTTCAACAATACCACTATGAATGACTACATTTGGTTGCTCCATCTTGTAGTTAACACACCTTTCCATTTTTTTAACAATAACCATTGTACTTAGACCGGCACAATACCAGTTTGAATGACTATGTTTGCTCGTTGTTAAATGTTAGGCCTGTTGCAGTTAGCACACCTTTCCACTTGTTTTGCTTTACTAGCGTGCTTAAACCTGCACACTGAAGCTATCTTTTGGAGATTATTTTGTCTGCCATGTATAATTTTGGTTGATGTTTAGCCTGTTGTGCTTAACATGCTTCTCGATTTATCTACATAGGACAATTTTTGGAACGACTGATGTTTTCCATCGAGGTTAGTTTCATCCCATGGCTTATATCTGCTCACTGTTCAGGATATCGGTAGCTGGTACCATATAGGCCGGCAACTCATAAGGGACTAATCGGTGAATCAGACTTTTAACTGAATATATCTGCAACCCATTTTTCATTAGGTTAACTAGGGCCATATGTAATATATCTGAGGCTACATAGCTACATGCACTGTACTTAATGTCTAAGTATGCAATCCTAGGCTACATAGAAACAAGGAAGAGTGTTACATTAATGTTCTAATGATGTCTAGATATACATAGAAGAGCAGCAGCAACAACAACAACACAACCCTGTTTGGATACTCAACTTAGCTAGAGGTTAGAGTTAGTTTCTAGCTCATTACTAACCCTGAACTAACTCCATCCAAAGAATTGTTTGGATGGAAGGGTTAGATGGACAATAAATGCACTAGGAGAACTAGCTCCAATTAGCACCTCTTGGGTTGGATATTTTTTGGGTAGGTTATAAATGCAACTAGCTCAAACTAGCCCTCATGTTTAGATATACTTTAGGGCTAATTGAACCCGAACTAGCTCAAACTAACTGTAACCCATGGATACAACAACAATTAATCAACTGATAATTTGTAAGAATGCACTAAACCCCTTCCGACCCATAATATAAGATGTTAATTCATCTAATATGTGAGTATATGGGATGTTATAAGATACTCCCTCCGTTCCTAAATATTTGTCTTTTTAGAGATTTCAAATGGACTACCACATATAGATGTATATGGACATATTATAAAAGAGTGTTGTACTACATCATTGTGCAATTGTTGTTTAGCTTCTAATATTAACTTGGTGCTTTTAGGTACATATGTCATTGGTAAAGATCCGCGCTCCGACCATTTCTGCGTATGGGGCAATGAGATATCGATGAACCAGCATCAAGTGAGGAAGCTGATAAAGATTGCTAGTAAAATGGGTCCAGAGATGGCAATTAAACTATTTGTTTACACTTTATCCAAGACAATAGCGAACTGTAGGATGGTAAGTAAGAACTCTGGAGCCTTCTTTTTACTGCCCATAATGAGTTGTGTTAGATGACAATGTCTGAATCTTTTTCCTTTGCAGTGGTTGCCAAAGTAGTTTACTCAAGATTACCTCTCAAACTACATGATTGGTGGGCATGCAAAGGTTAAAGTATTTCTACTAGAACACGATGATTATCTAGATGTTTTCATGAAGACCGTGAAGGATGGGCGGTCGGCCATCACAAGGGGTTGGACTAGAATCGTGCGTGCCTTCTGCATGGATGAGGGCACAATATGGGCATTTCGCTTCACCTTGTTCAGCAACCAGAATATATTTCGCCTCTTTCTTTACCGTCTTTAATAGTACAAGTATACAACTGTGGTTCATCATTCTTTATTTGGTTCTTATGTAATTCTTGAACATATGTACCTATGAATCAAATAATGCATTGGTTGTTTGAACCTGATAGATATGAATAAAGCTGTAGCATACATCCAAATTCAAATCCAAATCCGATACAATTTGGAAAAGCAACAATTAAATTAGGGTGAAATTATGCTTCCAGGTTGTTACGGCACACACGGTTGGTAAAACACAAACGTTTGCGATATGCACCATAATTCGAGACGGTTCACAGAGAGGAAACGTGTGCAAGCATGCACACAGTTGCCGTTTGCAAACCGTGTGCGATGTCAGACAATATCACAAACGGTGCGGGCAAACTAAACATTTGTGTTAGTTGCCTTACCGTACACGATTCGCAACCATGAACTATTTCTGATGAAGTATGCATCGTAAATGTTGCACCACAGGATAGCGTGTGCGATAGCTGTTGTGTACGACGATGTTATGACGATCCGACGTTTTGTAATTCTGTCCGACACTCGTACGACGATTAGCTAATCTTCTTAATAGTGAACCTTTTGTGATGGGCCGCGCATCATACACGTTCTATAATAGTGAACCGTTTGTGATGGGCCGCGCATCGTAAACATAGCACCACAGAATACCGACTGCGATGGCAATGCGAGCAGAAACGAGTAGGAGTACTGTAGGGTCCCTATCCCCGACGGTTTCTGGGTCGTGTGGGAAGGACCCCCCTATCGCCACACTCAGTTGGCGACGGTTCCCAATGGCGTCGCGGAAAGGGGTTAAAAACCGTTTTTTAGGACCGACACGTACCAGTGAAGGCAAAGATCATGTATATAGGCATCACGTCCGAGATAAGTAGACCGAATCCTGCCTGCATCTACTACTACTACTACTCCATGCATCGGCCGCTATCCAGCATGCATCTAGAGTATTAAGTTCATAAAGAATGGAGTAATGCCTTAAGCAAGATGACATGATGTATACAAAGTAAACTCACGCATGAATAAACCCCATCTTTTTATCCTTAATGGAAACAATAAAAATATGTATCTTGTCCCTTTATGTAACTGGGATATAGATCCCCGCAAGATTGAACCCATTACAAAGCACCTCTCTCACTGCAAGGAAAATCAATCTAGTTGGCCAAACCAAATCAATAGATTGGAGAGAAATACAAAGCTATAATAATCATGCATAAAAGAGTTCAGAGAAGACTCAAATAATATTCATGGATAATCTGATCATGAACTCATAATTCATTGGATCCCAACAAACTCACCGCAAAAAGTGATTACATCGAATAGAACTCCAAGAACATAGAGGCGAACATTGTATTGAAGATCAAAGAGAGAGAACAAGCCATCTAGCTACTAGCTATGGACCCGTAGGTCTGTGGTAAACTACTCAGACATCATCAGAAGGGGGGTAAGGTTGATGCAGAGCCCCTCCGTGGTCGGTTCCCCCTCCAGCAGAGTACCGTAAAAGGCCTCCAGATGGGATCTCGCGAGAACAGAAGCTTTCAGCGGCGAAAAAAGTGTTTTGGGTGGATCCCTATTGGTTTCCCGATTTTAGAGAAATTATAGAGGCGGAATTAGGTCAAACGGATGCACGTGGGCCCCACAAGTCACCAGGGGGAGCCCTGGTGCCTTGTGGGCTACTCCTTCATCTTCTGGCCCTCTCCCGAAGCTTCCAGGGTCTCTTATGTCCAGAAAAAAATCTCCCAAAAGTTTCATGGCATTTGGACTTCGTTTGGTACTGATATTCTGGAAAACCAAAAACAGGCAAAAAAACAACAACTGGCACTTGACACTAAGTTAATAGGCCAGTCCCAAAAAATGATATATATAATGGCGTATAAATGCATATAAAACATCCAAGATTGATACTATAATAGCACGTAACAACCAAAAAATATAGATACATTGGAGACGTATCAAGGAGCCGCCATAACTTCCTTGTAAGGTGTAGGTTCATCTTCCTCTAAGATGAATATTTCATTGTGAAACCATTCAGGAGGTTTGATAACTATTCCTGACCTATGTGGTTCAGTTACAGTCTTAACTGGAATTTCTACAGCTGGTGTAGTAATTTCCGATTCAATTGTGTGACAGTTTCTGGAACCTATTCTGTTTCGCTAGTCCTCACTTCCGGAGATTCAATAATCTCATCGAGTTGTACTCTCCTCCCACTTATTTCTTTAGCGAGAAACTCTGGTACTTCTTGAGCTTGCTTTGGTTTTTCCCTTGAAGAGGAAAGAGTGATGCAGCACAGTAGAGATAAGTATTTCCCTCAGTTAAGAACCAAGGTATCAATCCAGTAGGAGAAGAATGCGCAAATCACCAATACTTGCACAAACAATCAAACACTTGCACCCAACGCGATAAAGGGGTTGTCAATCCCTTCACGGTCACTTGCAAAGGTGAGATCTGATAGAGATAGTTAAATAAAACTAAATGAAAGATAAAATATTTTTGGGTTTTTTGGTTTATAGATCTGAAAATAAAAGATTGCAAAATAGTAGATCGGAAACTAATATGATGGAAAATAGACCCGGGGCCATAGGTTTCACTAGAGGCTTCTCTCTTGAAGGTAAATAATACGATGGGTGAACAAATTACTGTCGAGCAATTGATAGAAAAGCGCAAAGTTATGACGATATCCAAGGCAATGATTATGTAATATAGGCATCACGTCCATGTCAAGTAGACCGAGTCCTGCCTGCATCTACTACTATTACTCCACACATCGACCGACTCCTGCCTGCATCTAGAGTATTAAGTTCATAAAGAACAGAGTAACGCTTTAAGTAAGATGACATGATGTAGAGGAATAAACTCAAGCAATATGATGCAAACCCCATCTTTTTATCCTTGATGGCAACAATACAATATGTGCCTCGCTACCCCTACTTTCTCACTGGGTGAGGACACCACAAGATTGAATCCAAAGCTAAGCACTTCTCCCATTGCAAGAAAAACTAATCTAGTTGGCCAAACCAAACTGATAGTTCGAAGAGAATTACAAAGATATCAAATCATGCATATAAGAATTCAGAGAAGATTCAAATAATATTCATAGATAAGCTGATCATAAATCCACAATTCATCGGATCTTGACAAACACACCGCAAAAGAAGATTACATCGGATACACCTCCAAGAACATTGAGGAGAACATGGTATTGAGAACCAAAGAGAGAGAAGAAGCCATCTAGCTACTAGCTATGGACCTGTAGGTCTGAGGTAAACTACTCATGCTTCATCAGAAGGGCAATAGAGTTGATGTAGATGCCCTCCGTGATCGAATCCCCCTCCGGCAGGATGCCGGAAAAGGCCCCAAGATGGGATCTCACGGGAACAGAAGGTTGTGGCAGTGGAAAAGTGTTTTTGTGGATACTTCTAGAGGTTCTGGAATATATGTGAATATATAGGGCCAAGGGCTAGGTCAGAGGAGTCCCGAGGGGGTGGCAAGGTAGGGGTGCGCCCTCTGTTGGGGAACGCGGTAATTTCAAAAAAATTCCTACGCACACGCAAGATCCATCTAGGTGATGCATAGTAACGAGAGGGGATAGTGTTGTCCATGTACCCTCATAGACCATAAGCGGAAGCATTATGACAACGTGGTTGATGTAGTCGTACGTCTTCAAGATCCGACCGATCCTAGTACCGAAGGTACGACACCTCTACGATCTGCACACGTTCAACTCGGTGACGTCCCACAAACTCTAGATCCAGCTGAGTGTCGAGGGAGAGCTTCGTTAGCACGACGACATGATGACGGTGATGATGAAGTTACTGACGCAGGGCTTCGCCTAAGCTCTACAATGATATGACCGAGGTGGAGATCTGTGGAGGGGGGCACCGCACACGGCTAAGCAATCAACTTGTGTGTCTATGGGGTGCCCCCTCCCCCGTATATAAAGGAGGGGAGGAGGAGGCCGGCCGGCACTAGAGGGCGCGCCAAGGGGGGGGAATCCTCCTCCTAGTAGGAGTAGGATTCCTCCTTTCCTAGTCCTACTAGGAGGGGGAAGGAAGGAGAGGGGGAGGGAGAGGGAAAGAGGGGCCGCGCCCCCTCCCTTAGTCCAATTCGGACTCCCTTGGGGGGGGGCGCCACCTCCTGGCCGCTGCCCTCTCTCTCCCCTAAAGCCCACTAAGGGCCCAATAACTTCCCAGGGGGATTCCGGTAACCCTCCGGCACTCCGGTTTTATCCGAAACCTCCCAGAACACTTCCGGTGTCCGAACATAGTCGTCCAATATATCAATCTTTATGTCTCGACCATTTCGAGACTCCTCGTCATGTCCTTGATCATATCCGGGACTTCGAACTACCTTCGGTACATCAAAACTCATAAACTCATAATACCGATCGTCACCGAACGTTAAGTGTGCGGACCCTACGGGTTCCAGAACTATGTAGACATGACCGAGACTCATCTCTGGTCAATAACCAATAGCAGAACCTGGATGCTCATATTGGTTCCTACATATTCTACGAAGATCTTTATTGGTCAAACCGCATAACAACATGTGTTGTTCCCTTTGTCATCGGTATGTTACTTGCCCGAGATTCGATCGTCGGTATCTCAATACCTAGTTCAATCTCGTTACCGGCAAGTTTCTTTACTTGCTCTGTAATGCAGCATCCCGTAACTAACTCATTAGTCACATTGCTTGCAAGGCTTATAGTGATGTGCATTACCGAGAGGGCCCAGAGATGCCTCTCCAATACACTGAGTGACAAATCCTAATCTCGATCTGTGCCAACTCAACAAACTCCATCGGAGACACCTGTAGAGCATCTTTATAGTCACCCAGTTACGTTGTGACGTTTGATAGCACACTAAGCGTTCCTTCGGTATTCTGGAGTTGCATAATCTCATAGTCATAGGAACATGTATAAGTTATGGAGAAAGCAATAGCAAAAAACTAAATGATCATAGTGCTAATTAAGCTAACGGATGGGTCAAGTCAATCACATCATTCTCTAATGATGTGATCTCGTTCATCAAATGACAACTCATGTCTATGGTTAGGAAACTTAACCATCTTTGATTAACGAGCTAGTCAAGTAGAGGCATACTAGTGACACTCTGTTTGTCTATGTATTCACACATGTACTAAGTTTCTGGTTAATACAATTCTAGCATGAATAATAAACATTTATCATGATATAAGGAAATATAAATAACAACTTTATAATTGCCTCTGGGGCATATTTTGTTCAGTGTCTCACTTGCACTAGAGTCAATAATCTAGATTACATTGTAATGATTCTAACACCCATGGAGTCTTAGTGCTGATCATGTTATGCCCGTGAGAGAGGCTTAGTCAATGGGTCTGCAACATTCAGATCCATATGTATCTTGCAAATCTCTACGTCTCCCTCCTTGACTTGATCGCGGATGGAATTGAAGAGTCTTTTGATGTGCTTGGTTCTCTTGTGAAATCTGGGTTCCTTTGCCAAGGCAATAGCACCAGTGTTGTCACAAAAGATTTTAATTGGACCCGATGCACTAGGTATTACACCTAGATAGGATATGAACTCCTTCATCCAGACTCCTTCATTTGCTACTTCCGAAGTAGCTATGTACCCCGCTTCACATGTAGATCCCGCCACGACGCTCTGCTTGGAACTGCACCAACTGACAGCTCCACCATTCAATAAAAATACGTATCCGGTTTGTGACTTAGAGTCATCCGAATCAGTGTCAAAGCAAGCATTGACGTAACTGTTTACGACAAGCTCTTTGTCACCTCCATAAACGAGAAACATATCCTTAGTCCTTTTCAGGTATTTCGGGATGTTCTTGACCATTGTCCAGTGATCCACTCCTGGATTACTTTGGTACCTCCTTGCTAAACTAATAGCAAGGCACACATCAGGTCTGGTACACATCATTGCATACGTGATATCACCTATGGCTGAATCATAGGGAATGACTTTCATTTTCTCTCTATCTTCTACAGTGGTCGGGCATTGAGTCTAGCTCAACTTCACACCTTGTAACACAGGCAAGAACCCTTTCTTTGCTTGATCCATTTTGAACTTCTCCAAAACTTTATCAAGGTATGTGCTTTGTGAAAGTCCAATTAAGCGTCTTGATCTATCTTTATAGATCTTGATGCCCAATATATAAGCAGCTTCACCAAGGTCGTTCATTGAAAAATTCTTATTCAAGTATCATTTTATGCTATTCAAAAATTCAGTATCATTTCTGATCAGCAATATGTCATCCACATATAATATCAGAAATGCTACAGAGCTCCCACTCACTTTCTTGTAAATACAAGCTTCTCCAAAAGTCTGTATAAAACCATATGCTTTGATCACACTATCAAAGCGTTTATTCCAACTCCGAGAGGCTTGCACCAATCCATAAATGGATCGCTGGAGCTTGCACACTTTGTTAGCACCTTTTGGATCGACAAAACCATCTGGTTGCATCATATACAACTCTTCTTTAAGATATCCATTAAGGAATGCAGTTTTGACATCTATTTGCCAAATTTCATAATCATAAAACGCGGCAATTGCTAACATGATTGGGACGGACTTAAGCATCGCTACGGGTGAGAAGGTCTCATCGTAGTCAACTCCTTGAACTTGTCAAAAACCTTTTGCAACAAGTCAAGCTTTGTAGACAGTAACATTACCATCAACGTCAGTCTTCTTCTTGAAGATCCATTTATTCTCTATGGCTTGCCGATCATCAGGCAAGTCAACCAAAGTCCACACTTTGTTCTCATACATGGATCCCATCTCAGATTTCATGGCCTCAAGCCATTTTGTGGAATCTGGCCTCATCATCGCTTCCTCATAGTTCGTAGGTACATCATGGTCGTACCACTCTGGTGCGGATCTTACTCTGGTTGACCTACGAGGTTCGGTAGTAACTTGATCAGAAGTTTCATGATCATCATCATTAGCTTCCTCACTTACTAGTGTAGGAATCACTGGAACTGATTTCTCCGATGAACTAATTTCCAATAAGGGAGCAAGTACAGTTACCTCATTAAGTTCTACTTTCCTCCCACTCACTTCTTTCGAGAGAAACTCCTTCTCTAGAAAGGATCCATTCTTAGCAACGAATCTCTTGCCTTCGGATTTGTGATAGAAGGTGTACCCAACTGTCTCCTTTGGGTATCCTATGAAGACATGCTACCTCCTGAGCACTGCGTTGGATTTCCTTGAAGAGGAAAGGATGATGCAGCAAAGTAGCGTAAGTATTTCCCTCAGTTTTTGAGAACCAAGGTATCAAATCAGTAGGAGGCTACGCGCGAGTCCCTCGCACCTACACAAAACAAATAACTCCTCGCAACCAATGCGATAAGGGGTTGTCAATCCCTTCACGGTCACTTACGAGAGTGAGATCTGATAGATATGATAGGATAATATTTTTGGTATTTTTGTGATAAATATGCAAAATAAAAGAAAAGTAAAAAGCAAAGGAAATAACTAAGTATTGAAAGATTAATATGATGAAGATAGACCCGGGGGCCATAGGTTTCACTAGTGGCTTCTCTCAAGAGCATAAGTATTTTACGGTGGGTGAACGAATTACTGTTGAGCAATTGACAGAATTGAGCATAGTTATGAGAATATCTCTGTATGATCATGTATATAGGCATCACATCCGAGATAAGTAGACCGACTCCTGCCTGCATCTACTACTATTACTCCACTCATCAACCGCTATCCAGCATGCATCTAGAGTATTAAGTTCGTGAAAACAGAGTAATACCTTAAGCAAGATGACATGATGTAGAGGGATAAATTCATGCAATATGATAAAAACCCCATCTTGTTATCCTCGATGGCAACAATACAATACATGCCTTGCTGCCCCTACTGTCATTGGGAAAGGACACCGCTAGATTGAACCCAAAGCTAAGCACTTCTCCCATTGCAAGAAAGATCAATCTAGTAGGCCAAACCAAACTGATAATTCGAAGAGACTTGCAAAGATAACCAATCATACATAAAGAATTCAGAGAAGATTCAAGTATTGTTCATAGATAATCTTGATCTTAAACCCACAATTCATCGGTCTCAACAAACACACCGCAAAAATAAGATTACATCGAATAGATATCCACAAGAGAGGGGGAGAACATTGTATTGAGATCCAAAAAGAGAGAAGAAGCCATCTAGCTAATAACTATGGACCCGAAGGTCTGAGGTAACTACTCACACTTCATCGGAGAGGCTATGGTGTTGATGTAGAAGCCCTCCGTGATAGATGCCCCTTCCGGCCGAGCTCCGGAACAGGCCCCAAGATGGGATCTCGTGGATATAGAAAGTTACGGCGGTGGAATTAGGGTTTTGGCTCCATATTTGATTGTTTGGGGGTACGTAGGTATATATAGGAGGAAGGAGTACGTTGGTGGAGCAACAGGGGCCCACGAGGGTGGAGGGCGCGCCTGGGGGGTAGGCGCGCCCCCTACCTCGTGGCTTCCTCTTTTATTTCTTGACGTAGGGTCCAAGTCTCCTGAATCATGTTCGGTGAGAAAATCACGTTCCCGAAGGTTTCATTCCGTTTGGACTCCGTTTGATATTCCTTTTCTGTGAAACTCTGAAATAGGCAAAAAACAGCAATTCTGGGTTGGGCCTCCGGTTAATAGGTTAGTCCCAAAAATAATACAAAAGTGGATAATAAAGCCCATTAATGTCCAAAACAATAGATAATATAGCATGGAGCAATAAAAAATTATAGATACATTGGAGACGTATCAAGCATCCCCAAGCTTAATTCCTGCTCATCCTCGAGTAGGTAAATGATAAAAAAGATAAATTGGATGCGGAGTGCTACTTGGCATAATTTTAATGTAATTCTTCTTAATTGTGGTATGAATATTCAGATCCGAAAGATTCAAGATAAAAGTTCATATTGACATAAAAATAATAATACTTCAAGCATACTAACTAAGCAATTATGTCTTCTCAAAATAACATGGCCAAAGAAAGTTCATCCCTACAAAATCATATAGTTTAGTCATGCTCCATTTTAGTCACACAAGAATGCTCTCATCATGCACAACCTCGATGACAAGCCAAGCAATTGTTTCATACTTTAGTAATCTCAAACCTATAAACTTTCACGCAATATGTGAGCGCGAGCCATTGACATAGCACTATGGGTGGAACAGAATATGATGAGGGGGTTTATGTGGAGAAGACAAAAAAGAGGAGAAAGTCTCACATCAATGAGGCTAATCAATGGGCTATGGAGATGCCCATCGATTGATGTTAATGCAAGGAGTAGGGATTGCCATGCAACGGATGCACTAGAGCTATAAATGTATGAAAGCTCAACAAAAGAAACTAAGTGGGTGTGCATCTAACTTGCTTGCTCACGGAGACCTAGGGCACTTGAGGAGGCCCATTGTTGGAATATACAAGCCAAGTTCTATAATGAAAAATTCCCACTAGTATATGAAAGTGACAAAACAAGAGACTCTCTATCATGAAGATTATGGTGCTACTTTGAAGCACAAGTGTGGCAGAGGATAGTAGCATTGTCCCTTCTCTCTTTTTCTCTAATTTTTGGGGCCTTCTCTTTTTTATGGCCTTTATCTTTTCTTTTCTTTTTTTATATTCCTCACTTGGGACAATACTCTAGAAAATGATGATCATCACACTTCTATTTATTTACAACTCAATGATTACAACTCGATACTAGAACAAAAGATGACTCTATATGAATGCCTCCGGCGGTGTACCGGGATATGCAATGAACCAAGAGTGACATGTATGAAAGAATTATGAACTGTGGCTTTGCCACAAATACTATGTCAACTACATGATCATTTTAAGCAATATGACAATGATGAATGTGTCATGATAAACGGAATGGCGGAAAGTTGCATGGCAATATATCTCGGAATGGCTATGGAAATGCCATAATAGGTAGGTATGGTGGATGTTTTGAGGAAGATATAAGGAGGTTTATGTGTGAAAGAGCGTATCATATCATGGGGTTTGGATGCACTGGCGAAGTTTGCACCAACTCTCAATGTGAGAAAGGGCAATGCACGGTACCGAAGAGGCTAGCAATGATGGAAGGGTGAGAGTGCGTATAATCCATGGACTCAACATTAATCATAAAGAACTCACATACTTATTGCAAAAATCTACAAGTCATCAAAAACCAAGCACTATGCGCATGCTCCTAGGGGGATAGATTGGTAGGAAAAGACCATCGCTCGTCCCCGACCGCCACTCATAAGGAGGACAATCAAAGAACACCTCATGTTTCAAATTTGTTACATAACGTTTACCATACGTGCATGCTACGGGACCTGCAAACTTCAACACAAGCATTTCTCAAATTCACAACTACTCAACTAGCACGACTTTGATATTATTACCTCCATATCTCAAAACAATCATCAAGCATCAAACTTCTCTTAGTATTCAAAACACTCATAAGAAAAAATTTACTCTTGAATACCTAGCATATTAGGATTATTTAAGCAAATTACCATGCTATTTAAGACTCTCAAAATAATCTAAGTGAAGCATGAGAGATCAATAGTTTCTATAAAACAAATCCACCACCGTGCTCTAAAAGATATAAGTGAAGTACTAGAGCAAAACTATATAACTCAAAAGATATAAGTGAAGTACATAGAGTATTCTAACAAATTCCAAATCATGTATGGCTCTCTCAAAAGGTGTGTACAACAAGGATGATTGTGGTAAACTAAAAAGCAAAGACTCAAATCATACAAGACGCTCCAAGCAAAACACATATCATGTGGTGAATAAAAATATAGCTCCAAGTAAAGTTACCGATAGAAGTAGACGAAAGAGGGGATGCCTTCTGGGGCATCCCCAAGATTTGGCTTTTAGGTGTCCTTAGATTATCTTGGGGGTGCCATGGGCATCCCCAAGCTTAGGCTCTTGCCACTCCTTGTTCCATAATCCATCAAATCTTTACCCAAAACTTGAAAACTTCACAACACAAAACTTAAAGTAGAAAATATCGTGAGCTCCGTTAGCGAAAGAAAACAAAAGACCACTTCAAGGTACTGTAATGAACTCATTCTTTATTTATATTGGTGAAGCCCACTGTATTCCAACTTCTCTATGGTTTATAAACTATTTTACTAGCCATAGATTCATCAACATAAGCAAACAGCACACGAAAAACAGAATCTGTCAAAAACACAATAGTATGTAGTAATCTGTAACTAGCGCAAGATCTGGAACCCCAAAAATTCTAAAATAAATTGCTGGACGTGAGGAATTTATCTATTAATCATCTGCAAAAAGAATTAACTAAATAGCACTTTGCAAATGAAAAATGGCAGCAGTTCTCGTGAGCGCTAAAGTTTCTGTTTTTTACAGCAAGATATCAAGACTTTCCCCAAGTCTTCCCAACGGTTCTACTTGGCACAAACACTAATTAAACACAAAAAACACAACCAAAACAGAGGCTAGGCAAATTATTTATTACTAAACGGGAGCAAAAGTTAAGGAATAAAAAATAAAATTGGGTTGCCTCCCAACAAGCGCTATCGTTTAACGCCCCTAGCTAGGCATAAAAAGCAAGGATAGATCTAGGTATTGCCATCTTTGGTGGGCAATCCATAAGGGGCTCTCATAATAGATTCATAAGGTAATTTAATTTTGTTTCTAGGAAAGTGTTCCATGCCTTTCCTTAACGGAAATTGTAATCTAATATTTCCTTCCTTCATATCAATAATTGCACCACTCGTTCTAAGGAAAGGTCTACCAAGGATAATAGGACATGAAGGATTGCAATCTATGTCAAGAACAATAAAATCTATGGGCACATAATTCCTATTTGCGACAATAAGAACATCATTGATTCTTCCCATTGGTTTCTTAATAGTGGAATCCGCAAGGTGCAAGTTTAAAGAGCAATCATCAAAATCACGGAAACCTAACAAATCACACAGTCTTTGGAATCGTGGAAACACTAGCACCCAAATCACATAAAGCATAGAACTCATGATCTTTAATCTTAATTTTAATAGTTGGTTCCCACTCATCATAAAGTTTTCTAGGGATAGAAACTTCCAACTCAAGTTTTTCTTTGTAAGATTGCATCAAGGCATCAACATATGTTTAGTAAATGCTTTATTTTGACTATATGCATGAGGAGAATTTAGCACGGATTGCAACAAGGAAATATAATCAATCAAAGAGTAATTTTCATAATTAAATTCCTTTAAGTCCAAAATAGTGGGTTTAGCAACATCTAGGGTTTTAATTTCTTCAATCCCACTTTCATCAAATTTAGCATCAAGATCTAAAAACTCTGAATTTTTGGAACGCCTTCTAGGTAAAGGTGGATCATATTCAGTCCCATTATTATCAAGATTCATATTGTAAAACAAAGATTTAAGAGGGGACACATCAATAACTTTTAGATCTTCATCTTTATTTTCATAGGAACTAGAAGAATACGCTCTTATAAAGGCATCTCTCTTAGCACGCATCCTAGCGGTTCTTTATTTGCACTCATCAATGGAAATTCTCATGGCTTTGAGAGACTCATTGATATCATGCTTAGGAGGAATAGATCTAAGCTTTAAAGAATCAACATCAAGAGAAATTATATCAACATTCCTAGCCAAATCATTAATCTTAAGCAATTTTCTTCAATCAAAGCATTGAAATTCTTTTGCAAAGTAATAAATTATTTAATATTAGATTCAAAATCAGAGGGCATCTCATTATAATAGCCATAAGAACTGTTGTAGGAATTACCATAATTATTAGAGGTATTACTAGGATAAGGCCTAGGATTAAAATTTCCTCTATACGCGTTGTTACCAAAATTATTCCTACCAACAAAATTCACATCCATAGATTCATTATTGTTCTCAATCAAAGTAGACAAGGGAATATCATTAGGATCAGAAGTAACACTCTTACTAGCAAATAATTTCATAAGTTCATCCATCTTTCTACTCAAAACATTAATTTCTTCTATCGCATGCACCTTTTTATTAGTAGATCTTTCATTATGCCATTGAGAATAATTAACCATAATATTATCTAGGAGTTTAGTAGCTTCTCCTAAAGTGATTTCCATAAAAGTGCCTCCCGTGAACGAATCTAAAAGATTTCTAGAAGCAAAATTCAATCCGGCATAATTTTTTTGTATAATTATCCACAAATTCAAACCATGAGTAGGGAAATTACGTATCATTAATTTCATCCTCTCCCAAGCTTGTGCAACATGTTCATGATCAAGTTGCTTAAAATTCATAATATCATTTCTAAGGGAGATGATCTTAGCGGGAGGAAAATACTTAGAGTTAAAAGCATCTTTGCACTTGTTCCAAGAATCAATACTATTTTTAGGCAAAGACGAAAACCAAGCTTTAGCACGATCTCTAAGCGAAAAAGGAAATAGCTTCAACTTAACAATATCATTGTCCACATCTTTCTTCTTTTACATATCACACAAATAAACAAAGCTATTTGGATGGGTAGCGGCATCTTCACTTGGAAGGCCGGAAAACGAATCTTTCATGACAAGATTTAGCAAAGCGGCATTAATTTCACAAGATTCAGCATCGGTAAGAGGAGCAATCGGAGTGCTAATAAAATCATTGTTGTTGGTATTGGTAAAGTCACACAATTTAGTGTTATCTTGAGCCATCGAGACAAGCAAGCAATCCAACACACAAGCAAACAAAAATCAAGCGGGCAAAAAGAGGCAAATAGAGAAAGAGAGGGAGGATAGAGAGAGAGGGCGAATAAAACGGCAACGGTGAAGTGGGGGAGAGGAAAACGAGAGGCAAATGGCAAATAATGTAATGCAGGAGATAAGGGTTGTGATGGGTACTTGGTATGTTGACTTTTGCGTAGACTCCCCGGCAACGGCGCCAGAAATCGCTCGTTGTCGGGAGTCAAATCTTGACTTGTGTGAACCTCCCCGACAACGGCGCCAGAAATCTTCTTGCTACCTCTTGAGCACTGCGTTGGATTTCCTTGAAGAGGAAAGGATGATGCAGCAAAGTAGCGTAAGTATTTCCCTCAGTTTTTGAGAACCAAGGTATCAATCCAGTAGGAGGCTACGCGCGAGTCCCTCGCACCTACACAAAACAAATAACTCCTCGCAACCAATGCGATAAGGGGTTGTCAATCCCTTCACGGTCACTTACGAGAGTGAGATCTGATAGATATGATAGGATAATATTTTTTGTATTTTTGTGATAAAGATGCAAAATAAAAGCAAAGTAAAAAGCAAAGGAAATAACTAAGCATTGAAAGATTAATATGATGAAGATAGACCTGGGGGCCATATGTTTCACTAGTGGCTTCTCTCAAGAGCATAAGTATTTTACGGTGGGTGAACGAATTACTGTTGAGCAATTGACAGAATTGAGCATAGTTATGAGAATATCTAGGTATGATCATGTATATAGGCATCACGTCCGAGACAAGTAGACTGACTCCTGCCTGCATCTACTACTATTACTCCACTCATCGACCGCTATCCAGCATGCATCTAGAGTATTAAGTTCATGAAAACAGAGTAACGCCTTAAGCAAGATGACATGATCTAGAGGGATAAATTCATGCAATATGATAAAAACCCCATCTTGTTATCCTCGATGGCAACAATACAATACGTGCCTTGCTGCCCCTACTGCCACTGGGAAAGGACACCGCAAGATTGAACCCAAAGCTAAGCACTTCTCCCATTGCAAGAAAGATCAATCTAGTAGGCCGAACCAAACTGATAATTCGAAGAGACTTGCAAAGATAACCAATCATACATAAAATAATTCAGAGAAGATTCAAATATTGTTCATAGATAATCTTGATCATAAACCCACAATTCATCGGTCTCAACAAACACACCGCAAAAAGAAGATTACATCGAATAGATCTCCACAAGAGAGGGGGAGAACATTGTATTGAGAACCAAAAAGAGAGAAGAAGCCATCTAGCTAATAACTATGGACCCAAAGGTCTGAGGTAAACTACTCACACTTCATCGGAGAGGCTATGATGTTGATGTAGAAGCCCTCCGTGATAGATGCCCCTTCCGGCGGAGCTCCGGAACAGGCCCCAAGATGGGATCTCGTGGATACAGAAAGTTACGGCGGTGGAATTAGGGTTTTGGCTCCGTATTTGATCGTTTGGGAGTACGTAGGTATATATAGGAGGAAGGAGTACGTCGGTGGAGCAACAGGGGGCCCATGAGGGTGGAGGGCGTGCTTGGGGGGGAGGCGCGCCCCCTACCTCGTGGCTTCCTCCTTTATTTCTTGACGTAGGGTCCAAGTCTCCTGGATCATGTTCGGTGAGAAAATCACGTTCCCGAAGGTTTCATTCTGTTTGGACTCCGTTTGATATTCCTTTTCTGCGAAACTCTAAAATAGGCAAAAAAACAACAATTCTGGGCTGGGCCTCCGGTTAATAGGTTAGTCCCAAAAATAATATAAAAGTGGATAATAAAGCCCAATAATGTCCAAAACAGTAGATAATATAGCATGGAGCAATCAAAAATTATAGATACGTTGGAGACGTATCATGACACATTTCTCCGATTTGGCTTTGAGCTTATCAGGTTGAAGCTTTTTCACATAAGCATCGCAGCCCCAAACTTTAAGAAACGACAACTTGGGTTTCTTGCCAAACCATAGTTCATAAGGTGCCATCTCAATGGATTTCGATGGTGCCCTATTTAACGTGAATGCAGCCGTCTCTAAAGCATAACCCCAAAACGATAGCGGTAAATCAATAAGAGACATCATAGATCGCACCATATCTAATGAAGTGCGGTTACGACGTTCGGACACACCATTACGCTGTGGTGTTCCAGGTGGCGTGAGTTGCGAAACTATTCCGCATTGTTTCAAATGAAGACCAAACTCATAACTCAAATATTCACCTCCATGATCAGATCGTAGAAACTCAATTTTCTTGTTATGATGATTTTCCACTTCACTGTGAAATTCTTTGAACTTTTCAAATGTTTCAGACTTATGTTTCATCAAGTAGATATACCCATATCTGCTCAAATCATCTGCGAAGGTAAGAAAATAACGATACCCGCCACGAGCATTAACATTCATCGGACCGCATACATCAGTATGTATTATTTCTGATAAGTCTGTTGCTCGTTCCATTGTTCCGGAGAACGGAATCTGTCATCTTGCCCATGAGGCATAGTTCACAAGCATCAAGTGACTCATAATCAAGTGATTCCAAAAGCCCATCAGCATGGAGTTTCTGCATGCGCTTTACACCAATATGACCTAAACAGCAGTGCCACAAATAAGTTGCACTATCATTATTAAACTTATATCTTTTGGCTTCAATACTATGAACATGTGTATCACTACTATCAAGATTTAGTAATAATAGACCACTCATCAAGGTGCATGACCGTAAAAGATATTACTCATATAAATAGGACAACCATTATTCTTTGATTTAACTGAATAACTGTCTCACATCAAACAAGATCCAGATATAATGTTCATGCTCAACGCTGGCACCAAATAACAATTATTTAGGTCTAAAACTAATCCCGAAGGTATATGTAGAGGTAGCGTGCCGACGCCGATCACATCGACTTTGGAACCATTTCCCACGCGCATCGTCACCTCGTCCTTAGCCAATCTTCGCTTAATCCGTAGCCCCTGTTTCGAGTTGAAAATATTAGCAACAGAACCAGTATCAAATACCCAAGCACTACTGCGAGCATTAGAAGGTACACATCAATAACATGTATATCAAATATACCTTTCACTTTGCCATCCTTCTTATCCGCCAAATACTTGGGGCAGTTCCGCTTCCAATGACCAGTTCCTTTGCAGTAGAAGCACTCAGTCTCAGGCTTAGGTCTAGACTTGGGCTTCTTCACTTGAGCAGCAACTTGCTTGCCGTTCTTCTTGAAGTTCCCCTTCTTCCCTTTGCCCTTTTTCTTGAAACTGGTGGTCTTGCTGACCATCAACACTTGATGCTCCTTCTTGATTTCTACCTCCGCAGCCTTTAGCATTGCGAAGAGCTCGGGAATTGTCTTATCCATCCCTTGCATATTATAGTTCATCACGAAGCTCTTGTAGCTTGGTGGCAGTGATTGAAGAACTCTGTCAATGACACTATCATTAGGAAGATTAACTCCCAGCTGAGTCAAGTGGTTGTGGTACCCAGACACTCTGAGTATATGTTCACTGACAGAACTATTCTCCTCCATTTTGCGGCTGTAGAACTTATTGGAGACTTCATATCTCTCAATCCGGGCATTTGCTTGAAATATTAACTTCAACTCCTGGAACATCTCATATGCTCCATGACGTTCCAAACGTCGTTGAAGTCTCGGTTCTAAGCCGTAAAGCATGGCACACTGAACTATCGAGTAGTCATCAGCTTTGCTCTGCCAGGCATTCATAACATCTGGCGTTGCTCCTGCAGCGGGTTTGTCACCTAGCGGTGCTTCTAGGACGTAATTCTTCTGTGCAGTAATGAGGATAATCCTCAAGTTATGGACCCAGTCCGTGTAATTGCTACCATCATCTTTCAACTTAGCTTTCTCTAGGAACACATTAAAATTCAATGGAACAACAGCACGGGCCATCTATCTACAACAACATAGACATGCAAAGTACTATTAGGTACTAAGTTCATGATAAATTAAAGTTCAATTAATCATATTAACTAAGAACTACCACTTAGATAGACATCCCTATAATCATCTAAGTGATCACGTGATCCATATCAACTAAACCATGTCCGATCATCACGTGAGATGGAGTAGTTTTCAATGGTGAACATCACTATGTTGATCATATCTACTATATGATTCACGCTCGACCTTTCGGCCTTAGTGTTCCCAGGCCATATCTGCATATGCTAGGCTCGTCAAGTTTAACCCGAGTATTCCGCGTGTGCAAAACTGGCTTGCACCCGTTGTATGTGAACGTAGAGCTTATCACACCCGATCATCACATGGTGTCTCAGCACGACGAACTGTAGCAATGGTGCATACTCAGGGAGAACACTTGTAGCTTGAAATTTAGTAAGAGATCATCTTATAATGCTACCGTCGAACTAAGCAAAATAAGATGCATAAAGGATAAACATCATATGCAATCAATATAAGTGATATGATATGGCCATCATCATCTTGTGCCTTTGATCTCCATCTCCAAAGCACCGTCATGATCACCATCGTCACCGGCTTGACACCTTGATCTCCATCGAAGCATCATTGTCGTCTCACCAACTATTGCTTCTACGACTATCGCTACCGCTTAGTGATAAAGTAAAGCAAATACATGGCGATTGCATTTCCTACAATAAAGCGACAACCATATGGCTCCTGCCAGTTGCCGATAACTCTGTTACAAAAATGATCATCTCATACAATAAAATTTAGCATCATGTCTTGACCATATCACATCACAACATGCCCTACAAAAACAGGTTAGACGTCCTCTACTTTGTTGTTGCAAGTTTTACGTGGCTGCTATGGGCTGAGCAAGAACCGTTCGTACCTACGCATGAAAAACCACAACGTGGTATAGTGATTGCTTTTTGATCTTCCGAAAGAACCCTACTCATTGAATCCGATTCAACTAAAGTTGGAAAAACTGATACCCACTAGCCACCCGTGTGTGAAGCACGTCGGTAGAACTAGTCTCGCGTAAGCGTACGCGTAATGTCAGCCTGAGCCGCTTCATCCAACAATACCGCTGAATCAAGAATCAACTAGTCACGGCAAGCAATATGTATATACCCACGCCCACAACTCCTTTGTGTTCTACTCATGCATATAACATCTACGCATAGACCTAGCTCTGATGCCACTGTTGGGGAACGCAGTAATTTCCAAAAAAATCCTACACACACGCACGATCCATCTAGGTGATGCATAGTAGCGAGAGGGGATAGAGTTGTCCACGTACCCTCGTAGATCGTAAGCGGAAGCGTTATGACAACACGGATAGTCATACGTCTTCACGATCTGACCGATCCTAGTACCGAAGGTACGACGCCTCCGCGATCTGCACACGTTCAGCTCGGTGACATCCCATGAACTCTAGATCCAGCTGAGTGTCGAGGGAGAGCTTCGTCAATACGACGGCGTGATGACAGTGATGATGAAGTTACCGACGTAGGGCTTCGCCTAAGCTCTACAACGATATGGCCGGGGTGGAAATCTGTGGAGGGGGGCACCGCACACGGCTAAGCAATCAACTTGTGTGTCTATGGGGTGCCCCCTCCCCCGTATATAAAGGAGGGGAGGAGGAGGCCGGCCGGCCCTAGAGGGCGTGCCAAGGGGGGAGGCATCCTCCTCCTAGTAGGAGTAGGATTCCTCCTTTCCTAGTCCTACTAGGAGGGGGAAGGAAGGAGAGGGAGAGGGGGAGGGAAAGAGGGGTCGCGCCCCCTCCCTTAGTCCAATTCGGACTCCCATGGGGGGGCACCTCCTAGCTGCTCCCTCTCTCCCCCCTAAAGCCCACTAAGGGCCCAATAACTTCCCGGGGGGGGGGGTCCGGTAACCCTCTAGCACTCTGGTTTTTATCCGGAACCTCCCAGAACACTTACGGTGTCCGAACATAGCTGCCCAATATATCAATCTTTTTGTCTCGACCATTTCGAGACTCCTCGTCATGTTCGTGATCATATCCGGGACTCCGAACTACCTTCGATACATCAAAACTCATAAACTCATAATACCGATCGTCACCGAACGTTAAGCGTGTGGACCCTACGGGTTTGAGAACTATGTAGACATGACCGAGACTCATCTCTGGTCAATAACCAATAGCACAACCTGGATGCTCATATTGGTTCCTACATATTCTACGAAGATCTTTGTCGGTCAAACCGCATAACAACATACATTGTTCCCTTTGTCATTGGTATGTTACTTGCCCGAGATTCGATCGTCGGTATCTCATTACCTAGTTGAATCTTGTTACCGGCAAGTCTCTTTACTCGTTTCGTAATGCAAAATCCCATAACTAACTCATTAGTCACATTGCTTGCAATGCTTATAGTGATGTGCATTACCGAGAGGGCCCAGAGATGCCTCTCCAATACACGGAGTGACAAATCCTAATCTCGATCTATGCCAACTCAACAAACACCATCGGAGACACCTGTAGAGCATCTTTATAGTCACCTAGTTACGTTGTGATGTTTGATAGCACACTAAGTGTTCCTCTGGTATTATGGAGTTGCATAATCTCATAGTTATAGGAACATGTATAAGTTATGGAGAAAGTAACAGCAATAAACTAAATGATCATAGTGCTAAGCTAACGGATGGGTCAAGTCAATCACATCATTCTCTAATGATGTGATCCCGTTCATCAAATGACAACTCATGTCTATGGTTAGGAAACTTAACCATCTTTGATTAACGAGCTAGTCAAGTAGAGGCATACTAGTGACACTCTGTTTGTCTATGTATTCACACATGTACTAAGTTTCTGGTTAATACAATTCTAGCATGAATAATAAACATTTATCATGATATAAGGAAATATAAATAACAACTTTATTATTGCCTCTAGGGCATATTTCCTTCACCCTCCACCCTTGACGGCGCCACGTGGCTCTTCTAACTTAGACTCCAAGTCCCATGGGTGTCTTCTGGTCCAAGAATAATCATTGCGAAAGTTTTATTCCGTTTGGACTCCATTTGTTATTCCTTTTCTGCGAAGCTAAAAACAAGGAAAAAACAGGAACTGGCACTGGGTTCTAGGTTAATAGGTTAGTCCCAAAAATAATATAAAATAGCATATTAATGCATATAAAACAACCAAAACAGATAATATAATAGCATGGAACAATAAAAAATTATAGATACGTTGGATACGTATCAAACTCCTTCTCGAGAAAGTGTCCATTCTTAGTGACAAACACTTTGTCTTCGGACTTTTGGTAGAAGGAATACCAAATTGTTTCTTTGGGATAACCTACAAAGTAACATTTGTCTGCTTTGGGATCAAGCTTATTTGGCTGTAAACATTTTACATAAGTCTCGCAAACCCAAATCTTGAGATGCGCCAAATTTGGTTTCTTCCCATTCCATAACTCATATGGTGCCATCTCTATAGACTTAGATGGTGCTCTTTTCAATGTATATGTTGTTGTTTCAAGTGCATGCCCCCAAAATGATAAAGGCGGGTTAGTAAATGACATCATTGACCTAACCATGTCCAACAAAGTTTAGTTACGCCTTTCAGATACTCTGTTTCTTTGTGGAATTCCCGGAGAATAAGTTGTGAGACAATTCCACAATCACTTAGATGTTGGATAAACTCATGACTAAGATATTCTCCTCCACGATCAGATCGTAGATATGTAATATTCTTGCCACGATTATTCTCAACTTCATTCTGAAATTATTTGAACTTTTCAAATGTTTCATACTTATGTTTCATCAAGTAAATATATCCATATCTACTTAAGTCATCAGTGAAGGTTACGAAGTATAAGTATCCACCGCGTGTTGGAATACTCATTGGACCACACAAATCACTATGCATTATATCCAATAATTCCAGTGCCCGTTCTTGTCGGATTTTTGGTTCCGGTAAAACCCTTGAGGTTCGAACACTGGGGTGCACATGAAGATCTCTCCTCCCCCCAAGCTCTCACCTTTGCCACAATCTCAAGGCTTAGCGCGTCGAACTCGCAGAACAAAGGGACACAAGATTTATACTTGTTCGGGCCACCGATGTGGTGTAATACCCTACTCCAGTGTGGTGTGGTGGATTTCCTCTTGGGCTAAGGATGAACAGTTATAAGGGAAGAACAACCTCCTAAGGAGAGGTGCTCTTGTGCTTGGTGAGTTTGTGTGGTTGCCTCGGTGAAGTGGATCCGGTCCAAGATGAGATCTGCTTTCTCTATGGTGGTGGCTAGTCCTATATATAGAGGCCAGGGTCCTCTTCCAAAATATTAGGCGGGAAGGGATCCCACAACGACCAATTTGAAGGGGGACAGGTAGTACAAGCTATCCTGACAAAAGATGGTCTTCGCCTGCCAAAGGCTCTGGTGATGACACCGTCCTGGGCTCCACGATGGCCTCCGTCATGTCGTCCTGCTGGTCTTGGTCTCGTTGCACCGATATGGAAACCTTTGCATGCTGCCTCGGGACTCCTCGCCCGTGCTTGCCTCCTTAACACCAAAGAGGAAACGAGGACACTGCGCACGCTAGCGCCAGCCTGGTCCCGGCCTGGCCTTGGTCATCATGGCTTGCGTCACAGGAACCTCGTGAGGCGCCCTTTGCCTTGATCTCTCCGTCCCTCATGAGCCATCCTGGTGAGCCTGTCCCCGAGGAGGTCTTGCATCGTCCGCCTCGCGAGGCTTGGCCCCTCGCGAGGGTCTTGAGTGTTTCGCCGGTGAAGATGGGCCGTAAAGTGCCGCTGGTGGAACCATGCTGTGGGCCGCTGGCAGGCAAGTCTGGGGACCCCAGTTCCCAGGACATCGACAGTAGCCCCCAAGCCCAAGGTGCACTCGAACTTGGTTCGAGGCGAAGCCAAGGGGTTAGTGTGGAGCATCGTGGGCCCCAACTACCTGCGGCCTTGTTTGACGCGTGGCGGTCGATTGGACGTGGGCGTCTCTGCTTCCCCATGCAGCCTTGATATCCGCCTGGCTAGGCGGCCATCGTGACTTACAAAATTATCCCCCATTGCCGGTGACGCGCCCCTCCAACTCTCCTGCCTTTTCGAAACAATAACCTCCTCCTCTAATCTATCCCGAGCTCAGCCCTCCTCGTTGCCATGGCGCCCCAGCGAACGGAGAAGGAAAAGAAGAAGTCTCAGTCTTCAGCCGGGCCACCCTCGGCCATTGAACCCGCCGTTGGCCGATCACTGGTGCTCAACCAGGAAGCCATGCACAAGGTTCGCCCTACGCTCACCACTGACTCCAACGAATGGGGGAGGACGGCGGCCTGGCCCGCGTCTCGCGCCTCCATCGACAGGACAACCATCGAGGTTCCATTCTTCATCGACGCCTTGTGGGTTGGCCTGGTTCCTCCTTTCTCTACCTTCTTCAATGCCGTGCTCTCCCACTATCGGATCCTTATGTTGCACCTGGATCCCTATGATGCCCCCGATTTGACCGTACACTAATCATACACGCAAACGTGTACGATCAAGATCAAGGATTCATGGGAAGATATCACAACACAACTCTACAAATAAAAATAAGTCATACAAGCATCATATTACAAGCCAGGGGCCTCGAGGGCTCGAATACAAGAGCTCGATCATAGACGAGTTAGCGAAGCAACAATATCTGAGTATAGACATAAGTTAAACAAGTTTTCCTTAAGAAGGCTAGCACAAACTAGGATACATATCGAAAGAGGCGCTGGCCACCTGCCTCGGATCCTCCTAAACTACCCCTGGCCATCGTCAGCGGTCTGCACGTAGTAGTAGGCACCTCCAGTGTAGTAGGAGTCGTCATCGACGGTGGCGTCTGGCTCCTGGGCTCCATCGTATGGTCGCAACAATCGGGTATAGAAAGGGGGGAAAGGGGGAGCAAAGCAACCGTGAGTACTCATCCAAAGTACTCGCAAGCAAGGAGCTACGCTACATATGTATGCATTGGTATCAAATGGAAAAGGGGTAGCATATGTAGACTGAACTGCAGAATGCCGGAGTAAGAGGGGGATAGCTAGTCCTGTCGAAGACTACGCTTCTGGCCGCCTCCATCTTGCAGCATGTAGAAGAGAGTAGATGGTAAGTTCACCAAGTAACATCGCATAACATAAACCTACCCGGCGATCCTCCCCTCGTCGCCCTGTGATAGAGCGATCACCGGGTTGTATCTGGCACTTGAAAGGGTGTGTTTTATTAAGTATCCGGTTCTAGTTGTCATAAGGTCAAGGTACAACTCCAAGTCGTCCTGTTACCGAAGATCATGGCTATTCGAATAGATTAACTTCCCTGCAGGGGTGCACCACATTTCCCAACACGCTCGATCCCCTTTGTCCGGACACACTTGTCGGGGTCATGCCCGGCCTCGGAAGATCAACACGTCGCAGCCCTACCTAGGCACAACAGAGAAGTCAGCACGCCGGTCTAAATCCTATGGCGCAGGGGTCTAGGCCCATCGCCCATTGCACACCTGCATGTTACGTACGCGGCCGGCGTGCAGACCTAGCCTCCCTTATACAAGAGCAGGCGTTCCAGTCCAACCCGGCACGCGCCGCTCAGTCGCTGATGTCACGAAGGCTTCTGCTGATACCACGACGTCGAGTGCCCATAACTGTTCCCGCGTAGTTGTTTAGTGCGTATAGGCCAGTAGCCAGACTCAGATCAAATACCTAGATCTCGTTAAGCGTGTTATTTTGAAGTAACCGCGAACGCCGACCAGGGCAAGCCCACCTCTCTCCTAGGTGGTCTCCGCCTGCCCTGTCGCTCCGCCTCAAAGAAACAGTCGGGGGCCGTCGGGAACTCAAGCCCACCACTACCTGGATGGAGCCACCTGTCCTTTCAGCCCCCTCATCCGAATCACATGCGGGTACTCTACGAGCCGACCCGACTTTTGGTCACCACCTGTATAGTATGTATGTATGTACCCGTGATCACCTCCCGAGTGATCACGACCCGATAGTATAGCATGGCAGATGGACAAGAATGTAGGGCCACTGATGATAAACTAGCATCCTATACTAAGCATTTAGGATTGCAGGTAAGGTATCAACAATAGTAGGAAGGACATGCTATGCATCAGAATAGGATTAACGGAAAGTAGTAACATGCTACACTACTCTAATGCAAGCAGTAGAGAGAAGAATAGGCGATATCTCGTGATCAAGGTGGGGCTTGCCTGGTTGCTCTGGCAAGAAGGGTTCGTCGTTGATGTAGTCGATCACAGGGGTACCGACAATGGTCTCAGGGTTTACCGAAAAGAAGTAACGGAGGGGAACACAATAAATAATAGAGCAATCAAAGCATCACAAAGTATAACATGGCAATACGTGTTTTCGGATTTAATTTAATTCGAAAATAAATTAATATTCAATTACTATGGGTACACAGAAGTGTACCCAGCAAATGCAACAGAGAGGCTGACTGGTGGGTCCAGTCAGCTGAGTCAGCCGCTGACAAGTCAGCCTTATCCACTAGAATAGTGGAGTGGTCCCACCTGTCATTGTCTCAACCATTTTAATCAGTGGTTAAATTTAACCCAAGGCTAAATACAGGGGAGGCCCCACATGTCAGGGAGTAATTAGGTTAGTTAATTAGCTAGTTTAATTAAGTTGTGGTTAATTAGGAGGCGGGTCCCAGCAGTTAGTGGCACTGGACGTCATTAGCGGCTGGGTTAAGCGGACATGTCAGCGGCACCGACGTTTAGCCGCCGGCAACGAAAACACGGTGGCGACGCACGTGATGTCGTCGGAAATCGGCTACAAGCCACCAAAACGGGCGCCGCTGGTCGCGTTCGAACGCGCTTGAAGTCCCGCGTCCAACGGTGCTAGGGGTGGGAGCGAGGGAGGTCCCAAGCGACGCCGATGATGGGCGAAGGCGATGGCCGGAGCTCGGTGAGCTCGGTTTCAGGGTCGCAGCGTATGGCGAGGTGACCCAAGGGCATCAGATGGTTCTTAGGGGGCTCAGGAACACGAGGCAAAGCTCGGTTGCGAGTCCTGCGAGCTGTGGCCACGGCGAAGAGTCAAACGGCGGCGACGAGTTGTCAGACGTGGTAGCGGTGGTAGCTAGTGGGGGAGCCAGAGCTCAAGGGAAGAGGGGAGGATGTGGGGGCTCACAGAGGGCCGACAGGGGGCTCAGGCGAGCCAGGGGGTGCCGGAGTCGAGGGGATCGACGGCGAGGTAGCAGCGGCGTCCGACGAAGGGGATCGAGGCAGATGGCATCGAGGCGGCTCGCCGGCTCCAACCAGTGGCTCAGGCGATGGAGGAGATGACGACGGTCCTCCTGGACAGCAGCTCGGGCGCCGAGGAGCTTGGTGGCCACGAGGGCGCGAGTGGACGCCGGCGATGGCACTCGGGTGAGAGGGGAGAAGCGGAACTGGGGTGACAGAGGGAGAGCGGTGGGGGAGGGGGAAGTGGATCTGGGGCTAGGGTTAGCCAGGGGCGGACGGCGCCCTTATCCGCCCACGCAGCTGCAGCGGCATGGACGGCGAGCCGGTCGGGCGACGATCGCGGGCGCGGACGCTCGGTCGCACGCACAGTGGATGAAGATGACTCGGGAGGGGGAGCTGGGCCGCTGGGCCGGCTGGGTGTGCGGCCAGCTGGGCCGTGGCCCAGTTGGGTTGTGAGTTATTTTTTTGTCTTTTCTTTTTCTTTTTCAATTTCTTTTCTGTTTATTTAATCTTTCAAATTGTTTTAGTTTTTTTAAAATCATATAGTTAGCACCTAAATTAGTAATAGTGGTTATACCACTGCCTCAATTATTTTTGTAGTTATAAAAAAGTGGTTTTCAATAATTTTATCATTTAAGAGATGTTTAAATAATTGTTTTAGCTATTGTTTTACTTATCTTAGAGCATTTAATTATTTTATAAAATGTGGTTTCTTCACCAAATTAATGTATGGATTATTTGCCGCAAACCGAACATTTTAGTTTTAATGTTTGAAAACTTTTGATGTTTGCCATTAACTCAAATTTGAATTTGAATCGCTTTGAACTAACGCGGGATTAACAACAGTAATTGTGGTAATGTGGCATCATTAATAGGGTATTACTGTAGCTTAAATATTCGGGCGTCACAATTCTCCTCCACTACAAGAAATCTCGTCCCGAGATTTAAGAGGGGAAGGGAGGTGCAAGGGGTTTGGTTACGAAATTCTAATGAACGTCCTCAATCTTGGTTGCTCTTCTTGAAGCGCTCGATCCATTATGTTGATGTATTCATTTCTCTGCTTCAGGTCATGATGATTTAGTACGCATCCTTTCTTCAGGATCTTCATCGTACTTACGAAAGAATAAAGGGTGGTTATTCCGAAAGAACGGACCTCTGCAAGGTTGACTACCTGGTCGATAACATTGGGGAAGGTGGCAGAGAGTCACTCTCGAATTGAAACTTGAGAAAATACCGAGAGCTAAATAAGAAGGTATCATGGGAAGTTTCGAGTGGGCAGGCAAACGTTCGATGCCTGAAATGGGGCGTGAAAGGGGTTCAAATCACGGGAATAAGTATTGTGTCTGATTCAAAAGTAGCTTACTAGGAAGATGACCCATGAATTACATACGAGATCAAGCACGAGGAATAACTTGGCAACATGGGTGTACAGGAGAGTCAGGTTTCGATCCTGTGGAACTATGGGTTATGGGCCCACCATGTGGGTTAAAAGTAGGAGGAGCGGTGACATCTTGCATGGTCATGATAGCAATGCATGTCAGAGGGTATCCTGTCGATTATGTCGGTAACAACGTCGGTACCTAGGGCGAGGGACGAAGAGAACCATTTTCCTGCTCGTTGAACGAGGCAGACCAATAGGCAAAGTTCTCGTCCATCGGTGGCTACCGGAATGTCATCAACAATAGTAACAGGGTCTTGCTGACAGAATTGTACACCGAGGTGTCTACATAAGCAGGAGAATATTACTGCTTAGATCATATAGATCACTACAAAGGTTAAACCAAACAATGGCAAGGAAAATATGATTATTAGTTTAAACAAAACAATGGAAAGGAAAATGTGTTTAAACACATATTTCAGGGGTATATCCTTCCCAAGGAAAAGTAGAGCATGATATCCATGACAAGATAGAAAGTAGAAACCATTTAGGTAAGGGGAGAGTAATTTGATGACAATACCCATACAACAGTGTTTTCAATAATTGATAAAGAAAAAATAGCATTGCGCTTTCAATGCTCTTGTTGATGTTTGAGTACCACAGTCATGCTTCGGGATAATATTGACCTGGTTTTCAAGTAAAGGTCAAACCTTGGATACTCAAAGGATTCATCAGGAACAACTTATATAATAAGTCAATTTTCTCATGGAAGAATGGTTGCTAAAAAGGAAACGGTAACAATAGGTCCTCCGACCAGGTGTGCTAGGCATGACGTCACCTTACCGGGTGTTATAAAGACCAATGTTATGACTCTTGAAAAACGTTCCAACCATCATATCTGACCGAGATTCAAATCTGATTGGTGTCAGGATACCTCAGACTCAGGATGCCTGAGAAATAAAAGGTGCAACGCAATTGACAAGATGACATTATAAGATTCTCGGGCAATGAACTATGGAAGCAAGTTCTGAAACAAGAGTTCATCATTAAACCAAGGAGAGGATGAAGAGGTGGATGATGGAGTTGGCGACAACTCATCGAGATTACTAAAAAGATGGATTCCGACAATTATGTGAACAAGGGGATAACATTTGTCAGATCAAGTGATATAGTGATGTATGCTCGAGGAAAGCATACACAACCGATCATTGGTTGAAAAGTGCACCCGAAATATGGGCTTAGGTAGTACGATCAATGTTAGAATGGTGATTTGATATCCAATACAGAAAGAATGTAACTATCATTCATTAACTTACAAGCAATAGAGTTGCTAGAAGTTTTGACTTCACACATCATAGTTAAATGGCTGGTATCCCGGTTAGAAACAACACGGGGACTAAGATAAGAACGGAGATGGAGAGAAGTATTACTATATCAAGAATTCTTAAGAGGTGGTGAAATTCTGACGGCATTCTTGACATAAAAGATGGTAATACTCCAAGGTAAGAAGAACAATTGCTGGATAGGAAGGAACTTAAGGCATAACACAAAACAAGAACAAGTTTGTGTTGGTGGGAAGGCAATAAAGTGGTTGATGAGAATACAAATCATCGAGGGCAAGGATGGTATTTCTCATCACGAATTCAATTGATATCCTAGAAGACCTCAGAATATTGATGATGATCACGACACATTTGTCGAGAGGTTTCAAGAAGATGTAACCGATCGGCGATGACATCAAGTCAATGGAATGATGAAGCGAAAAGTTCTTGAAACCATGGGTACGACACAAACTCGAAATCAAGCTTGTTGTTCAAGGATAGTTGGTATGACGAGGAAGATCGACGTAAGATTAGCTCACCGTCGAAATTTTTGCTCCGGGAAGAAGGTCCAGGTAGCATAGTTAAATTCGGCACGACAAGGATATAGCCAAGCACGCTAGGAATGACGTGATCGAGTTCAAACTCGTAAGTCATGAAGGTTACCAAGATTTGTTTAATCGCGGTGTGGACTTCAGTCAGTTATCGGTGTCTTTGAGTGTTTAATAACTCAGAGCCCGTGAAAAATTGGAATCAGTGACAATGTAGCACTTGATGAAGAACTCATAAGAAGTATGCAGTTCCATGATAATCTCGAGATACCAGGGGGTAATACTCGACGACAGATCATAGTAGAAGTTGGACCAGGGTAATGCTCTGCAGAAGACAAGTGCTCAAACTTGCACGAGAAATGGAATCAAGGAGAAATATGGTCGGAACCATGTCCACAGATACAAGATGAACTTATAACAAGGGGATAATTATTTTAAGAGAAGCTTCCATGATAAGGTATACATCATTTCCATGGGCATGAACACAGGGTTCAAGGTCGACTCCCACTTGTTCAACGCATAACCTTTCATTCACCTGTCGTATTTTGAAAATGACATTAGTTGTTGAAAGTTTTACCTGGTACAATACCATATAAGTATGACCCATGAAATCTTCTGGGTTTGCATAGATTAGGGAAGGCATTAGTTCAAACCATCGGGTATCTTAGGAACATATATCACAAACTTCAGGAGTAAATAACGCAAGCTCGAAAGTAGAGCATGGTTGAGAAGGCAGAGGATAGAATTTACCAAAGGCATTGTATACCTGTGGAAAGGCTCACAAGGTTATTGAATAGTAAGGACGATGTCGGATGAAATCCAACAATGGATCTGATGATCCACAACGGAGCTGATGTGAGTACCGGTACTCTACCAGAAGAAGAAAGAATGCAAGGGGATCAGATGATAGAAAAAACTGACTAACTCAAAGCTCAATTGCACAGGAATTATGATTCCAAGTCAAGGGATCAGAAGCAATGCTCCGAATAGGGATGAATAAGTTGAATAGTCTTAGAGGTACAATAGTCGGCAACTTGATTGGTCGAGAACCAACTCATGTTTAAAGTGGCGTCTGGGCCGGAAGGATGAATTCTAGGATCTGGTTGAGGATTGCGAGCATTCGCACTCATTTAATCAATGGGCTCAAAATGATAGTGGCAAGGGATGCCAATAAGATTACGAGACTTATGGGATTAACCTTAATGCAAGCAAACCAGAATTTCAAGATCAATAGGCTGCTTAGGATTTCCAGAAGATCGAATGGTATTTTCGAAGACTTTTGTGAAACATATGAACAACTGGGAATGAGCGGATACTCGATAAGTGCGAGGAATTATCCGTAGGGGTATCATGTGGCAAAGAACTGTAAGGTAGTAGCCACATAGTATTCTCGGTACAATAGAGAGAATTTTGGGGTATTGGGTAATAACAAGATCACTGGGAATGATTGTATGAATGGCACGTGTACATGGTTATCCATATAGGTTAATCGATGGAAGTGAATTGCAAAAGTGATGGGCACAAGGCCTCGAGAGAACATCGAAGAGTATCTTCGGAATCTTCTGGGGGCACTAAGCAATCATCTGGAGTGAGGGGCTCTCCGGGAGGAAGTAGTTACGAGAACCTAGAGTCAGAGTTAGTAAAAATCATTTAACCCAAATAGATGAGAGATCAGAGTCCTAGAGTATAGACGAGGAGTAAAAGATCCTAGTACCACCCAATGGCGACGTGGGACCGCAAGCCACACAGCCATGTTAGTAAAAGTTTTTTGGTGACTAGACTCAACTTCGGCCAAGGAGTTTGGAAGGGGGATTCGTACAGGCAGTCAGCTCTGATACCAACTTGTGACGCCCCCGATTTGACCGTACACTAATCATACACGCAAACGTGTACGATCAAGATCAGGGACTCACGGGAAGATATCACAACACAACTCTACAAATAAAAATAAGTCATACAAGCATCATATTACAAGCCAGGGGCCTCGAGGGCTCGAATACAGGAGCTCGATCATAGACGAGTCAGCGGAAGCAACAATATTTGAGTACAGACATAAGTTAAACAAGTCTGCCTTAAGAAGGCTAGCACAAACTGGGATACATATCGAAAGAGGCGCAGGCCTCTTGCCTGGGATCCTCCTAAAATACTCCTGGCCATCGTCAGCGGCCTGCACGTAGTAGTAGGCACCTCCAGTGTAGTAGGAGTCGTTGTCGACGGTGGCGTTTGGCTCCTGGGCTCCATCGTCTGGTTGCAGCAATCGGGTATAGAAAGGGGAAAAAAGGGGGAGCAAAGCAACCGTGACTACTCATCCAAAGTACTCGCAAGCAAGGAGCTACACTACATATGTATGCATTGGTATCAAATGGAAAAGGGGTAGCATATGTGGACTGAACTGCAGAATGCCGAGTAAGAGGGGGATAGCTAGTCCTGTCGAAGACTACGCTTCTGGCCGCCTCCATCTTGCAGCATGTAGAAGAGAGTAGATGGTAAGTTCACCGAGTAACATCGCATAGCATAAACCTACCCGGCGATCCTCCCCTCGTCGCCCTGTGAGAGAGCGATCACCGGGTTGTGTCTGGCACTTGAAAGGGTGTGTTTTATTAAGTATCAAGTTCTAGTTGTCATAAGGTCAAGGTACAACTCCAAGTCGTCCTGTTACCGAAGATCACGGCTATTCGAATAGATTAACTTCCCTACAGGGGTGCACCACATTTCCCAACACGCTCGATCCCCTTTGTTCGGACACAGTTGTCGGGGTCATGCTCGACCTTGGAAGATCAACACATCGCAGCCCTACCTAGGCACAACAGAGAAGTCAGCACGCCGGTCTAAATCCTATGGCGCAGGGGTCTGGGCCCATCGCCCGTTGCACACCTGCATGTTGCGTACGCGGCCGGCGAGCAGACCTAGCCTCCCTTATACAAAGTAGGCGTTCCAGTCCAGCCCGGCGTGCGCCGCTCAGTCGCTGACGTCACGAAGGCTTCGGCTAATACCACGACGTCGAGTGCCCATAACTGTTCCCGCGTAGTTGATTAGTGCGTATAGGCCAGTAGCCAGATTCAGATCAAATACCCAGATCTCATTAAGCGTGTTATTTTGAAGTAACCGCGAATGCCGACCAGGGCCAAGCCCACCTCTCTCCTAGGTGGTCTCCGCCTGCCCTGTCGCTCCGCCTCAAAGTAACAGTCGAGGGCCGTCGGGAACTCAGGCCCACCACTACCTGGATGGAGCCACCTGTCCTTTCAGCCCCCTCATCAAAATCACATGCGGGTACTCTATGAGCCGACCCGACTTTGGTCACCACCTGTATAGTATGTATGTATGTACCCGTGATCACCTCCCGAGTGATCACGGCCCGATAGTATAGCATGGCAGACGAACAAGAATGTAGGGCCACTGATGATAAACTAGTATCCTATACTAAGCATTTAGGATTGCAGGTAAGGTATCAACAATAGTATCAAGGATAGGCTATGCATCAGAATAGGATTAACGGAAAGCAGTAACATGCTACACTACTCCAATGCAAGCAGTAGAGAGAAGAATAGGCGATATCTGGTGATCAAGGTGGGGCTTGCCTGGTTGCTCTGGCAAGAAGGGTTCGTCGTCGATGTAGTCGATCATAGGGGTACCAACAGCGGTATCGGGGTTTACTGGAAAGAACTAACGGAGGGGAACACAATAAATAATAGAGCAATCAAAGCATCACATGGCAATATGTGGTGCTAGAGGTGACCTAATGCAGTACTAGGTGCTACCGGCGAAGGGGGGCATATCCGAGAAAGTATACCCGGTGTTTCGCGTTTTTGGACAGATGAATCGGAGGGGAAAGTTGCGTGTTCGCTATGCTAGGGATGTGTGGCGGACGAACGGGTCGCGTATCCGGATTCGTCTCGTCATTCTGAGCAACTTTCATATACAAAGTTTTTCCATCCGAGCTATCGTTTATTTTATATTAATTATCAAACCTTTAATTGAATTACTAATTTTTGGATTTAATTTAATTCGAAAATAAATTAATATTCAATTACTATGGGTACACAGAAGTGTACCCAGCAAATGCAACAGAGAGGCTGACTGGTGGGTCCAGTCAGCTGAGTCAGCCGCTGACAAGTCAGCCTTATCCACTAGAATAGTGGAGTGGTCCCACCTGTCATTGTCTCAACCGTTTTAATCAGTGGTTAAATTTAACCCAGGGCTAAATACAGGGAATGCCCCACATGTCAGGGAGTAATTAGGTTAGTTAATTAGCTAGTTTAATTAAGTTGTGGTTAATTAGGAGGCGGGTCCCAACAGTTAGTGGCACTGGACGTCATTAGCGGCTGGGTTAAGCGGACACGTCAGCGGCACCGACGTTTGGCCGCCGGCGACGAAAACACGGCGGAGACGCACGGGATGTCGTCGGAAATCGGCAACAGGCCACCAAAACGGGCGCCGCTGGTCGCGTTCGAACGCGCTTGAAGTCCCGCGTCCAACGGTGCTATGGGTGGGAGCGAGGGAGGTCCCAAGCGACGCCGGCGACGGGCAAAGGCGATGGCTAGAGCTCGGTGAGCTTGGTTTCAAGGTTGCAGTGTATGGCGAGGCGACCCAAGGGCATCAGATGGTTCTTCGGGGGCTCAGGAACACGAGGCAAAGCTCGGTCGCGAGTCCTGCGAGCCGTGGCCACAACGGAGAGTCAAACGGCGGCGACGAGTTCTCGGACGTGGTAGCGGTGGTAGCTAGTGGGGGATCCAGAGCTCAAGGGAAGAGGGGAGGATGTGGGGGCTCACAGAGGGCCGACAGGGGGCTCAGGCGAGCCAGGGGGTGCCGGAGTCGAGGGGATCGACGGCGAGGTAGCGGCGGCGTCCGACGAAGGGGATCGAGGGAGATGGCGTCGAGGCGGCTCGCCGGCTCCAACCAGTGGCTCAGGCGATGGAGGAAATGACGAGGTTCTCCTGGACAGCAGCTCGGGCGCCGGGGAGTTCGGTGGCCACGAGGGCGCGAGTGGACGCCGGCGATGGCACTCGGGTGAGAGGGGAGAAGCGGAACCGGGGCGACAGGGGGAGAGCGGTGGGGGGAGGGGGAAGTGGATCTGGGGCTAGGGTTAGCCAGGGGCGGACGACGCCCTTATCCGCCCGTGCAGCTGAAGCGACATGGACGGCGAGCCGGTCGGGCGACGACCGCGGGCGCGGACGCTCGGTCGCACGCACAGTGGATGAAGATGACTCGGGAGCGGGAGCTGGGCCGTGGCCCAGTTGGGTCGTGAGTTATTGTTTTGTCTTTTCTTTTTATTTTTCAATTTATTTTCTATTTATTTAATCTTTCAAATTGTTTTAGTTTTTTTAAATCATATAGTTAGCACCTAAATTAGTAATAGTAGTTATACCACTGCCTCAATTATTTTTGTAGTTATAAAAAAGTGGTTTTCAATAATTTTATCATTTAAGAGATGTTTAAATAATTGTTCCAGCTATTGTTTTACTTATCTTAGAGCATTTAATTATTTTATAAATTGTTGTTTCTTCACCAAATTAATGTATGGATTATTTGCCGCAAACCGAACATTTTAGTTTTAATGTTTGAAAACTTTTGATGTTTGCCATTAACTCAAATTTGAATTTGAATCGCTTTGAACTAACATGGGATTAACAACAGTAATTGTGGTGATGTGGCATCATTAGCAGGGTATTATTGTAGCTTAAATATCCGGGCGTCACAATCCCCAATCAGTCTCCCTTCTTGCCGTCTTTGCTTTCGTCTGTGAGGCCATGGTGGGCATTTCCCCTTCCGTGGCCCTATTGCGCCATTTCTTCTCGCTGCACCTGACCGATCCTCGACAATGCTCGGGATGCCTGAGCTTCCAAGCCGTGGCCACGATGGCAGGCTCGGGGATTGACTTTGAGCTCCCACCATCTGCGAGCGAGTTTTGGACACGGTGGGTCTTCGTGGACGTTGGTGTGCTCAGCCCCTGCCCTCGCCCCCTTTGGCGCCCGCCGTTCCCAGCTCCGACTGGGGCTATGAGAAGCTCACGGACCCCCGCCTTGCCTTTGTCTGGCTCCGATTGAAGAAGCTGAAAGATCTCGGCGTGACTGTGCCCATGGTGATGAAGGAGTTCCTCCGGCGCTGCGTCGCCGTCCTCCAACGCCATTCTTGGCCGATGTGGGCCTTATCCGGCGGCCAGGATCGCATGAGGCTTCAGGAAGCGGGGCTTCCGCTCGAGGCACGAAGAACGGTGCTCGAGATCTCGACGGGTGACCCCTCGCCAGTTGACATGCTGTGGGAGGGCTGTCTTCTGTACTGTTGCTCGAACAGGGTGGAGTTCGCGGGGCAGATGCCCCCCTTCGATGAATGGGGGCTGCGGCCAGTTGGCCTTGAAGGGGCCCATGAGAACCCCATCTCCGTGGTTCCCCTCCCTGCCGCCAGTGCCGAACTTACCCCAAGAGTGGATGTAGGGGAGCGAGCTCCGCTGGTGGCCGGAGGCATGGGCGCTGAGGCGTCGACACCGCTCGAGGCTCCTGAGGTGCCATTCCCGGGAGCCCGCGACTCTTGCCTTGGGGCGACAGCTGAGGGGGCGATGCAATCCGCTGCTCCTGAGGCCGAAGCTTCCGAGGTCTCAGCGGGCCATCATGAGGCGGTGCCTAAGGGCTCTCCTCAGCCCAACACTCCCGAGGTCGTCTCCTCGGGAGCCTCACCAACTATGCCCCGTGCTGGTTGCCGCGTCCAATGCTTCGGCCGGCTCCATCTGGATTTCTATGCGCTCCGCAAGAGGAAAGGGTCCCCAAGATGCAGCAGTGATGCCTTTCGGCCGTTGAAGCAGAGGAAGTATATCGCCATAGACGAGTGAGTACCTTATCTTTGTGATTTCTCGAGTGCTGCTTCCCCTCCTGACAGTGGCTCCTCAGGGTCCCTTCTGCTAACGCCGCGAAGTCTTCGGGGAAGCATCCTCCTCCTGCCTCGAATCCCCCGCCGGCCTTGAGCGCCCCAAGCCAGCATGCCGCACCCGGCGCCAGGTCAACTGGAGAGGCAAACGCGCTAGCTTGGCGCCTTGAGCCCGCGCCTTTGCCGTATCTCCTTTGTGGACTCGCCTGGGGCGCGGCAAGTGTGCCAAGGGCTCCTTCTTTGGTTATGGACGGCGGCTGGATGACTTTGATCCTAGCTTCTTCTTCGAGCAGCGGGCCTCAAGCCATCCGGGCCCCTGCTGAAGCCTGGCCGGTGACCCGGGAGGCGCCAACCCCCAGCCCCCTGCTGAAGGGGCGTGAGCCGCTTCGGATCCCGCCGGCCACCCCCGCTGCGGGGGACGGACCCGGTTGTGCGCTTAAGCTTGCGCACGAGCGGAGTGTCATCCACTACGAGCTCTTTCAGATGGCAATGGGCGCAATGAGCCAACTCGGCGGAGAACTCGCGGGCGTCGACGCTCGTCTTGAAGCCAAAGGCCTCCGGCTAGTGGAGGAGTGGCATCGACTGAAGGTGGCTATCAACCTCGGGCGCCTCTAGCACAAGCATGCCAACGCGAAGGCCGAGGCATCCCTGGCAACCTCGCGAGAGGCCAACGCTCGGGCCTTGGAGGAGGCCAGGGAGGCGGAGGAGCGTAGGCAGGAGCTCCAGGCCTTGAACGCCTCCCTGGAGTAGCAGGTGGAGGCACGCAGAGTTGCCCTGGCGTCAATGAAGAGTGCCCCGTCTGACGAGGAGGAGATCTTGAGGCGCGAGGAAGCACTGTTGCTGGAGGCCACGGAGCATAGCCTTGAGCTCGAGCGGTTGGAGATGAGGGAGCGCCAAGTCGCCCAAGCAGAGGATGCTGTCGGCGCGCACGAGGCCAGGGCCGAGGAGGAGGTCGACCGCAGGGTGGCCGAGGCTCGCGCGGATCTTGCCGGTAGGTACGACCTGAAGCTGAAGCTCGTGGAAGCCGAAGGTGTGGGCAGGACCACTGCCCTTAGGTCAGGGCTGGCTGAGGCGGAATAGTGCGAGAAAGCCGCCGCAGCTGCCCTGATCTCGGTGCAGGCCGAGCTGGCTTCCGCCCGTTCCGAGCTGCTGCTCTTCAACAGCGAGTTGTTAGTGCCGAGTCCTTCGCGCAGCAAAGCAGGGAGGAGGCACTTCGCCGGCAGACGCTGTTGCGCGAGCGTGCTCCCATGCTTCGAGACCTCAGGACAAAGGCCAACCGGGCACTTGGTACCATCTGTGATGAGCACGCCCCTCATACCCACGCCAAGGATTATGCCAGCCATCTTCGCTTCTTCACTGATGTTGTGACGTGCCTGGAGAGCCGCGCTGAGAGGGCTCGCGAGCTTGTGCACGAAAAGAGCCGAGGCCTTCTTGGGCACGCATTCTCCCGCATCTTCAGCCATCTCCTGAACACCAATCCTGACTTTGATTTTGCTGCCGCCATTTCCCAAGTGCCCGCGGTCGTCTGGGGCAACCTCACACACTTGGTGGACGACAATGTGGACGCTCTGGTTAGGGCCTTCGCTTCTGATGACGACGTGGTGGTGGTCGCGACGGACGAGGGCGACGTGGTTGATGGTAGCGTGGCTGATGGCAGTGTGGTCGATGGCGGTGTGGCTGATGGCGGTGGAGATAGCGACAATGACGATGCCAGTAGCCTGTCCGGGAGTGATTCGGGGGACGAGGCGAGTGATATGTCCGGCTGAGCCCTCGCTCCTGTATTTTGAACCTGCACGCAAAATCTTGGGTACGACCCCTCATGATGTAAGAGCGTTTTGAAGAGGGGAAGCCCCTCATGTAAATAGACTACCACTTCATTCCTTAGGCTAGGCTTAAAGCGTGCTTTTGGGTGCTGGCGACTACCCTTGCGGGCTTGATGCCGTAACTTACTTTGCTTTAGCCAGGCTTCAAAATGGTTTGGCGATTGTGGACGTGCATTCCTTCTGAGAGGAGCCCCTCATGAGCTCACGAGGTTTTGGTTTCCTGAGAGGTCCGCTGGTCCACCCGAGAGGGCCTTGCGAGAAGCGAGCGCCAGTAATGGCGAGATGCGCGTGTAGTGCGTGTGCGCCGCTGCCAGCCCCCGCTCGCGAGGTTTTCGGAAGGGGGGAAGATAGCGGTCATAAATCTCGAACAAAACACGAATCCAGAAACTCATGAAATCAATGCGAACAAGAAAGGATGCCCCCCGCGATTGCCAATGAAAATACAACTTCAAATTCAAGATCAAAAGCTGCAAGTCTGAGCTACAGAAAAGAGGTCGAAAGCAAATGGCCGCGTCCGACACTTAGCTAGTCTTCTTGTCTTTGAGTCTTTGAGTCTTCTCACCAGCGCAGAGCTAAGTGCTTTCATAGGCCGTGAGCATAGTCATTGGGGGACGGTGTCGACGGCCAGCATGGAGCATGGTGCTTCCACCAGGACATGGGCGGGAGCTCCAGAGGCCCGAGGGCGGCACTCCGAAGACTCCGGGGCATGTACAGCCCCACTCATTATTACGTGAGAGTGTCACGAGCGGAGACCTTCACAGGCGTGAGCCTTGCTTCATATCGCCAGGCGAGGGCCCCACCTTGCGCCGCCCTCAACCACCGTTGGGGCGTCCGGAAACCAGGACGATGCCAAGGGGCAAAGGGGATGCTAGCGGCGCCCTCGACGACCACGGGCCCTTTGCCGGGGGAAGGCTCGCCAATGCCTCCCCGACAGAGGACCTACCTCCGGGTGACGCCTTACTCCACACGATGCGGGGAGGGGCCTTGCTCCTGGCCCCTCCCCCACAGCCCCCAAGGCGCTTCCCTTGTGGAAGGGGGGCCGCCATGCTGGGGTCGTCGTCCACCGTTGTGACCTGATTCACTTGCGACCCATGGTTAGCGTAAGCCTGCTCCTGAGAGATCAGCGGTACCCTGTAGCTGTTGTCGGCGAGGCTCCCAGGTGGCTCCTGGAAGGCTTCAGCTTCCAGCGTCTCCTCTTCCCAGCCCGACTCAAGGAATGAACCGGGGTCATCTTCCGGTGCGTACTCCTGGTCCATCACGCGGGGCACATAGACCTCCGGGGCCGTCACCCCGGAAACCTCGCCGAGGTGCCCCACGCTCCACGCAGCTTGGCTCGACGCGCCAGGATGGTAGGGCGGCATCCCACCGGGACCGTGGGTGGCGATGCTTACGCCTGCGCCCATTGGGGGAGGCACATGTGTTGTTGGGTGCCCGGGGCCGCTGGTTGCGCTAATGCCAATGAAACCTCCTGGTGCGCCCAGGGGCGCGCGGGCGCGACGAGGCCCACCGTGCGATCCGGCCGCAGCCCCAGGCGTAAGCAAGGAGCAAAAAGGCGGCGCACCCCTGGCTGCGGCGTCCAACAGCTCGGCAACGCGCTCCAGCAATGCATCCCAGCCGCTGTCCATCAGTTGGCATCGCAGCAGCTCCCGCACCACTATAAGCTGACACGTCTCCAACGTATCTATAATTTTTGATTGCTCCATGCTATATTACCTACTGTTTTGGACTATATTGGGCTTTATTTTCCACTTTTATATTATTTTTGGGACTAACCTATTAACCGGAGGCCCAGCCCAGAATTGCTGTTTTTTGCCTATTTCAGTGTTTCGGAGAAACAGAATATCAAACGGAGTCCAAACGGAATGAGACCTTCGGGAACGCGATTTTCTCATCAGATAAGACCCAGGAGACTTGGACCCTCCGTCAACAAAGCCACGAGGCGGTCATGAGGGTGGAGGGCGCGCCCCCTGCCTCGTGGGCCCCTCGAAGCTCCACCAACGTACTCTTTCCTCCTATATATACCTACGTACCCCCAAACGATCAGATACAGAGCCAAAAACCTAATTCCATCACCGCAACTTTCTGTATCCACGAGATCCCATCTTGGGGCCTGTTCCGAAGCTTCGCCGGAGGGGGCATCGATCACGGAGGGCTTCTACATCATCATCCAAGCCCCTCTGATGAAGTGTGAGTAGTTTACTTCAGACCTACGGGTCCATAGTTAGTAGCTAGATGGCTTCTTCTCTCTTTTTGGATCTCAATACAATGTTCTCCCCCTCTCTCGTGGAGATCTATTCGATGTAATCTTCTTTTTGCGGTGTGTTTGTTGAGATCGATGAATTGTGGGTTTATGATCCAGTCTATCTATGAATAATATTTGAATCTTCTCTGAATTCTTTTATGTATGATTGGTTATCTTTGCAAGTCTCTTCGAATTATCAGTTTGGTTTGGCCTACTAGATTGGTTTTTCTTGCCATGGGAGAAGTGCTTAGCTTTGGGTTCGATCTTGCAGTGTCCTTTCCCAGTGACAGAAGGGGCAGCAAGGCACATATTGTATTGTTGCCATCGAGGATAACAAGATGGGGTTTTTATCATATTGCATGAAACTATCCCTCTACATCATGTCATCTTGCTTAAGGCGTTACTCTGTTTTTAACTTAATAGTCTAGATGCATGCTGGATAGCGGTCGATGAGTGGAGTAATAGTAGTAGATGCAGGCAGGAGTCGGTCTACTTGTCTCGAACGTGATGCCTATATACATGATCATACCTAGATATTCTCATAAATATGCTCAATTCTGTCAATTGCTCAACAGTAATTTGTTCACCCACCGTAGAATACTTATGCTCTTGAGAGAAGCCACTAGTGAAACCTATGGCCCCCGGGTCTCTTTCTCATCATATCAATCTCCATCACTTTATTATTGCTTTGCTTTTTTACTTTGCCTTTTACTTTTCACTTTGCATCTCTATACCAAAAGTACCAAAAATATTATTTATCATCTCTATCTAATCTCACTTTCATAAGTGACCGTGAAGGGATTGACAACCCCTAAGCGCGTTGGTTGCGTTGAGCTATTGTTTTTGTGTAGGTACGAGGGACTCGCGCATAGCCTCCTACTGGATTGATACCTTGGTTATCAAAAACTGAGGGAAATACTTACACTACTTTGCTGCATCATCCTCTCTTCTTCGGGGAAATCCAACGTAGTGCTCAAGAGGTAGCAAGAACAATTTCTGGCGCCGTTGCCAGGGAGTCTGCGCAAAAGTCAACATACCAAGTACCCATCACAATCCCTATCTCCCGCATTACATTATTTGCCATTTGCCTCTCGTTTTCCTCTCCCCCACTTCACCCTTGCCATTTTATTCGCCCTCTCTCTCTATCCTCCCTCTCTATTTGCCTCTTTTGCCTGTTTGCTTTTTGTTTGCTTGTGTGTTGGATTGCTTGTTTGTCGCGATGGCTCAAGATAATACCAAATTGTGTGACTTCACCAATACCAACAATAATGATTTCCTTAGCACTCCAATTGCTCCTCTTACCAATGCTGAATCTTGTGAAATTAATGCTGCTTTACTGAATCTTGTCATGAAAGATCCGTTCTCCGGCCTTCCTAGTGAAGATGCCGCTACCCATCTGAATAGCTTCGTTGATTTGTGTGACATGCAAAAGAAGAAAGATTTCAATAATGACATTGTTAAATTGAAGCTATTTCCTTTTTCGCTTAGAGATCGTGCTAAAGCTTGGTTTTCATCTTTGCCTAAAAATAGTATTGATTCATGGAACAAGTGCAAAATGCTTTTATCTCTAAGTATTTTCCTCCCGCTAAGATCATCTCTCTTAGAAATGATATTATGAATTTTAAGCAACTTGATCATGAACATGTTGCACAAGCTTGGGAGAGAATGAAATTAATGATACGTAATTGCCCTACTCATGGTTTGAATTTGAGGATGATTATACAAAATTTTTATGCCGGATTGAATTTTTCTTCTAGAAATCTTTTAGATTCGATCGCGGGAGGCACTTTTATGGAAATCACTTTAGGAGATGCTACTAAACTCCTAGATAATATTATGATTAATTATTATCAATGGCACACTGAAAGATCCACTAATAAAAAAGTGCATGCGATAGAAGAAATTAATGTTTTGAGTGGAAAGATGGATGAACTTATGAAATTATTTGCTACTAAGAGTGTTTCATCTAATCCTAATGATATGACTTTGTCTACTTTTATTGAGAATAATAATGAATCTATGGATGTGAATTTTGTTGGTAGGAATAATTTTGGTAACAACGCGTATGGAGGAAATTTGAACTCTAGGCCTTATCCTAGTAATCCCTCTAATAATTATGGTAATTCCTACAACAATTCTTATGGAAATTATAATAAGATGCCCTCTGATTTTGAATCTAATATTAAAGAATGTATTTCTTCTCAAAAGAATTTTAATGCTATGATTGAAGAAAAATTGCTTAAGATTGATGATTTGGCTAGGAACGTTGATAGAATTTCTCTTGATGTTGATTCTTTAAAGCTTTGATCTATTCCTCCTAAGCATGATATCAATGAGTCTCTCAAAGCCATGAGAATTTCCATTGATGAGTGCAAGGAAAGAACCGCTAGGACGCGTGCTATGGAAGATGCCTTTATTAAAGCGTGTTCTTCCAATTCCTATGAAAATAAAGATGAAGATCTAAAAGTTATTGATGTGTCCCCTATTAAATCTTTGTTTTGCAATATTAATCTTGATAATGATGGGACTGAATATGATCCACCTTTACCTAGAAGGCGTTCTAAAAATTTGGAGTATTTAGATCTTGATGGTGAAATTGATAAAAGTGGGATTAAAAGAAATAAAACCCTAGATGATGCTAAACCCACTATATTGGATTTCAAGGAATTTAATTATGAAAATTGCTCTTTAATTGATTGTATTTCCTTGTTGCAATCCGTGCTAAATTCTCCTCATGCTTATAGTCAAAATAAAGCCTTTACCGAACATATCGTTGATGCCTTGATGCAATCTTATGAAGAAAAACTTGAGTTGAAAGTTTCTATCCCTAGAAATCTTTATGATGAGTGGGAACCTACTATTAAAACTAAAATTAAAGATTATGAGTTTTATGCTTTCTGTGATTTGGGTGCTAGTGTCTCTACTATTCCTAAAACTTTGTGTGATTTGCTAGATTTCCGTGATTTTGATGATTGCTCTCTAAACTTGCATCTTGCGGATTCCACTATTAAGAAACCTATGGGAAGAATTAATGATGTTCTTATTGTTTCAAATAGGAATTATGTGCCCGTAGATTTTATCGTTCTTGATATAGATTGCAATCCTTCTTGCCCTATTATTCTCGGTAGACCTTTCCTTAGAATGGTTGGTGCAATTATTGATATGAAGGAAGGGAATATTAGATTTCAATTTCCATTAAAAAATGGCATGGAACACTTCCCTAGAAAGAAAATAAAATTACCATATGAATCTATCATGAGAGCCACTTATAGATTGCCTACCAAAGATGGCAATACCTAGATCTATTCTTGCTTGTTATGCCTAGCTAGGGGCGTTAAACGATAGCGCTTGTTGGGAGGCAACCCAATTTTATTTTTATTCCTTGCTTTTTGCTCCTGTTTAGTAATAAATAAATTATTTAGCCTCTGTTTTGGTTGTGTGTTTTTGTGTTTAATTAGTGTTTGTGCCAAGTAGAACCGTTGGGAAGACTTGGGGAAAGTCTTGTTGAACTTGCTGTAAAAATCAGAACTTTAGTGCTCACGAGAACTGCTGTCATTTTTATTTGGAGAGTGATATTTAGTTAATTATTTTTTAAGATGATTAATAGATAAATTCCTCACGTCCATCAATTTATTTTAGAATTTTTGGGGTTCCAGATCTTGAGCTAGCTACAGATTACTACAGACTGTTCTGTTTTTGACAGATTCTGTTTTTCGTGTGTTGTTTGCTTATTTTGATGAATCTATGGCTAGTAAAATAGTTTATAAACCATAGAGAAGTTGGAATACAGTAGGTTTAACACCAATATAAATAAATAATGAGTTCATTACAGTACCTTGAAGTGGTCTTTTGTTTTCTTTTGCTAACGGAGCTCACGAGATTTTCTACTTTAAGTTGTGTTGTGAAGTTTTCAAGTTTTGGGTAAAGATTTGATGGATTATGGAACAAGGCGTGGCAAGAGCCTAAGCTGGGGATGCCCATGGCACCCCCAAGATAATCCAAGGACACCAAAAAGTCAAAGCTTGGGGATGCCCCGGAAGGCATACATGATTTGGATTTTGATAGAATACTCTATGTGCTTCACTTATATCTTTTGAGTTTTATAGTTTTGCTCTAGTGCTTCGCTTATATCTTTTAGAGCACGGTGGTGGATTTGTTTTATAGAAACTATTTATCTCTCATGCTTCACTTAGATTATTTTGAGAGTCTTAATAGCATGGTAATTTGCTTAATAATAATATGCTTGGTATTCAAGATTTGCAAAACTTTCTTTTGAGTGCGTTGAATACTAAGAAAAGAATTTATGCTTGATAATTGTTTTGAGATATGAGGATGGTGATATTAGAGTCATGCTAGTTGAGTAGTTGTGAATTTGAGAAATGCTTGTGTTAAAGTTTGTGATTCCCGTAGCATGCACATATGGTGAACCGTTATGTGAAGAAGTCGGAGCATGATTTATTTATTGATTGTCTTCCTTATGAGTGGCGGTCGGGGACGAGCAATGGTCTTTTCCTACCAATCTATCCCCCTAGGAGCATGCGCGTAATACTTTGCTTTGATAACTTCTAGATTTTTGCAATAAGTATATGAGTTCTTTTTGACTAATGTTGAGTCCATGGATTATACGCACTTTCCTTCCTTCCACCATTGCTAGCCTCTCTAATACCGCGCACTTTTCGCCGGTATCATACACCCACCAAATACCTTCCTCAAAAAAACCACCATACCTACTTATCATGGCATTTCCATAGCCATTCCGAGATATATTGCCATGCAACTTTCCACCGTTCCGTTCATTATGACACGCTCCATCATTGTCATATTGCTAGCATGATCATGTAGTTGACATCGTATTTGTGGCAAAGCCGCCATTCATAATCCTTTCATACATGTCACTCTTGATTCATTGCATATCCCGGTACACCGCCGGAGGCATTCATATAGAGTCATATTTTGTTCTAAGTATTGAGTTGTAATTGTTGAGTTGTAAGAAAAATAAAAAGTGTGATGATCATCATTTTTAGAGCATTGTCCCAAGTGAGGAAAGGGCGATGGAGACAATGATTCCCCACAAGTCGGGATGAGACTCCGGACGAAAAAAAAGAGGCCAAAAAAAGAGAAGGCCCAAACAAAAAAATGAGAGAAAAAGAGAGAAGGGACAATGTTACTATCCTTTTACCACACTTGTGCTTCAAAGTAGCACCATGATCTTCATGATAGAGAGTCTCTCATTCCGTCACTTTCATATACTAGTGGGAATTTTTCATTATAGAACTTGGCTTGTATATTCCAATGATGGGCTTCCTCAAAATGCCCTAGGTCTTCGTGAGCAAGCGAGTTGGATGCACACCCACTTAGTTTCTTTTGTTGAGCTTTCATATACTTATAGCTCTAGTGCATACGTTGCATGGCAATCCATACTCACTCACATTGATATCTATTGATGGGCATCTCCATAGCTCGTTGATACGCCTAGTTGATGTGAGACTATATTCCCCTCTTTTTGTCTTCTCCACAACCACCATTCTATTCCATATATAGTGCTATATCCATGGCTCACGCTCATGTATTGCGTGAAGATCGAAAAAGTTTTGAAAATGTCAAAAGTATGAAAAAATTGCTTGGCTTGTCATCGGGGTTGTGCATGAGTTAAATACTTTGTGTGGTGAAGATAGAGCATAGCCAGACTATATGATTTTGTAGGGATAACTTTCTTTAGCCATGTTATTTTGAGAAGACATAATTGCTTTGTTAGTATGCTTGAAGTATTATTATTTTCATGTTAATATTAAACTTTTGTCTTGAATCTTTCGTATCTAAATATTCATACCACAATTAAGAATAATTACATTAAAATTATGCCAAGTAGCACTCCGCATCAAAAATTCTGTTTTTACCATTTACCTACTCGAGGATGAGCAGGAATTAAGCTTGGGGATGCTTGATACGTATCCAACGTATCTATAATTTTTGATTGCTCCATGCTATATTATCTACTGTTTTGAACATTATTGGGATTTATTATCCACTTTTATATTATTTTTGGGACTAACCTATTAACCGGAGGCCCAGCCCAGAATTGCTGTTTTTTTTCCTGTTTTAGGGTTTCGAAGAAAAGGAATATCAAACGGAGTCCAAACGGAATGAAACCTTTGGGAACCTGATTTTCTCAACAAACAAGACCCGAGAGACTTGGACCCTACGTCAAGACACAAAAGAGGAGGCCATGAGGTAGGGGCGCGCCTACCCCCCAGGCGTGCCCTCCACCCTTGTGGGCCCCCTGTTGCTCCACCGACGTACTCCTTCCTCCTATATATACCTATGTACCCCCAAACGATCAGATACGGATCCAAAAACCTAATTCCACCGCCGCAACTTTCTGTATCCACGAGATCCCATCTTGGGGCCTGTTCCGGAGCTCCGCCGGAGGGGGCATCGATCACGTAGGGCTTCTACATCATCATCCAAGCTCCTCCGATGAAGTGTGAGTAGTTTACTTCAGACCTACGGGTCCATAGTTAGTAGCTAGATGGCTTCTTCTCTCTTTTTGGATCTCAATACAATGTTCTCCCCCTCTCTCGTGGAGATCTATTCGATGTAATCTTCTTTTTGCGGTGTGTTTGTTGAGACCGATGAATTGTGAGTTTATGATCTAGTCTATCTATGAATAATATTTCAATCTTCTCTGAATTCTTTTATGTATGATTGGTTATCTTTGCAAGTCTCTTCAAATTATCAGTTTGGTTTGGCCTACTAGATTGGTTTTTCTTGCCATGGGAGAAGTGCTTAGTTTTGGGTTCGATCTTGCGATGTCCTTTCCGAGTGACAGAAGGGGCAGCAAGGCACGTATTGTATTGTTGCCATCAAGGATAACAAGATGGGTTTTTTTATCATATTGCATGAAACTATCCCTCTACATCATGTCATCTTGCTTAAGGCCTTACTCTATTTTTAACTTAAAACTCTAGATGCATGATGGATAGCGGTCGATGAGTGGAGTAATAGTAGTAGATGCAGGCAGGAATCGGTCTACTTGTCTCAGACATGATGCCTATATACATGATCATACCTAGATATTCTCATAACTATGCTCAATTCTGTCAATTGCTCAACAGTAATTTGTTCACCCACCGTAGAATACTTATGCTCTTGAGAGAAATATTATTTATCATCTCTATCAGATATCACTTTCGTAAGTGACCGTGAAGGGATTGACAACCCCTAAGCGCGTTGGTTGCGTTGAGCTATTGTCTTTGTGTAGGTACGAGGGACTCGCGCGTAGACTCCTACTGGATTGATACCTTGGTTCTCAAAAACTGAGGGAAATACTTACGCTACTTTGCTGCATCATCCTCTCGTCTTCGGGGAAATCCAACGCAGTGCTCAAGAGGTAGCATGAGCGCGGCCCTCATGTTCGCTTGTTCCCATCGGGAGTGTGGCGCCATTGCCGCAGCGTAGCTTGAGGCCTTCGCTGCGGCCCGTGCACGCCGCGGGGTAAGGGCGGAAGGCGTTAGACCACGCCGCCCGCGCCCCGCGGTGTTCGTCGGTGCGCCTGCCACCTGGATCGCGGAGTTGAGGTCTTCTTGGGAGGACGACGCCACCCGGGCTGGCCAGGCTGCCAAGTGATCAGCGTCAGCCCTCGGGTCGCCGGACATCGGCGCTGCAGAGTGTTGGCGGGTCTTCTGATGGAAGAGAGGCTTCGGCGCACCCCTACCTGGCGCGCCAAATGTCGGATTTCGGGTTCTGGCAAAACCCTTGAGAACACTGGGGTGCACAAGAAGATCTCTCCTCCCCCAAGCTCTCACCCTCACCACAATCTCAAGGCTTGGCGCGTCAAACTCGCAGAACGATGGGACACAAGATTTATACTGGTTCAGGCCACCGATGTGGTGTAATACCCTACTCCAGTGTGGTTTGGTGGATTGCCTCTTGGGATGAGGATGAACAGTTACAAGGGAAGAACATCCTCCTGAGGAGAGGTGCTCTTGTGCTTGGTGAGTTTGTGTTGTTGCCTCGGTGAAGTGGATCCGGTCCATGATGAGATCTGCTTTCTCTATGGTGGTGTCTAGTCCTATATATAGAGGCCCGGGTCCTCTTCCCAAATATTAGGCGGGAAGGGATCCAACAACGGCCAATTTGAAGGGGGACAACTAGTACAAGCTATCCTGACAAAAGATGGTCTTCGCCTGCCAAAGGCTCTGGTGATGACGCCGTCATGGGCTCCACGGTGACCTCCGTCCTGCTGGTCCTGGTCTCATTGCACCGATATGGAAACCTTTGCCTGCTGGCTCGGGACTCCTCGCCTATGCTTGCCTCCTTAGCACCAAAGAGGAAACGAGGACACTGTGCACGCTGGAGCCCGCCTGGTGCCCGCCTGGCCTTGGTCGTCATGGCTTGCGTCACAAGAACCTCGCGAGGCACCCCTTGCCTTGATCTCTCCACCCCTCGTGAGCCAGCGTGGTGAGGCCACCCCCGAGGAGGTCTTGCATCCTCCTCCTCACGAGGCTTGTCCCCTCGCGAGGGTCTTGAGTGTTTCGCCGGTGAATATGGGCCGTACAGGGCCGCTGGTGGAGCCATGCTATGGGCCGCAGGCAGGCAAGTCTAGGGACCACCGTTCCCAGGACGCCGACAGTTCTGGATGTGCAGAAAATGGCGTCTTACTCATTTCCCCCACCAGACAAGCTTCGGATGTACCAAATGATTCAAAATCAAAAGATGTCAACACTCCATATGTATGAAGTTTTTGCATACGTTTCTTTCCGATATGACCAAGACGACAGTGCCACAAGTATGTGGTATTATCAGTCTTCTTGAGACATTTAGCATTAATGTTATAAACAACTTTTTCGTGTTCAAGATCTAATATGAATAATCCACCAATCATGGGTGCAAATCCATAAAATATATCCTTATAATATACTAAACAACCATTGTTCTCTGAATTATAAGAATAATCATCATTTATCAAACATGATCGAGAGATAATGTTCTTACATAAATTTGGAACACAATAACAATTACTTAGTTCTAAAACCAATCCTGAAGGTAATTTCAAAGACATGACACCGACAGCTTGAGCAGCGATCCCATCATCATTCCGACACACATCACAACTTGATTTCTTCTCAGCTTCTGAACATTCCGCAGTCCTGCATCGTGTTGCAAATGTTAGCAACAAATCAAGTATTAAATGCCCAAGACTTGGAATTTTGGGTGAGTATAATGTCAATAACATTAACTTGTATAACTTTTATACCTTTACCAGAAGATGAGTTCTTCTTATCCGCCAGATACTTCAAGCAATTTCTGTTCGAGTGTCCTTTTTCTTTGTAGTAAAAACACATAGTCTCATGAGAAGTTCCACCCTTGTTTCTCTTGGTGTTGTGTTTCTTTTTGAAACTTTATGTCTTGTTCACCATCAACTTTTGTTGTTTCTTCAACCCAATCTCATGGTTCTTACAATATTGAAAGCATTCTAAGACGCTGGAATCATTCTTGCGAGACATAAACACATTGATGACATCCTGAGACGCTCCAGGCGCCGGATAGTCACCAAGTGATTAATCCAGTACATGTTCTTTCTTAGCACTCCTAAGAACATATCTTAGAGTGTGGATCTAATCCTCATAGTTCTTACCATCTTACCATTTGTAGTCAACTTTTCTTTCTCAAACAAAGGTGCTAAATTTAAACTATTGCAAGCCATTGATCTACAACAAAAAACACAAGATTCAATTTATTCATTTATTCATAATTAATATTGCACTTATTATTTTAGATAAAACATAATTGTGCTCCCAGTCAAATCAATATCTGTCATAATTGATAGTGAGTGATTCAAGATCCAAATCTAGTTCTCAGCCATTGATGTGGACATCACTGATGAAGAGAATTTTGATCGGTGGGCAATCTATTGTTGATCATATCATCATATGACTCTTGTTCATCTTTCGATGCTATGTGTTCCAAGCTCAGGACGATTCTGCTACAACTTCAAGACAACCAAGTACTATCTACACATATGATCTGACCATCTCCGTCTTACATCTCTCATCTCGCTTAAACTCATGTGGACATGATGAACTCTGAGATGTTAGAATGTCGTAGACGGTTGCAACACTAGGAAGAGCACCTTTTAAATTGATATTTACTGTGAGAGATCACCCTAATAATTGACTACTGCGCAATCAAAGGGTGCAGAGAACAAAGGGATAAACATCTCAGGAAAAATTCATAAAAGCATGATATGGTATAGCCCTGGGCACCGAGAATCTCCGTCATCATCTTCAATCTCTAGTTGAAGCGTCGTGACGGCCAATACTTCGATGTCATGGCAACCGTTTCAAAAATGTTGCCATCGCAGGAATTTCATAAAATGTTGCTAATGACCCACAAGTATAGGGGATCAATCATAGTCCTTTTGATAAGTAAGAGTGTCGAACCCAACGAGGAGCAGAAGGAAATGACAAGTGGTTTTCAGCAAGGTATTCTTTGCAAGCACTAAAATTATAAGTAACAAGTAGTTTGATAGCAAGATAATTTGTAACGAGCAAGTAACGACAACGATAAATAAGATGCAGCAAGGTAGCCCAATCCTTTTGTGGCAAAGGACATGCCAAAACGGTCTCTTATGATAAGCAAAGTATTCTTGAGGGCACACAGGAATTTCATCTAGTCACTTTCATCATGTTGGTTTGATTCGTGTTCACTACTTTGATAATTTGATATGTGGGTGGACTGGTGCTTAGGTGTTGTTCTTACATGAACAAACCTCCTACTTATGATTAACCCCCTCGCAAGCATCCGCACCTACGAGAAAAGCATTAAGATAAAATCTAACCATAACATTAAACTTTTGGATCCAAATCAGTCCCTTACGAAGTAGCGCATGAACTAGGGTTTAAGCTTCTGTCACTCTCGCAACCCATCATCTAATAACTACTCCACAATGCATCCCCTTAGGCCCTAATAAGGTGAAGTGGCATGTAGTCGATGTTCACATGAAACCACTAAGGGAATCACAACATACATACCATCAAAATGTCGAACACATATCAAATTCACATGATTACTTGCAACAAAATTTCTCCCATGACCTCAAGAACGAAAGTAACTACTCACAAATGATAATCATGATCAAGATCAGAGGGGTATCAAATAGCATAATGGATCTGAACATATAATCTTCCACCAAATAAACCATATAGTAATCAACTACAAGATGTAATCAACACTACTAGTCACCCACAAGAACCAATCTAAGATTCTGGTACAAAGATTGAACACAAGAGATGAACTAGGGTTTGAGAGGAGATGGTGCCGTTGAAGATGTTGATGGAGATTGCCCTCCCCAATATGGGAGAGTTGTTGGTGATGATGATGACGATGATTTCCCCCTCCAGGAGGGAAGTTCCCCTGGCGGAATCGCTCTGCCGGAGGGCAAAAGTGCTCCTTCCCAAGTTCCGCCTCGAGACGGTGACGCTTCGTCACGAAAGTCCTCCCTTTATTTTTTCTAGGTCACAATGACTTATATACCAGAAGAGGGGCACCCGAGGTGGGCCGAGGAGGGCACAACCCACCAGGGCGCGCCTGGGGGCCCTAGCGCGCCTAGGTGGGTTGTGCCCACCTAGTGGGCCCCCTCTAGTAGTTATTTGCTCCAATAATTCTTAAATATTCCATAAAAATTCTCCTTGAAGTTTCAGCTCATTTGGAGTTGTGCAGAATAGGTGGCCTAACGTAGCTTTTTCAGGTCCAGAATTCCAGCTACCGGTATTCTCCCTCTTTGTGTGAACCTTGCATATTATGAGGGAAAAGGCATTAGAATTACTCCATAAAGCATTATTATGCATAAAAACATAATAAATAATAGTAGGAAAACATGATGCAAAATGGACGTATCAGTTGCCGTCGCAACCGCTTAAAAAACGTTGTCGTGGCACGAAATTCAGAAATTCTGCCGTGGCACAAAATTATAGCTCCTCGTCCGGCACCAAGTACACCTTATCCTCGTCGGGGTCCTCAGTGTATGGTTTGCCATCGTCACCTATAACATGTAGGCTATCTCTACAATTTTTGCAGTAACATGGCAATCTCATGGCTCCGGCCATCATGTCGTGATGCGTAGGCCACTTAACATTATAACATATAGCCATCTCATACATAAACTCGTTATCATGATGAAGGCTATATCACAACATATGCATACCTTGCAAAACCAAGTTAGACGTCTTTAATCGGTTTTAGTAATATTTTAGTTATGTGGTTAACTAATTTTAACAAGTAACACTAACTACCTACATCCGCAATTAAGGTGATGATTCTTGATGCTAGATTAAGTTCTGGGGTGTGTGAAACAAGAGATTTAATTAAAAATCTCTCGCCACACACTAAACTTCATCAATACACGTGATCCCCTAGAAGATCATCCATCTTCAACACCCTCTTGTGTATACGACGGTTCACTATTCTCAACTATGGTGAAGCCCAGGGAACTGTTAGCATATCGTTGACAGCCAGGGCTGATCGATTGTCAGAACCTTGTAAGAAGCGACACCATGCTGTTAATGAATTGAACCGAAGCAACACTCGAGGGAAGCATAGCAATAACATCAACCCTCATAGTCACATGTAATCTAGATCGCAACCTACATCTAACTCATAAAACCGCCCATGATGTACTATTGGTAAACATGGTAGAAAACAAAAAAATCGCACCTACGATCACCCAAGATTAATATGAAGATGAACAAGGGGTTGGGATCATGATCATTACCATCACTGAGTTGCAATGGAAGAAGAACGTGTCGGTGTAGATAGTACTTGGAGTCCCTCAAACCATCAATGAACGATCCCTTGTATCGCCCATGAATAGTCCCTCGAACTGAAGACCGAAAGCACGACCTCTCTACTTGGTTGCAAGTGTGCAACCTTCATGGTCCAGCAACACTTTTCCTTCTAGAGCTAATCATCACGGGAGAATTAGAGGGAGCAGATTGGAACCACACCGGGCTTCTAATTATGAGGACAAGACGATTATCCTATCTCTAATTAGTCAACTAGGACCAACTAGAACTAGAAGAACTAGAGGAAGCTCCAAAACTTGTATATTAACAATAGAGCAAAAAAAACCTAGTATACATAGGTTGGAGGAGGAGGAGAGGGCAGCCACCTAGGGGGGAAAGTCCCCCTTGGGGCGGCGACCAAAGGGGGGGAGTAGGAATCCTCCCCAAGTCCAATTGGCCCCCTCCCCATAAGGAATGGGGGGCACCTTCCTAGTTGGGCCCTTGTGGCCCAAGTTGCCTCCCACCTCCTGGCCTTTTAGGCCCGTTGATATTTAAATTAAATATAAAATGTTCTAAATACCTCTATAACATTATATATATATTAACATCCCTGGAAACATTTTCCACCTATATATAATTTATCGGTAATGCCCGGTATTACCCGATACTCTCCCAAACCCTTCTGGTGACCCCAAAATGCTTCTGGATCCTCTCGGAACTATTTTGAATATTCATGAAACAATTCCACAAATATATTATCATGACTCCCATCCTACTAACACTCAGCAGATCATGATTGCCTTAAGCTTGTGACCCCGTAGGTTCGGTAACTCATATACATGAACGAAACCATTCATTCAATGACCAACAGCGGGACCGTGGACGTCCGTATCGGTCCCTATGAGCACATGAAATATATTTGAGTGAACCTTTGGTTATCATGTGGTGTTCCTTTTGCTTCCCGATATTTCACAAAACCCGGGATGCATCGGTATCCTCCCGAGTCATCACCATGATTGCTATACTGAAATCCTCATTATTGGTTTTGTTCTTCTTTCTCATTATTGTGTTTGGCATACCCGTGACGAAGTCACGTGTGTCGGGCCATACGATGATCGATGCTGTCACACTGAGAGGGCCCTAAGAATATCTCTACATTCTCGTGGGAGCAAATCCCACTCTGGAGCTATCTGGCCACTTGTCATACTTTCCTATGAACCTGTAAGTCATCGCTATGATCACCGTATTACAGGTGATGTTTGAGCAACCCCAAAGCCCACCATTTGGTAATAAGTGACCACAATAGTCTCATGGTCAAAGGAGCAATGTCAGATGTTAACACTCTGTGTTATTTACAATTTGAAGTAGACAATATAAACTCAATTCATAACGAATGAGTTTGGGTCAATTAAATATGATCGCTCTTCTAACGTCATAGTCTCAATGTTGTTTTAGGATCATTGATGCGTCCATTTTGCATCATTTTTTATACTATTATTTATAATGTTTTTGACCAATATAATACTTTGTGGCACAATTCTAATGTCTTTTCTGTCTTAAATTGCAAGATCTACATGAAGAGGGAGATTGCCGACAGCTGGAATTCTGGACCTGAAAAAGCCACATCAGAGATACCTATTCCGCACAACTCCAAATGAGCTATACTTTCATGGAGAATTATTTCGGAATATATAAAAAATACTCGAGAAGAGAAATACTAGAGGGGGCCCACTAGGTGCCCATGAGGCACCAGGTCACCCCCTAGCGCGCCCTGGTGGCTCGTGGGGTCCCTGGCTGGCCTCCAAAGCCCATCTTCTGCTATATGAAGCATTTGCCCTAGAAAAAAATAAGGAGAGGACTTTCCGGAGGAAGCGCCGCCGTCTCGAGGCGGAACCTGGGCCATACTCGGGCCTAATGGAAGGCATTGTGGAGTAGTAATTACATGATGGATTGATAGAGTGACAGAATATTAAACCCTACTTTATGCGCTATTTCGTAAGGGGCTTATTTGGATCCATATGTTCCATCCTATGGTTAAATTTATCTTAATTCTTCTTTCGTAGTTGCGGGTGCTTGCGAGAGGGGTTAATCGTAAGCGGGAGGCTTGATCAAGTAAGAACAACACCCAAGCACCGGTCCACCCACATATCAAATTATTAAAGTAGCGAACGCGAATCAAACAAACATGATGAAGGTGACTAGATGAAATTCCATGTGTCCTGAAGAACGCTTTGCTTATTCTAAGAGATCGCTCTGGCCCGTGATACGTCTCCAACGTATCTATAATTTATTAAGTATTCATGCCATGTTTACAATAATTTTATATGATTTTGGTATGATTTGATTAGAACTAACCCGGACTGACGCTCTTGTCAGTAGAACTACCATGGTGTCATTTTTTGTGCAGAAATAAAAGTTGTCGGAACGAGCTAAAAATTTACGGAGAATATTTTTGGGAAAAATAAAAAAATACTAGAACGAAAAGATATCGGAGGGGAGTCCCGAGGCAACCACAAGGGTGGGGGCGCGCCCCTTGCCTTGTCATCGCCTCGTGGGCCCCCTTGACTTGTCCCTGACACCAACACCTCCTATAAATCCCACAAACCTCAGAAATAAACCTAGATCAGGAATTCTGCCACCGTAAGCCTCTGTAACCACGAAAAAACAATTTGCAGCCCATTCCGGCACCCTGCCGGCGGGGGAAACCATCACCAGTGGCCATCTTCATCATCCCGGCGCTCTCCATGACGAGGACGGAGTAGTTCACCCTCGGGGCCGAGGGTATGTACCAGTAGCTATGTGTTTGATCTCTCTCTCTCTCGTGTTCTTGATTTGGCATGATCTTGATGTACCACGAGCTTTGTTACTATAGTTGGATCATATGGTGTTTATCCCCCTCTATCTTCTTGTGATGAATTGATTTTTACCTTTGAGGTTTCACTATTATCTGATTGAATACTTTTATGGATTTGAGAACACTTTATGTATGTCTTGCATGGGATACCCATGGTGACAATGGGGTGTTCTATTGATTCACTTGATGTATGTTTTGGCACTCAACTCACGGATTATTGGGGTGACATTGGGGTAATCTATGCATAGGGGTTGATGCATGTTTTCGTCCTTGTTTCTCCAATAGGAATCTTGGGGCACCGTTTGAGGTTCTTTGTGTTGGATTGAATATTATGAATCTAAAGTTGTTTGATGCATATCATATAATTGACCCACGGATACTTGTGGTGACATTGGAGTATCTAGGTGACATTAGGGTTGATTGATGTATGTCATATGGTGTTATTTTACTACAAACTCTAGGGCTGTTTGTGACACTTATAGGAATAGATCAATGGATTGATTAGAAAGAATAACTTTGAGCTGGTTTCGTACCCTACAAGTAATTTCATCTTATGTTCTCCATGATAGGAACTTTGGAGTGACTTTTGTCACACGTTGAGGGATTGCCATATGATCCAATTATGTTATCATTGTTGAGAGAACTTGCACTAGTGAAAGTATGAACCCTAGGCCTTGTTTCCAAGCATTGCAATATCGTTTTCGCTCACACTTGCTACCTTGTTGTTTTTATATTTTCGGATTACAAAAACCTGTATCTACCATCCGTATTATGCCTGTATCACCATCTCTTCGTCTAACTAGTGCACCTATACAATTTACCATTGTATTGGGTGTGTTAGGGACGCAAGAGACTCTTTGTTATTTGGTTGCAGTGTTGTTTGAGAGAGACCATCTTCATCCTATGCCTCCCACGGATTGATAAACCTTAGTTCATCCACTTGAGGGAAATTTGCTACTGTCCTACAAAACTCTGCGCCTGGAGGCCCAACACGAGTCTACAAGAAGTTGGTTGCGTAGTAGACATCAAGCTCTTTTCTGGCGTCGTTGCCGGGGAGGTGAGTGCTTGAAGGTATATCTTTAGATCTTGCATTCAAATCTTTTAGTTTCTTGTTTTATCACAAGTTTATTCTATAAAATAAAACTACAAAAAAAGGAATTGAGGTTTCCTCGTATGCTTCATCTTGTTAATGTCTTTCATGAAAATGATGGAAAGGAAAATTGTGCTCAAGTGTTAGAACAAGAAATCAATAAAATGTGCCCTAAATTTTTGAGTGATGAGCATGATTTCAATGTTGTTAGTACGAATTTCTTTGAATATCCATGGTGCTAATGATATGCAAAGCTATAAGCTTGGGGAAGCTGTGTTTGATGAATATGATCTTATTAGTCCCCATGTTTTGATGAGAAAATTAATTATGATGATAGTGTGCCTCCTATATATGATGACTATATTGATGAAAGTGGGTTTGGAAGAGTGTTAACTTTAGGAAGTAATGATCCCACTATTTGGAGGGTGTTGAATCCTATAATATTTATGAAAGTGGATTTGGAGAGGTCGTGACTTTATTTAGTGATGAATCCACTATTTCGGAAGAGGTTCCAATTGATTATGAGAACAAAGTTGCTATCTATGATGATTATGAAGGAAATATGCTCTAGAGGCAATAATAAAGTTGTTATTTATATTTCCTTATATCATGATAAATTTTTATTATTCATGCTAGAATTTAATTAACCGGAAATTTAGTACATGTGTGAATACATAGATAAACAGAGTGTCACTAGTATGCCTCTACTTGACTAGCTCGTTAATCAAAGATGGTTAAGTTTCCTAACCATAGACATGTGTTTTCATTTGATGAGCGGGATCACATCATTAGAGAATGATGTGATGGACATGACCCATCCATTAGCTTAGCATAAATGATCGTTTAGTTTTATTGCTATTACTTTCATCATGATTTATACATGTTCCTCTGACTATCAGATTATGCAACTCTCGAATACCGGAGAAACACCTTGTGTGATATCAAACGTCACAACGTAATTGGGTGATTATAAAGATGCTCTAAAGGTGTCCCCGATGGTGTGTCTCCGATGGTGTCTGTTGAGTTGGCATAGATCGAGATTAGGATTTGTCACTCCGTGTATCGGAGAGGTATCTCTAGGCCCTCTTGGTAATGCTCATCACTATAAGCCTTGCAAGCAATGTGACTAATGAGTTAGTTGCGGGATGATTCATTACAGAATGAGTAAAGAGACTTGCCGGTAACTAGATTGAACTAGGTATGATGATACCGACGATCTAATCTCGGGCAAGTAACATATCAATGACAAAGGGAACAATGTATGTTGTTATGCGGTTTGACTGATAAAGATCTTCGTAGAATATGTAGGAGCCAATATGATCATCCAGGTTTCGCTATTGGTTATCGACCGGAGATGTGTATTGGTCATGTCTACATAGTTCTCGAACCCGTAGGTTCCGCACGCTTAACGTTCGATGACGATTTGTATTATGAGTTATGTGATTTGATGTACCGAAGTTTGCTCGGAGTCCCGGATGAGATCACAGACACGACGAGGAGTCTCGAAATGGTTGAGAGGTAAAGATTCATATATTGGAAGGCTATATTTAGACACCGGAAGTGTTCCGGGTGATACCGGGTCACCGAAAGGGGTCTGGGCAAACCCCGGGAAAGATATGGGCTTAATGGGCCAAGTAAGGGAACACACCAGCCCACAAGGGGCTGGTGCGCCCCCTACAGGGATATCCACGTGGGGAGAAAGGAAAAGGAGAGGAGGAAAAGGAAAGTATGAAGTAGGACTCCTACTTCCTTCCCCTCCCCCTCCTTCCTTTCCCCCTTGTCCAAATATGGTAAGGGGGGGATTGGACTAGGGGCCCAAGTAGGATTCCTCCTACTTGGGCGCGCCCTAGGCTGCCTCCCTCCCTCTCCCTCCTTTATATACGTGGGGAGGGCACCCCTAGAACACAAATCAATTGTTCCTAGCTATGTGCGGCGCCCCCTCCACAGTTAACACCTCGGTCATATCGTCGTAGTGCTTAGGCGAAGCCCTCCGCCGGTAACATCATCATCACCGTCACCACGCCGTCGTGCTAACAAAACTCTCCGCCGGCCTCAACTAGATCAAGAGTTCGGGGGACGTCATTGAGCTGAATGTGTGCAGATCGCGGAGGTGCCATGCGTTCGGTACTTGGATCGGTTGGATGGCGAAGACATTCAACTACATCAACCGTGTTACTAAACGCTTCCGCTTTCGGTCTACGAGGGTACGTGGACACACTCTCCCCGCTCGTTGCTATGCTTCTCCTAGATAGATCTTGCGTGATCGTAGGAATTTTTTTGAAATACTACGTCCCCCAACAGTGGCATCCGAGCCAGGTCTTTGCGTAGATGTTATATGCACGAGTAGAACACAAAGGAGTTGTGGGCGTGAGTATATACATATTGCTTACCGTCACTAGTTGATTCTTGATTCAGCGGTATTGTTGGATGAAGTGGCTCAGGCCAACATTACGCATATGCTTACGCGAGACTGGTTCTACTGACGTGCTTCGCACACAGGTGGCTAGTGGGTGTCTGTTTCTCCAACTTTAGTTGAATCGGTTTCAATGAACAGGGTTCCTTCTGAAGATCAAAAAGCAATCACTATACTACGTTGTGGTTTTTGATGCATAGGTAAGAACAGTTCTTGCTAGAAGCTTGTAGCAGCCACGTAAAACTTGCAACAAGAAAGTAGAGGACGTCTAACTTGTATTTGCAGGGCATGTTGTGATGTGATATGGTCAAGACATGATTATATAAATTGTTGTATGAGATGATCATATTTTGTAACACAGTTATTGGCAACTGGCGGGAGCCATATGGTTGTCCCTTTATTGTATGAAATGCAATCGCCATGTAATTGCTTTACTTTATCACTAAGCAGTAGCGATAGTCGTGGAAGCAATAGTTGGCGAGACGACAATGATGCTTCGATGGAGATCAAGGTGTCAAGTCGGTGATGATGGTGATCATGTCGGTGCTTTGGAGATGGAGATCAAAGGCACAAGATGATGATGGCCATATCATATCACTTATATTGATTGCATGTGATGTTTATCCTTTATGCATCTTATTTTGCTTAGTATGGCGGTAGCTGATGATCTCTCACTAAATTTCAAGGTATAAGTGTTCTCCCTGAGTATGCACCGTTGCTACAGTTCGTCGTGCCGAGACACCACGTGATGATCGGGTGTGATAAGTTCTATGTTAACATACAACGGGTGCAAGCCAGTTTTGCACAAGCATAATACTCGGGTTAAACTTGACGAGCCTAGCATATGCAGATATGGCCTCGGAACATTGAGACCGAAAGGTCGAGCGTGAATCATATAGTAGATATGATCAACATAGTGATGTTCACCATTGAAAACTACTCCTTCTCACGTGATGATCGGACATGGTTTAGTTGATTTGGATCACGTGATCACTTAGATGACTAGAGGGATGTCTATTTAAGTGGGAGTTCTTAAGTAATATGATTAATTGAACTTTAATTTATCATGAACTTAGTCCTGATAGTATTTGCATATCTAGGTTGTAGATCAATAGCTTGTGGTGTAGCTCCCCGTTTATTTTGATATGTTCCTAGAGAAAAATGACTTGAAAGATGATAGTAGCAATGATGCGGACTGGGTCCGTGATCTAATGATTATCCTCATTGCTGCATAGAAGAATTATGTCCTTGATGCACCACTAGGTGACGAACCTATTGCAGGAGCAGATGCAGACGTTATGAATGTTTGGCAAGCTCAGTATGATGACTACTTGATAGTTTAGTGCGCCATGCTTTACGGCTTCGAACCGGGACTTCAAAAATGTTTTGAATGCCACAGAGCATATAAGATGTTCCAAGAGCTGAAATTAGTATTTCAGACTTATGCCTGAGTCGAGAGGTATGAGACCTCTGACAAGTAGTTTGCCTACAAGATGGAGGAGAATAGCTCAACCAGTGAGCATGTGCTCAGAATGTCTGAGTATTACAATCACTTGAATCAAGTGGGAGTTAATCTTCCAGATAATATAGTGATTGATAGAGTTCTCTAGTCACTATCACCAAGTTACTGGAACTAGGGATGACGAAAATGATTCCCGAGCTCTTCGCGATGATAAAATCGGCGAAGGTAGAAATCAAGAAAGAGCATCAAGTGTTGATGGTTAACAAGACCACTAGTTTCAAGAAAAGGGGCAAAGGAAAAGAAAGGGAACTTCAAGAAATAATGGCAAGCAAGTTGCCACTCCCATGACGAAACCCAAAGCTAGACCTAAGCCTGATACTGAGTGCTTCTACTGCAAAGAGAATGGTTACTGGAAGCAGAACTACCCCAAATACTTGGTGGATAAGAAGGATGGCAAAGTGAACAAAGGTATATTTGATATACATGTTATTTATGTGTATTTTACTAGTGTTTATAGCAACCCCTCGGTATTTGATACTGGTTCAGTTGCTAAGATTAGTAACTCGAAACAAGAGTTGCAAAATAAATAGAGACTAGTTAAGGGCGAGGTGACGATGTGTTGGAAATGATTCCAAGGATGATAAGATCACCATCGCACACTCCCTTTACCTTCGGGATTATGTTGAACCTAAAATAAATGTTATTTGGTGTTTGCGTTGAGCATGAATATGCTTGGATCATGTTTATTGCAATACGATTATTCATTTAAGTCAAAGAATAATTGTTGTTCTATTTACGTGAATAAAACCTTCTATGGTCATACACTCAAAATAAATGGTTTATTGAATCTCGATCGTAGTGATACACATATTCATAATATTGATGCCAAAAGATGCAAAGTTGATAATGATAGTGCAACATATTTGTGGCACTGCCATTTAGGTCATATTGGTGTAAAGCGCATGAAGAAACTCCATGTTGATGGGTTTTTGGAATCACTTGATGCTTGCGAACCATGCCTCATGGGCAAGATGGCTAGGACTCCGTTCTCCGGAACAATGGAGCGAGCCACTAACTTATCGAAAATAATACATATCAATGTATGCGGTCCAGAGTGTTAAGGCTCGTGGTGGGTATCGTTAGTTTCTGACCTTCACAGATGATTTGAGCAGATATGGGTATATCTACTTGATGAAACACAAGTCTGAAACATTTGAAAAGTTCAAAGAATTTCAGAGTGAAGTAGAGAATCATCGTAACAAGAAAATAAAGTTTCTATGATCTAATCGCAGAGGTGAATATTTGAGTTATGAGTTTGGCCTTCAATTAAAACAATGTGGAATAGTTTCAAAAACTCATGCCACCTGGAACACCACAGCATAATGGTGTGTCTGAACGTCAAAACCATACTTTATTAGATATGTGCGACCTATGATGACTCTTACCTAATTACTACTATCGTTTTGGGGTTATGCATTAAAGACAGCTGCATTCACATTAAATAGGGCACCATCCAAATCTGTTGAGACTAGACCATATGAATTATGGTTTGGCAAGAAACCTATGCTGTCGTTTCTTAAAGTTTGGGGTTGCGATGCTTATGAGAAAAAGTTTCAACCTGATAAGCTCGACCCGAAGTCGGAGAAATGCGTCTTCATATGATACCCAAAGGAAACTGTTGGGTACACCTTCTATCACAGATCCGAAGGCAAGTTATCTCTTGCTAAGAATGGATCCTTTCTAGAGGAGTTTTTCTCGAAAGAAGTGAGTGGGAGGAAAGTAGAACTTGATGAGGTAGTTGTACCTTCTGCCGAATTGGAAAATGGTTCATCACAGAAATCAGTTCCAGTGATGCCTACACCAATTAGTGAGGAAGTTAATGATGATGATCATGAAATTTCAAATCAAGTTACACTGAACCACGTAGGTCAACCATAGTACATTACACACCAGAGTGGTACGGTAATCCTGTTATGGCAGCCATGTTACTAGACCATGACGAACCTATGAACTATGAGGAAGCGACGATGAGCCCAGATTCCGCGAAATGGCTTGAGGCCATGAAATCTGAGATGGGATCCATGTATGAGAACAAAGTATGGACTTTGATTGACTTGCCCGATGATCGGCGAGCCATTAAGAATAAATGGATCTTCAAGAGGAAGACGGACACTGATAGTAGTGTTACTATCTACAAAGATCGACTTGACGAAAAGGGTTTTTACAAGTTCAAGATGTTGACTACGATGAGATTTTCTCATTCGTATCGATGCTTAAAGTCTGTCCGAATCATGTTAGCAATTGCCACATTTTATGAAATTTGGCAAATGGATGTCAAAACTGCATTCCTTAATGGATATCTTAAAGAAGAATTGTATATGATGCATCCAGAAGGTTTTGTCAATCCTAAAGGTGCTAACAAAATGTGCAAGCTCCAGTGATCCATCTATGGACTGGTGCAGGCATCTCGGAGTTGGAATTTACGCTTTGATAAGTTGATCAAAGCATATAGTTTTATATAGACTTGCGGTGAAGCCTGTATTTACAAGAAAGTGAGTGGGAGCAGTACAACCTTTCTGATAAGTATATGTGAATGACATATTATTGATCGGAAATAATGTAGAATTTTCTGGAAAGCATAAGGGAGTATTTGATAGGATTTTTTCAAAGAAAGACCTCGGTGAAGCTGCTTACATATTGAGCATCAAGATCTATAGATATAGATCAAGACACTTGATAAATTTTTTCAATGAGTACATACCTTGACAAGTTTTTGAAGTAGTTCAAAATGGAACAGTCAAAGAAGGAGTTCTTGCCTGTGTTGCAAGGTATGAAGTTGAGTAAAGACTCAAAACCCGACCACGGCAAAAAATAGAAAGAGAATGAAAAGTCATTCCCTATGCCTCAGTCATAGGTTCTATAAAGTATGCTATGCTGTGTACCAGACCTATTATGGACCTCACCATGAGTTTGGCAAGAGGGTACAATAGTGATCCAGGAGTGGATCACTGGACAACGGTCAAAATTATCCTTAGTGGAACAAGGAAATGTTTCTCGGTTATGGAGGTGACAAAGAGTTCGTCGTAAATAGTTATGTTGATGCAAGCTTTGACACCGATCTGGATGACTCTAAGTCTCGATCTAGATACATATTGAAAGTGGGAGCAATTAGCTAGAGTAGCTCTGTGTAGAGCATTCTAGACATAGAAATTTGCAAAATACATACGGATCTGAATGTGGCAGACCCTTGACTAAACTTCTCTCACAAGCAAAACATGATCACACCTTAGTACTCTTTGGGTGTTAATCACATGGTGATGTGAACTAGATTATTGACTCTAGTAAACCCTTTGGGTATTGGTCACATAGTGATGTGAACTATAGGGTGTCAAATCACATGACGATGTGAACTATTGGTGTTAAATCACATGACGATGTGAACTAGATTATTGACTCTAGTGCAAGTGGGAGACTGAAGGAAATATGCTCTAGAGGCAATAATAAAGTTATTATTTATATTTCCTTATATCATAATAAATGTTTATTATTCATGCTAGAATTGTATTAACCGGAAACTTAGTACATGTGTGAATACATAGACAAACAGAGTGTCCCTAGTATGCCTCTACTTGACTAGCTCGTTAATCAAAGATGGTTAAGTTTCCTAACCATAGACATGTGTTGTCATTTGATGAATGGGATCACGTCATTAGAGAATGATGTGATGGACATGACCCATCCGTTAGTTTAGCATAAATGATCATTTAATTTTATTGCTATTGCTTTCATCATGAATTATACATGTTCCTCTGACTATGAGATTATGCAACTCCCGAATAACGGAGGAACACCTTGTGTGATATCAAATGTCACAACGTAACTGGGTGATTATAAAGACGCTCTACAGGTGTCTCCGATGGTGTGACTCCGATGGTGTTTGTTGAGTTGGCATAGATCAAGATTAGGATTTATCACTCCATGTATCGGAGAGGTATCTCTAGGCCCTCTCGGTAAGGCTCATCACAATAAGCCTTGCAAGCAATGTGACTAATGAGTTAGTTGCAGGATGATGCATTACAGAACGAGTAAAGAGACTTGCCGGTAACGAGATTGAACTAGGTATGATGATACCGACGATCGAATCTCGGGCAAGTAACATACCGATGACAAAGGGAACAACGTATGTTGTTATGCGGTTTGACCGATAAAGATCTTCGTAGAATATGTAGTAGCCAATATGAGCATCCAGGTTTCTCTATTGGTTAATGACCGGAGATGTGTCTCGTTCATGTCTACATAGTTCTCGAACCCGTAGGGTCCGCACGCATAACGTTCGATGACGATTTGTATTATGAGTTATGTGATTTGATGTACCGAAGTTTGTTCGGAGTCTCAGATGAGATCACGGACATGACGAGGAGTCTCTAAATGGCTGGGAGGTAAAGATTCATATATTGGAAGGCTATATTCGGACACCGGAGGTGTTCCGGGTGATACCGGGTCACCGGAAGGGGTTCTGGGCAAACCACGGAAAAGATATGGGCTTAATGGGCCAAGTAAGGGAACACACCAGCCCACAAGGGGCTGGTGCACCCCCTATAGGGATAGCCACGTGGGGAGAAAAGAAAAGGAGAGGAGGAAAAGGAAAGTATGAAGTAGGACTCCTACTTCCTTCCCCTCCCCCTCCTTCCTTTCCCCCTTGTCCAAATATGGTAGGGGGGGGGGGAATTGGACTAGGGGCCCAAGTAGGATTCCTCCTACTTGGGCGCGCCCTAGGCTGCCTCCCTCCCTCTCCCTCCTTTATATACGTGGGGAGGGCACCCCTAGTGTTGGAAATATGCCCTAGAGGCAATAATAAAAGGATTATTATTATATTTCCTTGTTCATGATAATTGTCGTTTATTCATGCTATAATTGTGTTATCCGGAAATCGTGATACATGTGTGAATACATAGACACCAACATGTCCCTAGTAAGCCTCTAGTTGACTAGCTCGTTGATCAACAGATAGTCATGGTTTCCTGACTATGGATATTGGATGTCATTGATAACGAGATCACATCATTAGGAGAATGATGTGATGGACAAGACCCAATCCTAAACATAGCACAAGATCGTATAGTTCATTTGCTAGAGTTTTCCCAATGTCAAGTATCTTTTCCTTAGACCATGAGATCGTGTAACTCCCGGATACTGTAGGAGTGCTTTGGGTGTACCAAACGTCACAACGTAACTAGGTGACTATAAAGGTATACTACGGGTATCTCCGAAAGTGTCTGTTGGGTTGACACGGATCAAGACTGGGATTTGTCACTCCGTATGACGGAGAGGTATCTCTGGGCCCACTCGGTAATGCATCATCATAATGGGCTCAAAGTGACCAAGTGTCTGGTCACGGGATCATGTATTACGGTACGAGCAAAGTGACTTGCCGGTAACGAGATTGAACGAGGTATTAGGATACCGACGATCGAATCTCGGGCAAGTAACGTACCGATTGACAAAGGGAATTGTATACGGGGTTGCTTGAATCCTCGACATCGTGGTTCATCCGATGAGATCATCGAGGAGCATGTGGGAGCCAACATGGGTATCCCGATCCCGCTGTTGGTTATTGACCGGAGAGCCATCTCGGTCATGTCTACATGTCTCCCGAACCCGTAGGGTCTACACACTTAAGGTTAGGTGACGCTAGGGTTGTAGAGATATGAATATGCAGTAACCCGAAAGTTGTTCGGAGTCCCGGATGAGATCCCGGACGTCACGAGGAGCTCCGGAATGGTCCGGAGGTGAAGAATTATATATAGGAAGTGCAGTTTCGGCCATCGGGAGAGTTTCGGGGGTCACCGGTATTGTACCGGGACCACCGGATGGGTCCCGGGGGTCCACCGGGTGGGACCACCCATCCCGGAGGGCCCCATGGGCTGAAGTGGGGAGGGGAACCAGCCCATAGTGGGCTGGTGCACCCCCCTTGGCCCACCCCCTGCGCCTTGGGTTGGAAACCCTAGGGGGGCGCCCCACTTGCCTTGGGGGCCACTCCACCCTTGGCCGCCGCCGCCTAGGAGATCCCATCTCCTAGGGCCGGCGCCCCCCCTTGGGGAGCCTATATAAAGGGGGGGGGAGGGGCAGCCGCACCCTTGACTCTTGGCGCCTCCCTCTCCCCTGCTACACCTCTCCCTCTCGCAGAAGAACGGCGAAGCCCTGCTGCAGTGACTGCTGCATCCACCACCACGCTGTCGTGCTGCTGGATCTTCATCAACCTCTCCTTCCCCCTTGCTGGATCAAGAAGGAGGAGACGTCATGCTGACCGTACGTGTGTTGAACACGGAGGGGCCGTCCGTTCGGCACTAGGATCTCCGGTGATTTGGATCACGTCGAGTACGACTTCCTCATCCCCGTTCTTTGAACGCTTCCGCGCGTGATCTACAAAGGTATGTAGATGCAATCCGATCACTCGTTGCTAGATGAACTCATAGATGGATCTTGGTGAAACCGTAGGAAAATTTTTGTTTTCTGCAACGTTCCCCAACACCTAGAACACACATCAATTGTTCCTAGCCGTGTGCGTTGCCCCCCTCCACAGTTAACACCTCGGTCATATCGTCGTAGTGCTTAGGCAAAGCCCTACGCCGGTAACATCATCATCACCGTCACCACGCCGTCGTGCTGACGAAACTCTCCGTCGGCCTCAACTGGATCAAGAGTTCGAGGGACGTCACCGAGCTGAACGTGTGCCGATCGCGGAGGTGCCGTGCGTTCAGTACTTTGATCGGTTGGATCGCGAAGACATTCGACTACATCAACCGCGTTACTAAATGCTTCCGCTTTCGGTCTACGAGGGTACGTGGACACACTCTCCCCGCTCGTTGCTATGCTTCTCCTAGATAGATCTGGCGTGATCGTATGAATTTTTTTGAAATACTATGTTCCCCAACAAATTATTGTGATGACATGCATGCTATAAAGAATAATGATAACCATGAAGCTTGTCAACATGATTTTAATTTTCAATTGGATTATGCCTCACATGATAGTTATTTTTTTGAACTTGCTCCCACTATTATGAATGAGAAGAATTCTGCTTCTGAGGAGAGTAGTAAAATTTCTACGATTGTGCATCATGAAAATAATGCTTTATGTGATGGTTATATTGTTCAATTCATTCATGATGTTACTTAAAATTATTATGAGAGAGGAACATATTCTTCTACATATTGCAATAATATCAAGTTTCCTCTCTATGTGTTGAAAATCTTTAAGTTGCACTTGTTTTGCCTTCCTATGCTAGTTGATTCTTGCTCCATAAGTTGTTTGCTCACAAAATCCCTATGCATAGGAAGTGGGCTAGGCTTAAATGTGCTTGTCATATTCTTCATGATGCTCCCATTATGTTTCATTTCTTATCTTTTATGTGAGCATGGTTGAATTCATCATGCCTAGCTAAAAAGGCATTAAAGAAAATTGCTTGTTGGGAGACAACCCAACATTTACCCCTACAGTTTTTTGTGCTCACATGATTACGCTACTCTAGTAATCATGTTTTATAGCTTTTTTTCAATAAAGTGCCAAGTAAGACCTTTGGGATGGTCTATGGTGATAGTTAATTTGATCTTGCCGAAGAACAGAAACTTTCGTGCCCAGTGATATAATTTTCTTATTTGACAAAAGCGTGATAAAATCCTGATTCTTTCTACACAAGACTGATATACAAATTGCCCAGATCGTCCTAATTTTTCAGAATTTTTGGAGTTACAGAAGTATGCAAAGTTTCCAGATTACTAGAGACTGTTTTGTTTTTGACAGATTGTGTTTTTCATGTGTTGTTTGCTTATTTTGATGAATCTATGAATAGTATCAGAGGGTATGAACCATGGAGAAGTTGGAATACAGTAGATATAACACCTATACGAATTTATAATGAGTTCACAACAGTACCTAAGTGGTGATTTGCTTTATTATACTAATGGAGCTTTCGAGTTTTCTGTTAAGTTCTATGTTGTGAAGTTTTCAAGTTTTGGTAAAGTTTTGATGGACTACGGAGAGTGGCAAGAGACTAAGATTGGGGATGCGCAAGGCACCCCAAGGTAATATTCAAGGACAACTAAGATCCTAAGCTTGGGAGTGCCCTGGATGGCATCCCCTCTTTTGTCTTCGTTCATCGGTAACTTTACTTGAGGCTATATTTTTATTCACCACATGATGAGTTTTGCTGGGAGCGTCATTTTATTTTATTAGAATTTGCTTGATATTATTTATATTAAAGTTTTGCATCTTTTATTTCAAGTATAGCCTTTACCATGCTTATCTTGCAAGTCTATATGTTGCTGTTTGAAAACAGAAAGTTTGTTGTTATGTTTTGAATATTGGTGAATAGTCAGAGCATGATAAAATCTTGAAATTTTTACACAATGAGTTAAAACAATTTATCTACAGTTTTGTAATTTTTCAGAATTTTTGGAGTTAAAGAAGTATGATTCCTCTTGCATTCTTTACAGACTATCCTGTTTAGACAGATTGCTGTTATGTTTGCATTGTTTGCATATGTTTGCTTGTTTAATGATTCTATTTGAGGATAGGAGTTTTAAATATGCAGAGTCAATTAGTATGCAATGCCAAATTATAATTTTAGTGATTTTCTATAGTATATAATGATAAGCTTTAGCATGGATTTATACTAACTTATCTCATGAGTTCTTGTTGAGTTTTGTGTGGATGAAGTTTTTAAGAATTAGGGAAACCGTGATATGAGAGGAATTACGGAGACACAAAAGCTCAAGCTTGGGGATGCCCAAGGCATCCCTAGTTAATATTCCAAGAAGTCTCAAGCATCTAAGCTTGGGGATGCCCCGGTTGGCATCCCACCTTTCTTCTTCAACAAATATCAGCTTGTTTAGGTTGAGCCTAAGTTTTTGCTTCTTCACATGATATGTGCTATCCTTGCAATGTAATTTTGAATAAAATATTAAGATCTGAAATACTTAAATGAGAGAGAGTCCTCACATAGCTAAATAATTATTCGACTACACATTGATCTTCACTTATATCTTGTTGGAGTAGTTTCTCATTTACTGTCATGCTTCACTTATATCCCATGAGTAAATGGTTGAATGAATTGAACATCATAAATCTGAATTTATATATGTTTCATATGCTTATACCATGGGGAGTAATGACTTCACATATAAGAAGTAGAGGTGGTAAATTTATTGAAAGTTAGCAAAAGTAGTATTGGTCACTTGAACAATTCATGAAAGAATATTGAAGGAAGAGGGATTTCACATATAATTATACTATCTTGGACATCCTCTATGATTGTGAGCCCCAACAATTATTTTCAAACTTGAGAAAATTAGTTTAAGTTGGACAAGGAAGACAACATAATGAGTTATGTTTAGGTATATTTGTACATAAATTATATTCTTATGGATCCTCCAACATGTGGTGCTTGCTTTTTTGAATCTTTTGCTAGCCAAAATTTCTGTACTAAGTAGAGATACTACTCGTGCATCCAAAAACCCTTGAACCAAGTTTCTTCCATGAGTGTCCACCATATCTACCTATATGCGATAATTACTTGTCGTTCCAAGTAAATTTGCATGTGCCAAACTCTAAACCTTCAAATAATAATCTATTTTGTATGCCCGAATTGCTCATGTAGCGACTAGGGGTTGTCAGTATCTTCCATGCTAAGTGGGTTATTCTCGCGATGAGTAGACTCCGCTCATCATTCACGAGAAAATGGCTAGTGAGCGAGATGCCCAGTTCCATGCTCAAATGAATCAAAATATAATTGCAAACAAAACTCCCCTAGGATTATTGATAGTTGGACGGTACCCGTTGCTTCGGACCAGCCGTGGAATGTGCTTGTTGGTGGTGGGGGAGTAAAAACTTTACCATTCTATTTGGGAACCGCCTATAATATGTCTAGCATGGAAGATAATGAGAACTCTTGGTTGTTACGTTGACAATGAAAGCATACTTCTCAAAATTATATTCATCTTTGTTTTAAAAGCTTCGAGCTCCGGCACCTCTGCAAATCCCTGCTTGCCTCTGCGAAGGGCCTATCTTTTACTTTTATGCAAGAGTCAGTAGTATTCCTTCTCATTCCAACCTACTCTTTAGTTGGCAAGCATCATGTGACGGGGTAAGATCTCAACATATATGGCCATTCAAATATATTTGATCATGAATTATTATTGTTGACAATTATCTATATGATAAGTCAGTCGGGAGGCGAAACACTAAGCCCCTATCTTTCTATGTGTTCGGTGGATGCTATTTGTTCTAAAAATATGCTTTGAGTGGTAGCAATCATGGAAGACTATATGATCGTTGAGTATGTGAGATTTGCTGAATCAAAGCTCTTACATAGCCCCTTCCTGAAAATAAGACGAATTGCAATTGTTTGATGACTGAGAACATAGTTTGTTAGTTTTCAAGAAAGTTCATGGTCTATGCTTTAACATGTGAATAGCTTGTTACGTCATCATGAGAAGCTTTATGATATGAGCTACTGTTATGATATATAATGATGCTAGAAAAAGTGATTGAAATTATCATCGATCAAACTTGTGCAATTGCTAGCATTCACACTTCATAAATTATTTCTTTTATTATTTACCTACTAGAGGGTGAGCAGGCATTAAGCTTGGGGATGCTGATACGTCTCCAACGTATTTATAATTTATGAAGTATTCATGCCATGTTACAATAATTTTATATGATTTTGGTATGATTTGATTAGAACTAACCCGGGCTGACATTGTTTTCAGCAGAACTACCATGGTGTCGTTTTTTTGTGCAGAAATAAAAGTTCTCGGAACGAGCTGATAATTTACGGAGAATATTTTTGGAAAATATAAAAAATACTGGAATGAACATATATCGGAGAGGAGTCCTGAGGCAACCACAAGGGTGGAGGGCGTGCCCCCTAGGGCGCACTCCCCTGCCTTGTCGTCGCCTTGTGGCCCCCCTTGACTTGTCCCCGACGCCAACACCTCCTATAAATTCCAAAAACCTTAGAAATAAACCTAGATCGAGAGTTCCGCCGCCGTAAGCCTCTGTAGCCACGAAAAACTAATCGGGAGCCCGTTCCGGCACCCTGCCGGAGGGGGAAACCATCACCGGTGGCCATCTTCATCATCCCGGCGCTCTCCATGATGAGGAGGGAGTAGTTCACCCTCGGGGCTAAGGGTATGTACCATTAGCTATGTGTTTGATCTCTCTCTCTCTTCTGTTCTTGATTTGGCACTATCTTGATGTACCACGAGGTTTGTTACTATAGTTGAATCATATGGTGTTTATTCCCCTCTATCTTCTTGTGATGAATTGATTTTTACCTTTGAGGTTTCACTATTATCGAATTGAATAATTTTATGGATTTAAGAACACTTGATGTATGTCTTGCGTAGGATACCCGTGGTGACAATGGGGTGTTCTATTGATTCACCTGATCTATATTTTGGCACTCTACTTGCGGATTCCCGAGGTGACATTGGGGTAATCTATGCATAGGGGTTGATGCATGTTTTTGTCCTTGTTTCTCCGGTAGGAATCTTGGGGCACTCTTTGAGGTTTTTTGTGTTGGATTGAATATTATGAATCTGAAGTTGTTTGATGCATATCATATAATTGACCCACGGATACTTGTGGTGACATTGGAGTATCTAGGTGACATTAGGATTGATTGATGTATGTCATATGGTGTTATTTTACTACGAACTCTATGGTTTTTTGTGACACTTATAGGAAGAGCTCAATGGATTGATCGAAAAGAATAACTTTGAGGTTGTTTCGTACCCTACAAGCAATTTCATCTTATGTTCTCCGTGATAGGAACTTTGGGGTGACTTTTGTCGCAAGTTGAGGGATTGCCATATGATCTAATTATGTTATCATTGTTGAGAGAACTTGCACTAGTGAAAGTATGAACCCTAGGCCTTGTTTCCAAGCATTGCAATACCGTTTTTCTCACTTTTGTTACTTGCTACCTTGCTGTTTTTATACTTTCAGATTACAAAAACCTATATCTACCATTCGTATTACGCTTGTATCACCATCTCTTCGCTGAACTAGTGCACCTATAAAATTTACCATTGTATTGGGTGTGTTGGGGACACAAGAGACTCTTTGTTATTTGGTTGCAGGGTTGTTTGAGAGAGACCATCTTCATCCTACGCCTCCCACGGGTTGATAAACCTTAGGTCATCCACTTGAAGAAAATTTGCTACTGTCCTACAAAACTTTGCGCTTGGAGGCCCAACATGAGTCTACAAGAAGAAGGTTGCGTCGTAGACATCAGCCCGTCCTTTACTACAAAAGGATTGGGCTACCTTGCTGCACTTTTGTTACCGTTACTACTTGTTACTTGTTACACATTACCTTGCTATCAAACTATCTGTTATCGGTAATTTTAGTGCTTGCAGACAATACCTTGCTGAGAACCGCTTGTCATTTCCTTCTGCTCCTCATTTGGTTTGACACTCTTACTTATCGAAAGGACTACGATTGATCTCCTATACTTGTGTGCCATCAATCATCGTTACACTTAAACATATCCTGAGATCCGGAAAATATGACCACCAACAACACTTGAGCTAGTCTTAGAGGCGAGACTAGGAACCTTTTATTTTACCATTTATCATTTCACACGTGCATATGAGTTTTCCACGGAAATCGCGTATTCCAGGATCATAGCAGTTATAACGTGAAGTATAAACTCTATAATTGTGAATATGGATATATAATAATACAAGTATTATTGCCTCTAGGGCATATTTCCAACAGTACCTAGAAGCATTGGTTAGTAAATTATAAAAGATATCAAGTATTTCATTTTTCTTAAGAGGATTATCAGGCAAAGAATTAAGTAATTGGAGAAGCCTCTCCCAAGCTTGAGGGAGATTCTATTCTTCAATTTGCACAAAGTTAAATGTTTCCTGTAAGGCAGCTTCTTTCTTATCAACAACAAAATATTTTTTAGAGAAGTAATATATCCTAGGGATTACACACACAACCAGGAGCAAGAGTATTAAACCATTTCTTAGCATCACCCTTTAGTGAGAAAGGAAACAAATTAAGAATATAGTAGTAACGGATTTTTTCCTCATGATAAAACATAGTGGCTATATCATTCAATTTAGTAAGGTGTGCCACAACAGTTTCAGATTCATAACCATGAAAAGGATCAGATTCAACTAAAGTAATTAACTCAGGATCAATGGAGGATTCATAATCCTTATCACTAGCATAAACAGGAGAAGTAGCAAACTTAGGATCATATTTCATTCTCGCCATTATAGACTTTTCTTTAAACTTACTCAGTAGTTTCTTAACATCATCTCTATCATTACAAGCAAGAAATTCTCTAGCTAGCTCCCCATCCATAGCATAACTATCAGGTACCTTAGGTGTTTCAACTCTATAGGAGAGCTAGGCATAATAGGTGAATAATAATTTTCATCAATTTCAGCATTCTCAAGTTCTTTAGCTTTAGCAAGTTGTTCATCAAGAAATTCACCTAGCAACACAATTTTATCAAGTAGAGTAGTAGCATCATCGTAAGCATCATTCATATTAGAAGTAGCATCATCAATAACTTATGACATATCAGATTGAATAACAAGTGGTGGTGTCGCAAGCCTAAAACAGAAGGTGAATCAAGTTTGGAGCTAGATGTCAGTTCCTTACCTCCCCTTGTCTTATAGAGTATGATCTTGGTCTTGGCGTATTTCAGATTCTTTATAGTGATCAACAGATATAATTCCCAAGTGACTCAACAAATAGATCTATGCTCCCCGGTAATGGCGCCGGAAAAAGGTCTTGATTGTTGGGGAACGTAGCAATAATTCAAAAAATTCCTACGTGTCACCAAGATCAATCTAGGAGATACTAGCAACGGAGAGAGAGGGAGTGCATCTTCATACCCTTGAAGATCGCTAAGCGGAAGCGTTACAAGAACGCGGTTGATGGAGTCGTACTCGCGGCGATTCAAATCGTGGAAGATCCGATCTAGCGCCGAACGGACGGCGCCTCCGTGTTAAACACACGTACAGCCCGGGGACGTCTCCTCCTTCTTGATCCAGCAAGAGGAGAGGAGAAGTTGAGGGAGAACTCCGGCAGCATGACGTCGTGGTGGTGGAGTTTGTGGTATTCGTGCAGGGCTTCTCCAAGCTCTACGGAGGAGAAGGAAGAGTTGGAGGAGGGAGGGGCTGCGCCAGGGAAGGGGCGCGGCTGCCCTCTCTCTCCCTCACTATATATAGGGGAAAGGGGTGGAGGAGGCGCCCTAGGGTTCCCTAGGGGAGGAGCAGCGGCCACAGGGAAGACCCTAGATGGGTTTGGGCGCCCCCACCCCTAGGAAACTTGCCCCCTAAGCCGGGAGGGGTGGCTGCCCTAGGGGAGGCGCCCCCACCCCTCCAAGTTACGTGAGATGGGGTGGGAGGGGCGCTCAGCCCCTTAGTAGGCTGATGTGACCCCTGCCCTTGGCCCATAAGCCCCTCCAACGCTTGCCGGGGCCTCCGAAACCCCTTTCGGACATGCTGGTCGTCACCCGGTACCCCCAGAACAATTCCGGACTCCAATACCCTTCGTCCAATATATCAATCTTCACCTCCGGACCATTCCGGAACTCCTCGTCACGTCTGGGATCTCATCCGGGACTCCAAACAACCTTCGGTAACCACATACTATTTCCCATAACAACTCTAGTGTCACCGAACCTTAAGTGTGTAGACCCTATGGGTTCGGAAACCATGCAGACATACCGAGACATCTCTTCGGCCAATAACCAATAGAGGGATCTGGATACCCATATTGGCTCCCACTTGTTCCACGATGATCTCATCGGATGAACCACGATGTCGGGGATTCAATCAATCCCGTATACAATTCCCTTTGTCTATCGATATGTTACTTGCCCAAGATTCGATCATCGGTATCCCCATACCTCGTTCAATCTCGTTACCGGCAAGTCTCTTTACTCGTTCTGTAACGCATGATCCCGTGGCTAACTCATTAGTCACATTGAGCTCATTATGATGATGCATTACCGAGTGGGCCCAGAGATACCTCTCCGTCACGCGGAGTGACAAATCCCAGTCTCGATTCGTGCCAACTCAACAAACACTATCGGAGATACCCGTAGTGTGCCTTTATAGCCACCCAGTTACGTTGTGACGTTTGGCACACCCAAAGCATTCCTACGGTATCTGGGAGTTGCACAATCTCATGGTCTAAGGAAATGATACTTGACATTAGAAAAGCTTTAGCAGACGAACTATACGATCTTGTGCTATGCTTAGGATTGGGTCTTGTCCATCACATCATTCTCCTAATGATGTGATCCCGTTATCAACGACATCCAATGTCCATGGTCAGGAAACCATAACCATCTATTGATCAACGAGCTAGTCAACTAGAGGCTTACTAGGGACATGTTGTGGTCTATGTATTCACACATGTAATACGGTTTCCAGTTAATACAATTATAGCATGAACAATAGACAATTATCATGAACAAGGAAATACAATAATAACCATTTTATTATTGCCTCTAGGGCATATTTCCAACAGTCTCCCACTTGCACTAGAGTCAATAATCTAGTTCACATCACTATGTGATTGTAATGAATCCAACACCCATGGGGTTTGTTCATATCTCGCTTGCGAAAGAGGTTTATTAGTCAATGGGTCTGAACCTTTCAGATCCATGTGTACTTTACAAATCTCTATGTCATCTTGTAGATGCAGCTACGACATGCTACTTGAAGCTATTCCAAATAACTGCTCTACTATACGAATTCGGTTTACTACTCAGAGTCATCCAGATTAGTGTCAAAGTTTGCATCGACGTAACCCTTTACGATGAACTCTTTTACCACCTCCATAATCGAGAAAATTCCTTAGTCCACTAGTTACTAAGGATAAGTTCGACCGCTGTCATGCGATCCATTCCTGGATCACTCTTGTACCCCTTGACTGACTCATGGCAAGACACACTTCAGGTGCGGTACACAACATAGCATACTGTAGAGCCTACGTCTAAAGCATAGGGGACGACCTTCATCCTTTCTCTCTCTTCTTCCGTGGTCAGGTCTTGAGTCTTATTCAATACTCACACCTTGTGACACAACCAAGAACTCCTTTGCTGATCTATTTTGAACTCCTTCAAAATCTTGTCACGGTATGTATTCATTTGAAAGTACTATTAAGCGTTTTTGATCTATCCTTATAGATCTTGATGCTCAATGTTCAAGTAGCTTAATCCAGGTTTTCCATTGAAAAGCACTTTTCAAATAACCCTGTATGCTTTACAGAAATTCTACATTATTTCTGATCAACAATATGTTAACAACATATACTCATCAAAAATTCTATAGTGCTCCCACTCACTTCTTTGGAAATACTAGTTTCTCATAAACTTTGTATAAACCCAAAATCTTTGATCATCTCATCAAAGTGTACATTCCAACTCCGAGATGCTTACTCCAATCCTTAGAAAGATTGCTGGAGCTTTGCATACTTGTTAGAATATTTCAGGATTGACAAAACCTTCTGGTTGTATCACATACAACCTTTCCTCAAGAAAATCGTCGAGGAAACAATGTTTTGACATCCTATCTGCAAGATTTCATAAATATTGTAGTAACTGCTAACATAATTCCAACAGACTCTTAGCATCGCTACGAGTGAGAAAGTCTCATCGTAGTCAACTCCTTGAACTTGTCAGAAAACATCTTAACGACAAGTCAAGGTTTCTTAATGGTGACACTTACCATCATTGCCCGTCTTCCTTTTAAAATCCATCTGCACCCAACAGCCTTACGACCATCAAGTAGTTCTTCCAAAGTATATACTTTGTTTTTATACATGGATCCTCTCTCGGGTTTTATGACCTCGAGCCATTCGGTGGAATCTGGGCCCACCATCACTTCTCCATAGCTCGTAGGTTCATTATTGTCTAGCAACACGACTTCCAAGACAGGATTATGTACCACTCTGAAGTAGCAGGCATCATTCTCGACCTATGAGGTTTGGTAATGACTTGATTCGAAGTTTCATGATCACTATCATAAGCTTCCACTTCAATTGGTGTAGGTGCCACAGGAACAACTTCCTGTGCCCTGCTACACACTAGTTGATGTGACGGTTTCATAATCTCATCAAGTCTCCATCATCCTCCCACTCAATTCTTTCGAGAGAAACTTTTCCTCGAGAAAGGACCCGTTTCTAGAAACAATCACTTTTGCTTCTGGATCTGAAATAGGAGGTATACCCAACTGCTTTGGGTATTCTATGAAGATGCATTTATCCACTTTGGGTTCGAGCTTATCAGCCTGGAACTTTTTCACATAAGCGTCACAGCCCCAAACTTTTAAGAAACGACATCTTAGGTTTTTCTAAACCATAGTTCATACGGTGTCGTCTCAACGGAATTGCGTGGTGCCCTTTTTAAAGTGAATGCGGTTGTCTCTAATGCCTAACCCATAAACGATAGTGGTAATTCGATAAGAGACATCATGGTACGCACCATATCCAATAGGGTGCAGTTATGATGTTCGGACACACCATCACAGTATGATGTTCCAGGCGGTATTAGTTGTGAAACAATTTCCATAATGTCTTAATTGTGTGCCAAACTCGTGACTCAGATATTCATTTCTATGATCATATCATAGACATTTTATCATCTTGTCACGATGATCTTCAACTTCACTCTGAAATTACTTAAACCTTTTAATAATTCAGACTTGTGTTTCATCAAGTAAATATACTCAGCATCTACTCAAATCATCTGTGAAGTAAGAACATAACGATATCCACCGTGTGCCTCAACACTCATTGGACTGCACACATCAAAATGTATTACTTCCAACAAGTTGCTTTCTTGTTCCATCTTACTGAAAATGAGGCCTTTCAGTCATCTTGCCCATGTGGTATGATTTGCATGTCTCAAGTGATTCAAAATCAAGTGAGTCCAAACGATCCATCTGTATGGAGTTTCTTCATGCATATCAACCAATAGACATGGTTCGCATGTCTCAATCTTCTCAAAAATGAGTGAGTCCAAATATCCATCAACATGGAGCTTCTTCATGCGTTTTATACCAACATGACTCAAATGGCAGTGCCACAAGTATGTGGTACTATCATTACTATCTTATATCTTTTGGCATGAACATGTGTATCACTACGGTCGAGATTCAATAAACCATTCATTTTAGGTGCAAGACCATTGAAGGTATTATTCAAATAAACAGTGTAACCATTATTCTCCTTAAATGAATAACCGTATTGCGATAAACATAATCCAATCATGTCTATGCTCAATGCAAACACCAAATAACAATTATTTAGGTTTAACACCAATCCCTATGGTAGAGGGAGCGTGCGATGTTTGATCACATCAACCTTGGAAACACTTCCAACACATATCGTCATCTCACCTTTAGCTAGTCTCCGCAGCCTTTTATTTTGAGTTTTTTTTGACTGAACACTGTGAGGCAACAGCCCCACAGCCTTTTATTAAAACTTGGCCAAACAAAACAAATACAAGGAGTTTAAAAGGTAAGGCTAACTAGGAGACAGGGGAACCTACCTATATCTGTACAAATATACAAATATACAAATATACAACAGCATATGCCACAAGATTAAGGCAAAGCATGAATCCAGTCTAGGAGAGGTTGCTTGATAGAGGCCTTCATCCTATAGGAGTGCAGAGTAATGTCATGGATGAATTTGGCTTTCCATCTGCCAAAGCTTGGCCTAATATGCCTGAAGATCCTGTCATTCCTTGTGGTCCAAATGCTCCAGGCAGCAAGGTAGACTACTTCAAAAAAGAAAGGATGGTTGAAACTTCTCTTGGCAGCCAGAATGCATTCACGAGGAGTTAGCCCAGCATACCAGTTAATTTGCAGATAATTCCAAACCCTGGTGCTGAAAGAGTAGTGGAAAAAAATATGATTTCTGTCTTCATGCAAGTGGGCTATGCACAGTGGGCATGAGTTATCATCCTCCTGTGATCTCCAATGTCTTCGTAGCAACATATCCCTCATATTGAGTCTATCATTCAGCATGAGCCAGGCAAAAACTTCTATTTTCATAACACACTTACTCTTCCATATCCATTTACAGGGATCATCATCAGGTAAGTGAGCATGGGCCATAATGTAAAAACTCTTGGCAGAGTATTGACCATTACCAGGTGTCCATGACCAAGTGTCAGGTTCAAGGGGCCTCCTTTGCAGTGTGGATAGATGAGATGTTAGAGACATCAGTTCATCCATTGCTTCCTGGGACAATGGCAGTTGGAAGTAGGTTGAAATATCAAAATCCTCAATGAAATCTCTGACTGAAATCTTATCATCCAGTGTGAATGAAAACAACCTAGGAAATCTCTCTTTAATTGGTTGGTGGCTTCCACCTAAGATCCATGTATCATGCCAAAAGAGAGAGCTATTTCCATCATTGATTGTAATAATACAGTGATTTCTGTAGGTGTCATGTAGTTTCATGATGTCTCTCCACCAAAAGGATCCACATTGAACTGTTGCATGAGGAACCACTCCATCATAGTAGGTGTCCCAGATCAAGGAAACCCATGGTATATCAGCCCTATTGTAAAACTTGTGTAAGTGTTTGGTAAGAAGGGCCTTGTTCTGGATTGCAAGGTTTATTATGCCCATGCCTCCCTTATCTTTTGGTTTACAAACCATTGGCCAGGCAGCTAATGACTGTTTAGGTGTATCAGAGTTTCCCCTCCATAAGCATTGCCTCATAATTCTCTCAAGCTGTTTAATGATAGTAGCTGGCAAGCTAAGACTGCAAAGGAAATATATTGGCAAGGAGGTAAGAACAGACACTAGCAGTTGTAGTCTAGCCCCCTGGGAGAGGAGGGAGGAGCTAGCAGAGAGTCTTCTTTCCACTCTATCTACCACAGGCACTAGGTCTTGAACTCTTGGTTTTGTGGTGCCCACAGGTAGGCCTAGGTAGGTAAAAGGAAGGGACCCAACCTGACATCCAAAAATTGCTGCCAATCTATTAGTTTCTTCCTGGGAGACATTAATTGGAAGAATGCAGGACTTCTGAAAGTTGACTTTCAAACCAGTTGATTTGGAAAAGGCCAGCAACATTTGCTTTAGAGCTAGGAGTTGTACTTCATCAGCTTGGGTGATTAACAAGGTGTCATCTGCATATTGGACAATTGGAAAATCTGGATCATTAGAGGGAATGGGTAGAGTAAGCAGTCCCTGTTGTAGCATATGGTTGACCACAGATTGGAGAAGGTCAGCAGCAATCACAAACAAAAGAGGAGAAAGGGGATCCCCCTGTCTGACACCACGTTTACAAACAAATTGTTTGCGAGGCACACCATTCAATAAGATAGAAGAAGATCCTGATGACAATAGTTCCTTGACCCATCCAATCCATTTGGCATCAAAACCCTTATATTTCAACATCAGTAGGATGAGGTCATGTTCAACAGTATCAAATGCTTTAGCAAAATCCAACTTGATGATAAGAATGGGTCTTTTGGACTGGTGACACTGATGTATGTATTCCAAGCTCCAAGCAATGCAGTCCTGAATAGACTTTGACTTAAGGAAGCCATATTGATTTTTATGGATGCATGTGAGGATGACTTTCTGCAGTCTATTAGCCAATAGCTTAGTTAGGAACTTCAGACAAGTATTTGTGAGAGATATTGGCCTAAAGTCATTTGGCCCCTCAGGAGAAAGGATTTTTGGGATGAGTGTGACAAGAGATCCATTGATACTCTGTAAGGAGATTCTTCCTTCGTAGAAGTCCTGCATTAACTTGAGGAAATCATCTTTAATTATGTGCCAGCATTTCTTAACAAACATTCCAGTAAAGCCATCTGGTCCTGGGGCTCTGTCAAGAGGTAGAAATTTCAAAACCTCATTTATCTCATCCTCAGTAAAAGGCCCAGATAAGCTCTCTAAGCCAGGGACTGGTTGTATCAAGGCCCTAAGATCAAACAACATGACAATTCCACATTTAACTCCCAATTTGTCTTTATATGAGGACCAGAGTAGTCCAGCCATTTCATTGTGAGTTGATAAAGTCACACCATCCTCAGTTACCAAGCTGGAAATGGAATTCCTTCTAAACCTCTCTGTTGCCATAGCTTGAAAAAACTTGGAATTTTCCTCACCCACTTTGATCCACCTGATGGTACACCTTTGTTTCCAATAAATGTACTGCAGGTGAAGGAGCTCTTCCAGGTGTAATTTCACAATTTTCCTGAAATTAAATTCTGGTCTAAACAGTGGTCTGGTTTCCTCTAAGTTATCAAAAGCTAGGATGACTACATTGCAGGCATTCATCAATAGCTTCAGCCTGGATATTCCTGTGTGCCATTTCTTAAGCTCTGACCTTAACCTTTTAAACTTATGGGTGAGGATTGCAGCAGAGTTAGATAAGTGCGTGGGGGCAGACCAGGACCTTTCAACACATTCCATAAACCCAGACATATCAACCCAGTAGTTTTCAAAACGAAAAACCTTAGCTTTTGGTATGGAGGTAGAGATTGAGACCACACAAGGCACATGATCAGAAGTAGTTTTGGCCAGTGGGTAGACCATGGTGTTGGGATACTCTGCAGTCCAAGAAGGAGTTGTAAAGAACCAGTCCAACTGTTCCAAAAGAGGAGTTTCTTGCATGTTTGACCAGGTATATGATCTCCCCTTGAGTGGCAACTCAATAAGGCCAAGATTGCCAATGATCTCATTAAAAATGAACATATCATTAATGTCACCCCCAGGCATATTTCTATTATCCAGTGATCTGATGAAGTTAAAATCTCCTAGAAATAACCAAAGTTCATCCTGTGGGATTTGAATATGATATAACCAATTCACAAAAGCATCTCTAAGCTCTCCCTGGCATGGACCATAGACATTGACTAAGGTCCAAGTTTGGTTATTTTGTGTGGAGGAGAAATTTATAACAATACCATAGCTCTGCAGATCAATAAGAGTACCAACCAGAGCAGATGAACACCATAGGACGATGATCCCACCAGAAGCACCCACAGAAGGAGAGTATACAAAATTATCGAATCTTCTAGGACAAAACTTCCTAATAGACCTTTGATCGAAGAAATCACACTTAGTTTCTTGTAAGCAGACAACAGAGCATTGGCTTTCTTCAATTTTAGCTCGCACAGTCCTCTGCCCAGCTTCAGAATTCAAACCTCTTACATTCCAGCAGAGAACTTTCCAGTTCTTATTAATGTAAGTACTCATGATAAACCAATGTGAGGGAATAGGGCAAGCACAGTATCACATAATAATACTGACACACAATATAAGCAGCATACTGCATGAGATAGTTTAAAGGAGTCTGCACAACCATAAAACCACAGTGATCTGAAGAATGTAATAGCAGACCTAACAGATAATAAATGCCAGGACAAAGGGCCTGCCTCCCTATGATATTACAACACAAATCACTCATCATTGGACATGTCTGGTTGCTGAGCTTGTTTGGGCTCAGCCATAAGCTGATCCACAGATAGTTTCTCCAGAGGGATGCCCAAAGAGGCACCTAGAGTCTGCATAACCTGGATTGGTATAGGTGCTGGTCTGGGATCTGACGCCATGGGGCTTCCATTTTGATCAGTTGTCTCTTGAAGCTTGGGCTTCTTCGCCCGTGGCTGTCTCAGAGGTCTGGGCTTGACTGGAATTGGAGATGTTGGCTTGAAACCTTGCAGCTTGGCAGCACTTCTAGTCATTCGCCTATCTGAGAAATCTGCCTGAGGAGCCACCAGAGACTTTGGTTTTCTTCCCTTTTTCTGCACAACAAGAGGTTCACTGACAAAAGGTTGTGGAGCTTGCATAGTGTGTAAAGAGGTTTCAGGTGTAGGCATGTTTGGGAGCCCATCATCAAAGGGCAGTTTCCTAGCAACTGGCCTGTGAGGTGATGGTAGCTGATGTAGTGGTTGGTGTTGCTCATAAGACAATGTAGGTGGCCAAACAAATGACATGTCTTTTGGAAAAGCTTGCAACCAAGATCTCTTAAGGGTAGGACACTGGATCATCATAGGTATCTGCTTGGGAATTGATGCAGTCAGAAAGCTGGGCAACAGAGACTCAAAAGTCCTCTGCCAAATCATGGTAGGTGGAAGAACTGGCCCGTAGACAACTCTGGCAGCGCCAACAAACAGTGGAGGTTGTAGGGGAGGTTGGTATGGTACAATAGCAAGGTTGTTATTGTCTTCAGGTACAACTGGAGCTTCAAATTGATTTGCATTAACCTGAACTTCTGCCTAAACTTCAATGTCCAACTCTTGTACCAAGATGTTATCCACAGGTATATGCAGAGGCTGCAATGGTCCAATCTCCTCATTTGGCCCATCTATCTCGTCTTGTATTATTGGGCCAACAGGCCCATCACCCTCAAGCACTGGCAGAAAGCCCTGGACAGGTTGCACTGGGGGCCCATCAACCACAAGATTCTGCTGTGAGGAGTCGTTGGAACCCATGGAGGGGTTTAAGACCATGGAAGCTTGATCTTGCTGCACCGGTGGTTGCTCTCCAGCCTGCTCCTCAACTGGCTCATTCCAAGCGTCCCAACCATCCGGCTGAGGCTGCTGTTGCTGTGGACCATCCGGTTGCAGAGGCTGTGGGATGTCATTCCATCCAAGAGCAGGGTAAGGCGGCAATGCCCAGAAGTTTTCTGCCGGTTGAAGGTGGCCTGGCATTGGGTGGGGATTCCCATCGATTGGCATTACATCTTCATCTTGGGGAAGTTGCTCAGCAAAAGCAGCCGTTAAGATACTACATGAGGCGGTCCAAGAAACAACAGCACCTCCAACAGTGGCAAACTTGCGGAAAACAACATCTCTTGGGACAAGCAAGTTATCTGGAAAAGATGCATAAACCAGAGTTCGAACTAGTCGATCATCCTCATGATTCCAATAATGAAACTAGCCAAAAGTCCCCACTACTTCAGACAGAATTTCCTCATTGCGATAATCTAGTGGCACCCCAATGAACATGAGCCATCCAGTTCGGTACCCTTGAAGAGCTCTATACCCCTCTCCATCATCGTGATTTATGAATCTAACAAAGATTTCCTGGCCATACTGATCTAATCCAAGAGGCCAAGGTGCATGATTAACTAGGGCGCTGCGAATAACTGGGTCTTGCATCTGATACAAACCAACGCCCTGGAACCACGTTTGAGAGGAAAGAATTGGCAGTTCGAGCTCATCGGTGATAAAATCCCTGACCTGTTGTCGAAGATGATGTACATCCTCTGGCTGGGGTATTGGCTCCACAATCCCCACCATGTAGGACTCGTGCCGGCGGGGAGGCGAAAGAGCCGGTGTATAGAACGTGCGCGGCAGTCGCTGTGGGCCGGCGTCGACGATATCATGTCCCGCCGGCAAAAACCTTCTCGGGTCAAGCTCATAGTTCGCCATGGATAGCGGCGAAGTAGAGGGCGAGGTGGAGGGCGAAGTAGAGGTATCGATGGGCGTGCGGTTCGATGGAGGTGGCATGGAATAACCAGACTGCAGGGTGGGAGAGGCAGGGGTTTTGGCAGGGGATCTTTCCACTGTTTGGGAGCATGAAGCGTCCGGGCTGTGCCTGAAGGCGCGAGGCTCGAGGTTGGTAGTTGGGCTGGTTTGTTTGAGTTACTAACACTTAGCAACCGAATCGGTATTTTTTACCCTAGTGCTACTAGGAGTACTAGTAAAGTACACAATAATATAACGTATATTCAAAATACCTCTGTCGACCTTGCCAGCCTTCTCATCTACCAAGTATCTCGGGTAGTTCTGCTTCAGTGACTGTTCCCCTCATTACAGAAGCACTTAGTCTCGGGTTTGGGTTCAACCTTGGGTTTCTTCACTAGAGCAGCAACTGATTTGCCGTTTCATGAAGTATCCCTTCTTTCCCTTGCCCTTCTTGAAACTAGTGGTTTAACCATCAACAATTGATGCTCCTACTTGATTTCTACTTTCGCGGTGTCAAACATCGCGAGTTGCTCAAGGATCATCATGTCTATCCCTGATATGTTATAGTTCATCACGAAGCTCTAATAGCTTGGTGGCAGTGACTATGGAGAACCATCACTATCTCATCTGGAAGATTAACTCCCACTCGATTCAAGCGATTGTAGTACTCAGACAATCTGAGCACATGCTCAATGATTGAGCTTTTCTCCCTCAGTTTGCAGGCTTAAGAAACTTGCCAGAGGTCTCATACCTCTTGACGTGGGCACTAGTTTGAAATCCCAATTTCAATCTTTGGAACATCTCATATGTTCTGCGATGTTTCAAAAACGTCTTTGGTGCCACAATTCTAAACCGTTAGCATTACGCACTGAACTATCATGTAGTCATCAAAACGCGTATGTCAGATGTTTCCCAACATCTACAGACGACGCTAGAGGTTCAACACACCGAGCGATGCATTAAGGACATAAGCCTTCTGTGCAGCAATGAGGATAATCCTCAGTTGACGGACCGAGTCCGCATAATTTCTACTAACAATTTCAACTAAATTTTCTCTAGGAACATATCTTAAACAGTAGAACTAAAGTGTAAGCTACGTCATAATTTGCAAAGACCTTTTGACTATGTTCATGATAATTAAGTTCATCTGATTATTTAATGAACTCCCACTTAGATAGACATCCCTCTAGCCATCTAAGTGATACATGATCCGAGTCAACTAGGCCGTGTCCGATCATCATGTGAGACGGACTAGTCATCATCGGTGAACATCTTCATGTTGATCATATCTACTATATGACTCATGTTCGACCTTTTGGTCTCTTGTGTTCCGAGGCCATGTCTGTACATGCTAGGCTCGTCAAGTAAACCTAAGTGTTTCACATGTGTAAATCTAGCTTACACCCGTTGTATGCGGACGTTAGAATCTATCACGCCCGATCATCACGTGGTGCTTCGAAACAACGAACCTTCACAACGGTGCACAGTTAGGGGGAACACTTTCTTGAAATTTTAGTGAGGATCATCGTATTTATGCTACCGTCATTCTAAGCAAATAAGATGTAAACATGACAAACATCACATGCAAATCATAAAGTGACATGATATGGCCAACATCCTCTTGCGCCTTTGATCTCCATCTTTGAGGCGCGGCATGAACACCATCGTCACCGGCATGACACCATGATCTTCATCATCATGATCTCCATCATCGTGTCTTCATGAAGTTGCCTCGCCAACTATTACTTCTACTACTATGGCTAACGGTTAGCAATAAAGTAAAATAATTACATGGCATTTTCATTGACACGCAGGTCATAAATAAATTAAGACAACTCCTATGGCTCCTGCCGGCTGTCATACTCATCGACATGCAAGTCGTGATTCCTATTACAAGAACATGATCAATCTCATACATCACATATATCATTCATCACATCCTTTTGGCCATATCACATCACATAGCATACCCTGCGAAAACAAGTTAGACGTCCTCTATTTGTTGTTGCATGTTTTACGTGGCTGCTATGGGTTTCTAGCAAGAACGTTTCTTACCTACGCAAAACCACAACGGTGATATGCCAATTGCTATTTGCCCTTCATAAGGACCCTTTTCATCGAATCTGATCCGACTAAAGTGGGAGAGACAGACACCCGCCAGCCACCTTATGCATCAAGTGCATGTCAGTCGGTGGAACCAGTCTCACGTAAGCGTACGTGTAAAGTCAGTCCGGGACGCTTCATCCCACAATGCCGCCGGATCAAGATAAGACTAGTAACGGTAAGCAAATTGAACAAATCATCGCCCACAACTGCTTTGTGTTCTACTCGTGCATAGAATCTACGCATAGACCTAGCTCTGATACCACTGTTGGGGAACGTAGCAATAATTCAAAAATTTCCTACGTGTCACCAAGATCAATCTAGGAGATACTAGCAACGAGAGAGAGGGAGTGCATCTTCATACCCTTGAAGATCACTAAGCGGAAGCGTTACAAGAACGCGGTTGATGGAGTCGTACTCGCGGCGATTCAAATTGTGGAAGATCCGATCTAGCGCCGAACGGACGGCGCCTCTGCGTTCAACACACGTACAGCCCGCGGACGTCTTCTCCTTCTTGATCTAGCAAGAGGAGAGGAGAAGTTGAGGGAGAACTCCGGCAACACGACATCGTGGTGGTGGAGTTTGTGGTATTCCTGCAGGGCTTCGCCAAGCTCTACGGAGGAGAAGGAAGAGTTGGAGGAGGGAGGGGCTGCGCCAGGGAAGGGGTGCAGCTGCCCTCTCTCTCCCTCACATATATAGGGGAAAGGGGGTGGAGGAGGCGCCCTAGGGTTCCCTAGGGGAGGGGCGGCGGCCACAGGGAAAACCCTAGATGGGTTTGGGCGCCCCCACCCCTAGGAAACTTGGCCCCCAAGCCGGGAGGGGTGGCTGCCCTAGGGGAGGCGCCCCCACCTCTCCATGTTATGTGAGATGGGGTGGGAGGGGTGCTCAGCCCCTTAGTGGGCTGATGTGCCCCCTGGCCTTGGCCCATAAGGCCCCCAACGCTTGCCGGGGCCTCCGAAACCCCTTTCGGACACGCTGGTCGTCACCCGGTACCCCCGGAACAATTCCAGACTCCAATACCCTTCGTCCAATATATCGATCTTCACCTCCGGACCATTCCGGAACTCCTCTTCATGTCTAGGATCTCATCCGGGACTCCAAACAACCTTCGGTAACCACATACTATTTCCCATAACAACTCTAGCGTCACGGAACCTTAAGTGTGTAGACCCTACGGGTTCGGGAACCATGCAGACATGACCGAGACATCTCTCCGGCCTATAACCAATAGCGGGATCTGTATACCCATATTAGCTCCCACATGTTCCACGATGATCTCATCGGATGAACCACGATGTCGGGGATTCAATCAATCCCGTATACAATTCCCTTTGTCTATCGATATGTTACTTTCCCGAGATTCGATCGTCGGTATCCCCATACCTTGTTCAATATCATTACCGTCAAGTCTCTTTACTCGTTCCATAACTCATGATCCCGTGGCTAACTCATTAGTCACATTGAGCTGATTATGATGATGCATTACCGAGTGGGCCTAGAGATACCTCTCCGTCACATGGAGTGACAAATCCCAGTCTCGATTCGTGCCAACTCAACAGACACTTTTGGATATACCCGTAGTGTGCCTTCATAGCCACCCAGTTACGTTGTGACGTTTGGCACACCCAAAGCATTCCTACGGTATCCGGGAGTTGCACAATCTCATGGTCTAAGGAAATGATACTTGACATTAGAAAAGCTTTAGCAGACGAACTATACGATCTTGTGCTATGCTTAGGATTGGGTCTTGTCCATCACATCATTCTCCTAATGATGTAATCCTGTTATCAACGACATCCAATGTCCATGGTTAGGAAACCATAACCATCTATTGATCAACGAGCTAGTCAACTAGAGGCTTACTAGGGACATCTTGTGGTCTATGTATTCACACATGTATTACGGTTTCCAGTTAATACAATTATAGCATGAACAATAGACAATTATCATGAACAAGGAAATACAATAATAACCATTTTATTATTGCCTCTAGGGCATATTTCCAACATTGATAACCCACAAGTATATGGGATCGCGACAGTCTGCGATGGTAGTATTTTACCCAAATTTATTGATTCAGTACAAGGGGAGCCAAAGAATATTTGCAAGCATTAGTAGTTGAATTTTCAATTCAACCACACTTGGAGAACTAAATATCTGCAGCAAAGTGTTTAGTAGCACAGTAGTATGATAGTTTGATTGCAGTGGTAGCAGTAGCAATACTAATGATAACAGTAATAGTAGCAACGAAAATAACTTAGCAAGGACCTGTGAAAAGCGTAGGCATTGTATCAGTTATGGATATTTCTATTGGATGATATTCATCATATAACAGTCACAACCTAGAGGGATACACAATAGCTCCAATTCATCAATATAATGTAGGCATGTATTCTGTATATAGTCATACGTGCTTATAATAAGAACTTGCATACCATTTCTTGTCCTAGCCTTCTCTTGCAGCGGGGTCCATAAGGAAACTAAGGGATATTAATGCCTCCTTTTAATAGAGAACCGGAACAAAGCATTACTACATGGTGAATACATGAACTCCTCAAATTACATTCATCCCCGAAGAGTATACCAACTATTGTCACTCTAGGGTCTACGGATCAGAACAATAACGAGTGCATATTATTAGTCAATAGGATCAAGAATTCAAATATATTCATGAAAACATAGAGGGTTATGATATGAAATCATGGCACTCGGGCCCTAGTGACAAGCATTAAGCATAGAAAAGTCATAGCAACATCAGTCTTAGAACATAGTGGATACTAGGGATCAAGCCCTGACAAATTGACTCAATTACATGACAAATCTCATCCAACTCCATCATCATCCAACAATCCTACGAAGGAATTACTCACTCCCAGTGGTGAGCATCAAGAAATTGGCGATGAATAAGGGTTGGTGATGATGATTGTGATGAACTCCCCTCTTCGGAGCCCCGAAGGGACTCCAAATCAGCCTTCTCGATGAAGAACAGGAGGTGACGGCGGCTCTGTACCATAAAACGTGATGAAACTTCTTCACTTATTTTTTTCTTGGGAAGATAGAATTTATAGACTTGAAATTAGGGTCATCGGAGTCACATGGGCCCCACAAGGTAACAGGGCGTGCCCAAGGGGGTGGTCGCGCCCTGTTGCCTTGTGGGCAACAGGTGGCTCCCCTCTGGTGGGTCCTCGCTCCGATTTTCTTTCATAAAAAGTCCCCAAAAAGTTTTACCTAATTCTGAGAACTTTTATTTTTGCACAAAAAATAACACCATGGTAGTTCTGTTGAAAACAACGTCAGTCCGGGTTAGTTCCATTCAAATCATGCAAATTAGAGTCCAAAACAAGAGCAAAAGTGTTTGGAAAAGTAGATACGACGGAGACGTATCAGATAGCACACTGGTTGGGGATCTTGCCCCTCCCCACGCACGCTGGTACTATTCAAGGTAAACCTAAAACAAAGTCCATAGATACATCCTCCAAGGAACACTGGGTGCAGGCAAAGACATATATAAACCATAAGGATTCAATCGTGACTTAGCTTTTTGACATGTAGTGCAGCGAGCAACAAAATGCCCAACATCCCATCTCATCTTTGGCCAAAAGAAATGTGTAGCAAGTACGTCCTCTGTCTTCTTCATGCCAAAGTGTCCCATTAGTCCTCTTGCATGCACCTCCTGCGACAATGAAAGACGAACGGAGCTAGCTGGAATGGATAGCTTGTTAGCATGGAACACAAATCCATCATTAACGACAAGCTTGTTCCATGTTCTCCCTTCTTTACAATTATGTAATACATCTTTAAATTCAGCATCATGCACATATTGATCTTTGATGGTCTCCAAACCAAATATTTTAAACTCAAGTTGTGAAAGCATAGTATAGCGACGAGACAATGCATAAGCAATAACATTTTCTTTACCCTTCTTCGTTTTTATGACATAAGGGAAAGTCTCAATGAATTCAACCCATTTATAATGTCTACGGTTCAGTTTTACCCGACTTTTAATATGTTTGAAAGATTCATGATTAGAATGTATACCAAATTCTTTGGGCCATAAATAATGTTGCGATATTTCTAAAGGCCGAACAAGAGTATACCAAATTCTTTATCGTAAGTAGAATAGTTCTGACTAAGCACTACCAAAAAAAGACACATCTGTGACATTTTGGCCCGAAAGAATTTTTTTCCTGTCATGCTTATGACACTTCTATGATGATAATGGTGACAAAAGAACGTATCATCATAGATGTGGTGGGCTCCTACTTCTATGACAAAAAATCATGATAGAAAATGGGCTTTTTGTCCTGGGCGGGCCGGGGACGCACCTACATGACATTCTTTGGGTTGTCCATGAGGGAAACAATTGCGGTAGAAGCGAGAGCGAGGAAAATATCCGGGAGTTCCCGGTTACGGTGGGTGGTCGGGGCCAAGCGATGCACGAAGGTTTGTGTGTTTCTCTCGTACATGTATACGCGTGTGTGCGGCGAGGCGTTGGGCTCTAACTGAACCCGAGCGATCGCACTGCTAGCTATGTTACTGAACCCGAGCGATCGATCCCTTGGCTGTTAACTGAACCCAAGCGATTCATTCGCTGCCGACTAAACCCGAGCGATTGCTTCGCTTCTGCTGCTAACTAAACCCGAGTGATCGATCACTTTTATTGCTTACAGAAGCCGATTGAGCCCCTGTATGAGACGTAGCTAGCCGGTGTTGGGTTGCCTCTTGATGAACAGTGACCATTGCTACCGTGCGCGTGGTACGTAGAACGAGTCGAGACGTGGTGAGTCGAGCTGATTGGTTGGCTGTGGATGAACAGTTCCCGGTGGGGGTTGGATGAACAGGGCCCAGTGGTAGTAGGCCATTGCCGCTGCATGAATAGGACCCTGAGGATGCCGCCGCACCCCAGCCGGTTGGGGGTGGTTTAACAGGACCCCGTGGAGGCTGTATGAATAGTAGCCGGTGGAGGCTAGATGAACATGACCCCGTGGATGAACAGTAGCTGGTGGAGGCTGGAGGAAGTCAACGGTGGAGGCTGGAGGAAGTCGATGGTGGATGAACAGTAACCCATGGAGGCTGGAGCGAGGCAGTAGATGGTGGATGAATAGGACCACGTTCTGACCGTAGGCGCTCCAACAGAAGTTTGTTTTCTCTGTTTTACGGTATGCCAGACCCTTCCCGATGAACAGGACCCAGTTTCGACCGTACATGGTCGAACAGAAGGCCGTTTCCTCCATTCTGCGGTACACCCGACCTCGTTTCAGCTGTTCCATCCAAGCTAGTTGGCTCTCGATGAACATGACACATTTCGACCCAGTCGGTTGCCTCCCGATGAACACGACATTGTTTCCTCCGTTGCGACCCAGCCGGTTTGCTGCCAATGAACAGGATGACATCGTAGTATGCGTTCGAGACGCCGCCTTAGTTCCATGGTAGTTCTGCTGAAAACAGCATCAGTCTGGGTTAGTTCCATTCAAATCATGCAAATTAGAGTCCAAAACAAGAGCAAAAGTGTTTGGAAAAGTAGACACGACGGAGACGTATCAGATAGCATGTTGGTGGGGGATCTCACCCCCCCATGCACGCTGGTACTATTCGAGGTAAACCTAAAACAAAGTCCATAGATATATCCTCCAAGGAACACTAGGTACAGGCAAAGACATATATAAACCATGAGGATTGAGTCGTGACTTAGCTTTTTGACATGTAGTGCAGCGAGCAACAAAATGCCCAACATCCCGTCTCATCTTTGGCCAAAAGAAATGTGTAGCAAGTACGTCCTCCATCTTCTTCACGCCAAAGTGTCCCATTAATCCTCCTCCATGCACCTCCTGCGACAATAAAAGATGAACGGAGCTAGCTGGAATGCATAGCTTGTTAGCACGAAACACAAATCCATCATTAACGATGATCTTGTTCCATGTTCTCCCTTCTTTACAATTCTATAATACATCTTTAAATTCAGCATCATGCACATATTGATCTTTAATGGTCTCCAAACCAAATATTTTAAACTCAAGTTGTGAAAGCATAGTATAACAATGAGACAATGCATAAGCAATAACATTTTCTTTACCCTTCTTCGTTTTTTATGACATAAGGGAAAGTCTCAATGAATTCAACCCATTTAGAATGTCTACGGTTCAGTTTTAGCTAACTTTTAATATGTTTGAAAGATTCATGATCAGAACGTGTACCAAATTCTCTGGGCCATAAATAATGTTGCAATATTTCTAAAGGCCGAACAAGAGTATACCAAATTCTTTATCATAAGTAGAATAGTTCTCACTAGGCACTACAAAAAAAGACACATCCGTGACATTTGGGCCTGAAGGAATTTTTTCTGTCATGCTTATGACACTTCTATGACGATAATTGTGGCGAAAGCATGTATCATCATAGTTGTGGTGGGCTCCTATTTATATGAAAAAAAATCATGATAAAAAATGGGCTTTTGTACTGGGCGGGCCGGGGACGCACCTACATGACATTCTTGGGCTGTCCATGACAGAAAAAATTGTGGTAGAAGTCAGGATGAGGAAAATATCGGGGAGTTCCCGGTTACGGTGGGTGGTCGGGGCCAAGGGATGCACGAAGGTTTGTGTGGTTTTCTCGTACACGTACACGCGTGTGTGCGGCGAGGCGTTGGGCTCTAACTGAACTCGAGCGATCGCACTGCCAGCTACATTACTGAACCCGAGCGATGGATCCCTTGGCTGTTAAGTGAACCCGAGCGTTTCATTCGCTGCTGACTGAACCCAAGCGATTCCTTCGCTGCTGCTGCTAACTGAACCCGAGCGATCGATCACTGTTGCTGCTTACGGAAGCCGATCGAGCTCCCATGTGAGACGTAGCTAACCGGTGTTGGGTTGCCTCTCAATGAACAATGACCGTTGCTACCGTGCACACGGTACATAAAACGAGTCGAGACGTGGTGAGTCAAGCTAGTTGGTTGGCTGTGGATGAACAGTTCCCGGTGGGGGTTGGATGAATAGGACCCAGTGGTAGTAGGCCATTGCCACTGCATGAACATGATCCCGAGGAGGCCTCCGCACCCCAGCCGGTTGAGGGTGGTTTAACAGGACCCTGTGGAGGCTGTATGAACAGTTGTCGGTGGAGGCTAGATGAACAAGACCCCGTGGATGAACAGTAGTTGGTGGAGGCTAGAGGAAGTGGATGGTGGATGAACAGTAGCCCATGGAGGCTGGAGCGAGGCAGTAGATGGTGGATGAATAGGACCACGTTCCGACCGTAGGCGCTCCAACATAAGTTCGTTTCCTTTGTTTTACTGTATGCCAGACCCTTCCCGATGAACAGGACCCCGTTTCGACCGTACGTGGTCGAACAGAAGGCCGTTTCCTCCGTTCTGCGGTACGTCAGACCTCATTTTGGCTATTCCGTCCAAGCCAGTTGGCTCCCAATGAACATGACACATTTTGACCCAGTCGGTTGCCTCCCGATGAACACGACGTTGTTTCGTCCGTTGCGACCCAGCCGGTTGGCCGCCAATGAACAGGACGACATCGCAGTACGTGTTCAAGACACCGCCCGTATGTACGTACGTAGCCATATTTACTTTCTTGCAGCGTGGCTATACGTACGTGTACATGATATAGACGGGACTACGTGACATGCTACATCTGTGCCTCTACTACGACACATGTCCCTCCTTACTCGGACAAAGTTCATCGCCGCAGAGAGACCAATCGACCAATATGTACGTACACATTCGCGACCAGACAGACAACGCTATGTACACTTCGACCGGGTGGGTCCCAGCTGTCAGGGAGGATAAGGGCGCACTTCCTTGCGTGTGAAGATATAGCTGGTGGGTCCCAGCTATCAGGGGGAAGAATCATTGTTTTGCCCGTAATAAGGATGCACTTATTTTGCGTGTGAAGATGTAGCTGGTGGGTCCCAGCTGTCAGGGAAGAAAAGATTATTTTAGGGTAAAAAGGATGCAGTCGCGTGCATGCGTCCATGGGCTTGGCGCGTCCCCACTGCCAGCCTCTCCACGTACAATCATCTTCCGATGACTCTTGTTTGTTGACCATGTTGACCATACCGTGCCAAGCGCACCAGGGCCGGTGGACGACGGCGAGGCCCGAGAATAGAATGACCCTAGAGATGGGGAAGACAAGGCAATGGAGTCGCACATGGAGAGGAGTGGGAAACTTGACTTGTTGGGGAGAAAGGATTATTTTTAGGGTAAAAAGGATGCAGTCACATGCATGCTTCCATGGGCGTGGCGCGTCCCCACTCTCAGCCTCTCCATGTACAGTCATCTTCCGATGGCTCCCGTTTGTTGACCATGTTGACCATACCGTGCCAAGCGCACCAGGGCCGGTGGACGACACCGAGGCCCCAGACTAGAACGACCCCGGAGATGGGGAAGACGCGGCAATGGAGTCGCAGATGGAGAGGAGTGGGAAACTTGACTGGTTTGGGTGCGCGGCAACAATACCGCCCATAGGAGATAGGAGCAAGATCAGAGGTTAAAGAAGCAGCACCGCTGTTGGATTAACATCCAATGGTCCATCTACTAGAATCATTTGTTGATTAAGTTGACAAAGCCCTGCGTACGCGTCGGCTTAGTAGGCCCACAAGTGAGCCACCAAATCTGCCGGGTCACAGCTGTCATCGAGAGGAATATTTTTTCGCACAACAAGGAGGCACTTCCTTCCATACGAAGATATAGCCAGTGGGTCCTAGCTGCCAGCAGGAGCAATCATTTTTTTCGCATAATAAGGAGGCACTTGCTTGTGTGGGTCCCTACTCTTAGCCTCTCCACTTACATCCCTCTTCCAATGGTTGTTGTTTGTTGACCATGCCGCGCCGAGAGCACCAACGCAGTGGACGACTGCGAGGCCCAGGAAGGGAACGACCCGGAGCCGGTGAAGCCACAACAGCAGATGCCCACACTGAGGGGAGTACGAGGGATGACTGGTCGGTTGCGGGGTGAGGCTGTCGCCGCCAAAAAATAACAGGAGGTGCAGGTGGATAGAGGGATGGCTTGGCGAGCGGTGGGAGTAGGGTGGGCCGGTAATGCCTGCGCGGCAGCAAAGTCGACCACGGAAGGAGGGAGTAGGCAGTCCCGCCAGCGCTTTGAGCGGCTGGAGGTGGAAGAGCAGAGATTGAAGAAGCACGACGGCCATTGGATGCACATCCAACAATCACTACTCTTGTGTGTTGACTAAGTTGACACGGCCTTGTGTGCGCGTCAACCTTTTTTAGGAAAGCGTACGCGTTAACCTATAGTAGGCGCACAAGTTATCCTCAAATCTATGGAAAACAACATACAATCCATCTGCCATTACTTCTAATAATTTACAACCGATTTGCTAATTCTTAAGGATTTTTCTGGAGCCCATATTCTTTTTGTTAGCATTTCAACCCATATTGTGGCTATGGTTAAAAAATTCTATGAAATTTTGCATATTTCAATGCGGTCTGAACTGTTTTTAAGCTCAAAATTATGAGTCACATTCAAACTAATTTGAAAAGTAATTTTATATCAATATACAGTCCAAATAATTGTCCACGCGTAAAAACCAATGGAATTTAAAATCTCGAAATGAAAAAAAAGAAATTTGAAACTAATTACCGGTTTGAGGTGTTTTAAAAATGTACAACCCTTTTCTCATTACTGATAGCCCATTTTCTCGGCAAGCCGAATGAAACTCTCCTCATCTTGAAAGATTTGCCGCCCAGCAGGGCTGACAAAAGCAAGTAGGCCTCGGTTGGGTATTCTGCAAAAGAAAAAACTGGGCTAGCCATTTTTAGAAAGAAAAAAAACAACTGGGCTGGTCTTGTGGTAAACATAAAATAAAAGGCTGGCTAGACAGGCCAGAGTGCCCCGCACAGCACAGTTGACACCCTGCTTCTGTATCAAAAACAAAAAGAACTGGGCGAGCTGCTGGGTCCCCGGTGTCAGCCGCTCATTGTGCAATTCTCTCGTTTATTGACCGCGTTGACAATGGCATGGGACCCAGATGTCACAAATCCATTAGGAGGAACCATTTTTTTGGCTTGAAATAAGGAGGCACTTGCTTGCGTACTGCCATGACCCTGGTGCGTCCCTGCTGTCATCCTCTCCATGTACAATTATATCCTGATTGTGTACGCGCCAACCTAGTAGGCCCACAAGTCAGCCTCTAAACCCGTGGTGGACAAATAGAACCCTTTAATAAAATAACAACCCATTCCATATGTTTAAACGGAAAGTTCGATATTCAGAGCAAAGTAACAGGTCTGATCCAGATATAGAGTACTAAACTTCTATGTTGACAACCATCATATCCAAGTTAACTATCTACTCCCACTAATACTCTAGTAGTGTACAAGTACTAACTTACTCTTAGCTAACTATACGATGCCGGCCTCCATCTACGGTACACGCTAAACATCGGCACCAACGTCCTCCTCCTCGCCCCGGACTTGCCAGAGCTATGATAGGGCGTGTTTCTCGCGCGCGTTGGCCCTTTCCATGCCGGCGTGGTCCACCGAAGCTTCAGCTTCTAAGCGGGAAACCCACTTGACGAGCTGTAGTAAAATTCAGCGTCGCAAACACGTGCATGCCTGACAGCCTCCAAGGCTATTTATCGGATGCCGGCCTCCATGTAGTCAGCCCAGTTGCAGGCGCTCTGCTTGCGACTCAGAGCATCGGTGCGCTGCTGCTCCATGCCCCGTTGGCTACGCAAATCGGCGACATGCTGCTCCTCCGCCACGCGGTCATGCTCCAACAATTCCTCATACTCTGCATTCCCATCTAAAGACCGATAGAATGCCTCCTCCCTCCATCTGCCTTCCGGTGAAAACCGAACACTAGTTCCGGCGGTGACCACCTCCGGCGTCGCCTATTGCAGATGGGCGGGGCATTACGGACGTGGCGAGAACGAGGGAAAGTGGTGACCGACATCGGGCTGGTGGGGGCTTATGAGGATAGGGTGAGTTGGGTGATGATGCCATCGAAGAGCGATGGGAACCAGTAATTATAGGCGGAAGGTAGGTGAACCGGCGTGTCACGGGAAACGCGACGGTCATCACGGTCATCGGAATTCAATGAATTAGCAGGCATGGCTTAGCGCGCCAGCTTGCCATGGAGAACTAGGAAAAACTGAAATTATGACTGCGTTGTCTCGTCTCGTCCCGTCCCGTCCCGTCAGTGGTGCTTTCCGTCTGTGCTGGGTCGCACATCAGCATGACGGTCAAACGAGTGCGCTCGATTAATCCAGATGAGGTACGAGCATGATCTGCTGGTTATTGACATAGGATCGATTCGGTCGGATAGTGTAGGTGTAGTATCGCAATAGCTGATGAACATTCGCTGGGAGATAAGGCATTTGCGAACGTTTTTGCTGGCAGTTTCTTTAGATTCGCATTTTCTTCAGAACAACATGTCAGTTTCTTCAGAGGTAGGCATTTTTATTCAGAAAACTTCCACCTTTGGATCTTGCGTTGCAACTAAAACTGCCAGGAGCGTATTAGTAGGCTAGCCAGTGATCGATTAGTAACTTGTAAACACTGAGCACACAGAAATAAGGATCATGCTATGCACAGTAGTAGAAATGTTCACACGAGACTCACAGGCCTGGCATTATAATATGTTCACATTAGTAGCCAAATTCACAACCAACTAGTACGATTCCCATACATAAGATCAACATGCTAATGCATCTCAATGATTCACGGATCATATACAAATATGCAACTCGAAAAGCTAAGATCTAGAAAAAACATATGTTCTTTCTACTAACATGGATGCTTCTTTGGGCCAACATTCAATAGAGAGTGAAAGAAAAGTTTGTTTGTGAAGTCTACATTTCCTCTTGCAAACGTAAGTGGTTTCACCAATAGCTGGAACCATGAGAATGAACCACACATGATGGAGGAACATCCACTGCAATATGATTTGGTCTTCTCTCGATCACACGGCGAGACTATTTTCGGAATACAAACTTTAACTTTGGCAAAATGATGCCCATTGTATAATCAGACCAAAGCAATGAAGCACGCAGTGTTGGCCAATAAATAGTACAATACTACTTTTGTGCAGTCCATGAAGTGAATATCCAATCTTTCTGTGTCTATTATCAAATGGCACTGCATGCAATGACTATACTGTTCTCATGTGCAGTTCCACCAAAATTGAGGTCACTTTGTTTGTTTGTCAAATAGCAACAGACAGACATCTGTTTGCACAAATATCAAGCAGCTAGTAAACATATACCCCACCTTGTATTTTCGGTTTAAACACGTCTCTGCTAGTCGTTTCCGGTTAGCATCTGTCATGTTTTGCACTGGACAATTTGATACTTTCATGTTTTGCACTGGACAATTTCGTACTGAATTGATTTGTTGGTACAGAGCAGAAATATAGCGCCTATTCTTCATCAGACCAAGGATATCCATGTCCATAGTGATGAAAGAGGTGAAATCGATACAACCGAAATTGAGCATCCAACATCGAATCATGTCCTGCACCTCCAATGTAGGTCCACCCTGCCAATAAATTCACATGCAAACCACTAATATTACTACCTAATGACAGTACAAAAAGAGTAGCAAGATAGTAGCAAACCATGTACCTTCATAATGACCTGCTCATAGTGCCACCAATTCGATATAACAGTTTGGAAGAAAACATGCTCATAATGTTGAACCATTTGGAATTTTTGTGCAGGTCCACTAAAATCGATGTTTACACAGATATTGAAAGTGTGATTACTATAAAAGTGGCACCAGTTGAAGCATAGACTCACAAATATAAGCATTCCAATTTCTTAATGGGAAAAGGTAGCAAGACTATTTCTAACTGAAAGTGCTAGTGATCGACTAGAGGGGGGGGGGGTGAATAGGCGATTTTTATGAAAGTCTTCAAAACATGGAAGTTTCGAAGACAAACGATAGGAATAAACTTATTACCATGCAGTGGAAGGTAGACTACACTAAGCAAGCCATAGTCAAGTATTCAATGAAGTGAAAGCACAATGACTAATAGCAGCTAGGCAGTATAGATCAGGTAGGAAGATAGTGTGAAGCCAATCAGAACAAGCAGTCACTCAGTGAAGACAAAAGATAATGCAATCATACAATGACTTCACCAGGACCAACAGTAAGTAAAGGGATGGGAAGGATGAAACCAGTGACTTGATGAAGACAATGATTTGTTGGACCAGTTCCAGTTGCTGTGACAATTGTACGTCTGGTTAGGGAGGCTGAGATTCAACTCAGAAGACCACGTCTTCACCTTATTCCCCTTGAGTTAAGGACACCCAGTCCTCGCCCAATCGCTCTAGTAAGTCTTCAAGGTAGACTTCCAAACCTTCATAGATTTCGTTCACCAGCGATCCACAATGACTCTTGGATGCTTAGAACGCGACGCCTAACCGGCTGGAGGATTCACAGTCCTCAAGTGTAATAAGTCTTCAGATCACACAGACAGGAAGACTTAAGTGATGCCGAACACTCTTTGGCTCTGGGTGTTTAGGGCTTTATCCTCGCAAGGAATTCTCTCTCAAAGGCTTCGAGGTGGGTTGCTCTCAAACGACAAAAGCCGTGCACTAACTCTGAGCAGCCAACCGTTTATGGTTGTAAGGGTTGGGCTATTTATAGCCACTAGGCAACCTGACCTGATTTTTCCGAAATGAACCTGGGTCACTAAGGAACTGACACGTGTTCCAACGGTCAGATTTCAAACACACACGGCAACTTTACTTGGGCTACAAGCAAAGCTGACTTACCCAGCTCTGGATAAGATTTGCTCTCATTGTCTTCGCTCGAAGACATAGGATTTTGGTTAAGCATCACTTCAGTCATTCTGACTGGTTCTCTTGGACCCCACTTAACAGTATGGTGGTTCCTATGACTCAACAAACAAGAAAAAGAACGACAAAACAACTAAGTCTTCGCGCTCCATAGTCTTCACACGTTGTCTTCTCTTGTCATAGTCTTCAATGTGAATGTCTTCACATCCCACCTTTGACTTCAATGTCTTCATACATTTTTAGGGGTCATCTCTAGTAGGAAAACCAAATCAATGAGGGACTTCTACCTGTGTTATCCTGTAATTCTCACAAACACATTAGTCCCTCAACCAGGTTTGTCGTCAATACTCCAAAACCAACTAGGGGTGGCACTAGATGCACTTACAATCTCCCCCTTTTTGGTGATTGATGACAAACTGGTTGAAGTCTTTAACGGGGAATGAGGGAGTCCTGGATTAGGGGGTGTCCGGATGGCCGGACTATACCTTCAGCCGGACTCCTGGACTATGAAGATACAAGATTGAAGACTTCGTCCCGTGTCCGGGAGGGACTTTCCTTGGCGTGGAAGGCAAGCTTGGCGATACGGATATGAGGATCTCCTACCATTGTAACCGACTCTATGTAACCCTAACCCTATCTGGTGTCTATATAAACCGGAGGGTTTTAGTCCATAGAAAAGATGACATTCATACAACAATCATACCATAGGCTAGCTTCTAGGGTTTAGCCTCTCCGATCTCATGGTAGATCTACTCTTGTACTACCCATATCATCAATATTGATCAAGCAGGACGTAGGGTTTTACCTCCATCAAGAGGGCCCGAACCTGGGTAAAACTTCGTGTCCCTTGCCTCCTGTTACCATCCGGCCTAGACGCAAAGTTCGGGACCCCCTACCCGAGATCTGCCGGTTTTGACACCGACATTGGTGCTTTCATTGGGAGTTCCTCTCTGTCCTCCCCGTCAGGCTTGATGGCTCCTACTATCATCAATAGCGATGCAGTCCAGGGTGAGACCTTCCTCCCCGGACAGACCTTTGTCTTCGGCGGCTTCGCACTGCGGGCCAATTCACTTGGCCATCTGGAGCAGATCGAAAGCTATGCCCCTGGCCGTCAGGTCAGATTTGGAAGTTTAAACTACACGGCTGACATCCGCGGGGACTTGATCCTCGACGGATTCGAGCCACTGCCGAGCGCGCCGCACTGTCACGACGAGCATGATCTGGCTCTGCCGCCGAACAGTGCCCTGGAGGCCGCACCCGCATCGGCTTCGACCCTTAATTCGGAGCCACCTGCGCCGATCGAGGATGGATGGTTGGATGCCACCTCGGGGGCTGTGATCCCAACGGTGATCGAGCCGAACACCAGCCCCGCACTCCGCGAGACTCGTGACTCCAAGGAGCCGGACTCCTCTCCGGACTCCAAACCCTCCACGCCCTTGCCGATCGAATCCAATTGGGCGCCGATCATGGAGTTTACTGCCGCGGACATCTTTCAGCACTCGCCTTTCGGCGATATTCTGAAGACACTAAAGTCTCTGTCTTTCTCCGGAGAGCCCTGGCTGGACTACGGTCAGCAAGGTTGGGATATGGACGATGAAGAAATTCAAAGCCCACCCACCACCCACTTTGTAGCCACTGTCGACGATTTAACCGAATGCTCGACTTCGACTTCGAAGACATCGACGGTATGGACGCCGATGCAGGAGATGATGAAGAACCAGCGCCTATTGGGCCCTGGAAAGCCACCTCGTCATATGACATATACATGGTGGACACCCCAAAAGAAGGAGATGGCGATGGAACAGCGGAGGATGACCCCTCCAAGAAACAGCCTAAGCGCTGGCGTCAGCGGCGCCGCTCAAAATCCCGCCAAAGCAAACACGGTGATTCCAGCACGGGAGATAATTATACTCCGGAAAGTGCCGAAGAAAACCCCCTTCAGCAAGATTCATCACAGGAGGATGGAGAAGCCAGCCCTCATGAGAGAGCGGCAGACAGAGAGGTCGAGGACGATAATTATGTGCCTCCCTCCGAAGACGAGGCAAGCCTCGACGACGACGAATTCGTCGTGCCAGAGGATCCCGTCGAGCAAGAGCGTTTTCAACGCAGGCTTATGGCCACGGCAAGAAGCCTCAATAAAAAACAGCAACAGCTTAGAGCTGATCAAGATTTGCTAGTCAACAGATGGACCGAAGTCCTTGCGGCCGAAGAGCATAAACTCGAACGCCCCTCCAACAGCTACTGTCGGAGTAAATAACCATGGGTAGCCTAGCCGGCTCCCCCTGGCCCTTCTGAAAAAATTACGAGCCGATTCGGCCCTCAAGAATCCAAGACGCAGGGCCGCCTTCCCCTTGCCGGCTGTCTCCAGGCCGGCTATCGAAAGGCGGCCCGACTTCAGCCCTCATGAAGAGAAGCCGTGGGAGGGCCGGCTCCGAGAAGCCGGCCGCGAGAAGGCCGGCTCCAAGAAGCCGGCTCCCATAAAGCGGTCAAGATCATACCCTCGAAGTCTGCATCCACATAACGGCGATGTGACGGGGCGTGGCTACAGTGAAGCCTGCCACCCCCGAATCCCGGAGCACGCCTGGCACAGTGCGCTGTACAGGTGGCCATGACCCGTCCGGCGCAGCACTGTTGCCACGTTGACCCTGATGTCATCCACGACGGGCTACCAGTACGGCCCACGGGCGGTGGGCCCCTTCGGGCAGAGAGACACCCGAAGGCGGCCAGACCTCCCCCAGTCGGCCCAAGATAGAGCCGGCTCCTCATAGCCGGCTTGCCACCTCCCTCGAAGAAGACGCCCCATTAAGGAGACAAGACGCGGAGGGGCTACAGTGATCGCCCACCGGGCAGCGGCACTGTAGCCACGCCCACTTCGGCGAAGCCTTCGCCACCAAGATTGAGCAACAGTAACCAGCCGCCGACAAGGCCCTCACAGTGGGGCCTGCCTGTCGACCAAGGAGCCGGCAGCCGGTAGGACCCACTAGCCGGCGGGCCCCAGCAGCCGGCGCAGAAGCCGGAGAGCGTAGACACAGATGGCTGGGCCCCGCGCCCAGACGGATTACCATTGTACCCCGGGGGGTAGGCCTATATAAACCCCCCGGGGCATCCATGCAAAGAGAGATCAATCCCTGCTAGTCTCAGACACCACATATGGAGGAGAAGAGAGCAAGCCGTGCCCTTCTTCCTCCTCTCGCCAACAGCTCAAGGAGCACCATGTAGCTACTTGTTCATCTAGTGACCATGCGGAGACCCCGCAGAGCAGCAGTAGGGGTGTTATCTCCACGGAGAGCCCCGAAGCTGGGTAAGATTCGCCGGCGTGCATGTCTTCGCCTCATCCCGTTTCCAGGCACCGGCGACGTCTTACTGGCTCCCACAATGATAAGCCACTCATTGGCATATGTCGCACCTACCACCCGACATTTGGCGCGCACCGTGGGGCTAGGTGCACCGTCGTCCGGAGACCTATTCTGGATGGGAACCCTCTTCCTCCCCCGCGAGCGTAGCCAGCCCAGCACGCCCGATGGCGCTTGCCACGACGTGCTACAAGGCGTCACCAACATCTCTGCGGCGAGCAGCCTCGCCAATCTCCTTAACAAGACTCTCATCTCTGACGAGCTCGCCCCCGACGCGGGCACCGACCACCTCGTCAACCTCCTCGGCCAGCTCCACGTCTCCGGCGAGCCTGCCGTGGACTTGAAGTCGGTTGGCTCCACCGATCCGATGCCTGTCGACTCCGACACGGCCTCGCTCGACACGTTCCCCACTAACGTCACGATCTACAACGACCCGCTTCCCCGGGCCGATGGCTGCGACGCTGTCACCACCGAGGTGATGGTCATCGGCCACGGCGGCGCTTCTGACGAGAGCGCCCACGACTCCCCGCACGCGGCGGTCCACGACTTGTCCATCCCCCTCCCGGCCGATGCCGATGCTGAAGCACTGGAAGCTCGCCGCCTCGCCCTCCTCGCGGAGGGCCGGAAGTTGGTTTCCATGGGACGCCTCGCTAAGGCCCACCGACGCGAGGCCGACCGCGCCGCCTTTGGCATGCCCCCCTAGGTGGGCCTAGCCGGGCCGGCGTTGTCAGACAGCGTGGCGCTATCGTCGCCGATATGCTACGAGTCGACCGCCCAGTCTACGTTACTCCACTCGAGAACCTGCGCGCCGCCCAGGCGGCCGTAGACGAGCTAGATGGACTGGGGGCCGAAGAGCTCCCCCACATGACCCGACGCATCCAGCAGCTGATCGATGCAGCCGCGCAGCGGCATGAAGCCAATGCCCGCGCGGAAAGCCCTCCCCCGCACCGAGATCACAGCGCGACGTCCCGGACGCCGACTACGGGTAAAACCCGCGCGCGGTGCGAGAAAGAACCGGCTGCGAGCCAAAGCCGAACCGGAATCTCCATCGAGCGAGACGCAAAAGGCCACCCCCGGGCCGTGGAGTGGCGGGGCAACCTGCCTCCGCCCCGGCCCCGTGGAGAGAGATATCCCACCCCGCCGCCTGTTGCGCATCCGACTCTCAGCGGCCGGCTAGGTCGCCGTGAAGGAGTCGGCGAGAACGACGCCCGCCATCGGATCGACCGCCTGGCGCTATCCCTGGCGCTAGAAGAAGAAGACAATGTCGGCCCGCCTTGCTTCGGCCCCCGCATCGGCGACGAGCCTTTCCCCAAAGGGTTCTCGCTCCCAAGAGACACGCCCAAGTACAACGGCTCCGTGAAGCCGGAAGATTGGTTGATCGACTACTCCACAGCGGTTAGCATAGCCAACGGCAATAGGCGCGTTGCCGTGAAGTACGTGCCCCTCATGCTGCAGGGCACGGCACGGACCTGGCTCGACAGCCTCAAGCCATACAGCATCAACAGCTGGCTAGACTTCACAGAAGCCTTCGTCCGCAACTTCACCAGCACCTACAAGCGGGCTCCCAAGCCCAGACAGCTCTCCTTGTGCGTACAAGGCCCTGCCGAGTCCACTCGCGACTACCTCACGCGTTGGGCCGAGCTCCGCAACTCTTGCGAAGGGGTGCACGAGGTGCAAGCCATAGAATACTTCACTGCCGGGTGCCGAGAAGGCACCCTCCTCAAGCACAAGCTCTTCTGCGACGAGCCGACTACCCTCGACGAGCTTCTGATCATAGCGGACAAGTACGCCACCGCCAACTCCTCGATGAAGACCGAACTCCGGGTAGACGCGTCCGGAAAGGTACTCAACCCAGCGCCCAAGACGCCGGCTGGGGACTCCGGCCGATGCCCACACCAGAACGACCACAAGCGCAAGGGCCCGCTGCCGCCCTCCACCAGTCGGCAGGTGGCCACAGTCGAAGACGAGCAGCCCGAAGCACGGCCCGCACCCATGAAGCAGAGGGGCGGCAAGCCGGCTTGGCAGCCGACCTTCTCCTACGAGCTGACTCTCGACGCCCCGTGCAAGTTCCACAGCGGCGCGAAGCCGTCCAACCACACGACCCGGAAGTGCCACTGGCTCACCCGAATCTCTAAAGACGAAGGGCTCGCGCCGCCTCCGCCTGCCGGTCCGCCGCCTCCGGCTCCGCAGCCGCCGGCCGCTCGGCCCGCAGTCGGAGCCGTGCACGATGAGTTCCCCGACGAGCATGCCGCCTATATCATCTTTACATGTCAGCCCGAAGACCGGCGCAGGAAACGCTGAGAGCACCAAGAAGTCAGCATGGTTGCTGCCAACCCCGCCGAGCACATGCACTGGTCAGAAAAACCTATCAGCTGGAGCCGGACCGACCACCCAGAGGTGATGCCGTCTCCCGGCTCTTATGCGTTGGTTTTGGATGCCACCCTTGCAATGGATAGACGCGCTGCCTGATTCTCCCGCGTGCTGATAGACGGCGGGAGCAGCATCAACATCCTGTACCGTGACACCATGGAGAAGCTGAATGTCAAGACGAAGCAACTCATGCCTACTCGGACTGTGTTCCATGGCATCGTACCCGACCTGTCCTGCGCCCCCATTGGAAAGATCAAGATTGATGTACTTTTTGGGGACAAGGAGCATTTCCGCCGGGAAGCGATCTGGTTTGAAGTGGTGGACCTGGAGAGCCCTTACCATGTATTGCTTGGCCGACCTACCTTGGCAGGGTTCATGGCAGTTCCCCACTATGCATACCTCAAGATGAAGATACCGAGCACCAAAGGCGTCATCACCATAGCCGGCAATTACAAGAAGTCCTCTGAGTGCGCAGCAGCCAGTAGTCGGCTAGCCGAGTCCCTTGTGATTGCCGAAGAAAAGAAGATGTTGGACCGAGTCGTGGCCATGGCCAGCAAGCAATCGGCCTTGTCCCCCGATCCCAAGGAGCATGATGCTCAAGGATCTTTCCAGCCGGCCAAGGAGACGAAGAAGATACCTCTTGACCCCGAGCACCCAGAGAGGTTTGCCGTCATCGGGGCAAACCTAAACAGCAAATAGGAAGGCGAGCTCGCCGATTTCCTCCATGAGAATCGGGACATCTTTGCATGGTCCCCCAAGGACATGCCGGGCGTCCTGAAGGAATTCGCCGAGCACAAACTACACGTCCGAGAAGACGCAAAGCCAGTCAAACAACCCCTCCGCTGACTGTCGGAGGAGAAACGCAGGATTGTGGGAGAGGAGATAGCCCGACTTCTGGCAGCCGGCTTCATTATGGAAGTTTTCTTTCCAGAGTGGCTCGCCAACCCGGTCCTCGTGCTAAAGAAAAACAACAAGTGGCGCATGTGTATAGACTACACGAGCCTCAACAAGGCCTGCCCCAAAGATCCCTTTGCCCTGCCAAGGATTGACCAAGTGATAGACTCCACGGCCGGATGCGGGCTGTTGAGTTTCTTGGATGCTTACTCAGGGTATCACCAGATAAAGTTAAATCCGGCAGACCGCCTGAAGACCGCCTTCATCATGCCATTCGGATCCTTCTGCTACCTGACTATGACATTCGGCTTGAGAAATGCCGGTGCCACTTTTCAGCGTTGCATGCAGAAGTGCCTCCTCAAGCAACTCGGCAGAAATGCCCACGTCTACATAAACGACATTATAGTGAAGACGGAGAAGCGCGACACCTTGCTGGAAGACCTCAAGGAAACATTTGAGAACCTACGCCGGTTCCAAATCAAGCTTAACCCCGAGAAATGCGCGTTTGGAGTGCCAGCCGGCCAGCTCCTAGGCTTCCTGGTCTCCGAACGCGGCATCGAATGCAACCTAGTAAAGATCAAGGCCATTGAGAGAATGGCGATTCCCACCAAACTTCGAGACGTCCAGAAGTTTACCGGATGCTTGGCCTCCCTGAACCGCTTCATCAGCCGGCTCGGAGAGAAAGCCCTTCCCCTGTACCGCCTCATGAAGAAGACCAACCACTTCGAGTGGAATGACCAAGCCGATCAAGCTTTTCACGAGCTGAAGAAGATGCTGGCCACGCCGCCTGTCCTGGCGGCGCCGACTGAGAAAGAGCCCATGCTCCTCTACATTGCCGCAACCAGCCGGGTGGTCAGCACCGTCATCGTAGTCCAATGCCCAGAAGAAGGCCGAGCCCAGCCGGTCCAGAGGCCGGTGTACTATTTGAGCGAGGTGCTGTCTACCTCGAAGCAGAACTACCCGCACTACCAGAAGATGTGCTACGGCGTGTACTTCGCCGCCAAGAAGCTGAAGCCCTACTACCAAGAGCATCCCATCACGGTTGTATGCACCGCCCCGCTGGCCGAGATCATAGGCAGCCGGGATGCATCCGGCCGGGTGGCGAAATGGGCCATCGAGCTGGCCCCCTATACGATCTTCTACTAGCCTCGCACCGCCATCAAGTCCCAAGCATTGGCCGACTTCCTCGTCGACTGGGCCGAGACCCAGTACCTACCGCCGGCTCCCGACTCAATTCATTGGCGCATGCACTTCGATGGGTCCAAGATGCACACCGGCTTGGGAGCCGGCGTCATCCTCACCTCTCCCAAAGGCGACAAGCTCAGATACACGCTGCAAATTCACTTTGCCGCCTCCGACAATGTGGCCGAGTATGAGGCGCTCATACACGGGCTCCGGCTTGCCAAAGAACTCGGCATTCGCCGGATCCTATGTTATGGCGACTCGGACTTGGTGGTCCAGCAATCATCCAGCGACTGGGATGCCAAGGACGCAAATATGGCAAGCTACCGCTTCCTCGTTCAGCAGATCAGTGGGTATTTTGAAGGATGCGAGTTCCTCCACGTACCACGAGCCGACAACGAGCCAGCTGATGCCCTGGCTCGAATAGGCTCCACTGGGCAAGCAATACCAACCGGTGTCTCTCTACAACGCCTCCTCAAGCCGTCTATCAAGCCATCTCCAGAGTCCGATTCCATCTTCGTGTCGCCTGACCCCGACGCAGCCGGCTCGAAGAACCAAGAAGGTGACCTGGGGACTTCGATAGTCGGCCAGGGGGTATCAGCAGGCGGCTCGGGGACTTCCGTAGTTACGCCCGACCCGGGGACTGCCTCACCCGGCTCGGGGACTGCGGTAGTCGGCCCGGAGACTACACCAACACAACAGGCGGCGGCCGACTCCAGCATTTCACCGCCCAACCCGCCCGCCCTGGTCGCAGTAGCCGTTCTGGCAATAGAAGAAGTCACAGCTCCGTCATGGGCTCAATCCATCCTCAACTTCCTAATAAACCAAGATCTGCCGGCTGACGAAGTAGAGGCAAGACAAGTCCAACGCCGAGCCGGAGCATACACAATCGTCAACGGAGAACTCGTCAAGCGCAGTGTCACTAGAGTCCTCCAGCGATGCATTGAGCAAGAGAAGGGCATTGCAATCCTCAGGGACATCCACCAAGGAGAATGCGGCCACCATGCGGCCTTAAGATCACTCGTCGCCAAAGCCTTCAGCCATGGTTTCTTTTGGCCGACTACTTTGGATGACGCCAAGAAGTTAGTTAAACATTGCAAAGGGTGCCAACTCTTCAGCTCCAAGCAACACATGCCGGCTTCAGCACTCAAGACCATTCCCCTCACTTGGCCCTTCGCCGTTTGGGGACTGGACATGGTGGGCCCATTCAAGACGGCGCGCGGCGGCATGACACATCTGCTTGTCGCCGTGGACAAATTCACCAAATGGATTGAGGCAAAGCCGATCAAGAAGCTGAATGGGCCGACTGCCGTGACATTTATCACAGATATAACAACTCGGTATGGCGTACCACACAACATCATCACCGACAATGGCACGAATTTCGCCTAGGGAGCCTTGGCACGTTTCTGCGCGATGCAAGGCATCCGGTTGGACCTAGCGTCCGTCGCCCACCCGCAGTCAAACGGCCAGGTCGAGCGAGCCAACGGCCTCATCCTTTCCGGCATCAAGCCCCGACTGATCGTACCACTGGAGCGTTCAGCCGGCTGTTGGCTCGATGAGCTGCCGGCTGTCCTTTGGAGTCTGCGCACTACACCAAACAAGTCAACCGGCTTCACTCCTTTCTTCCTTGTATATGGTGCCGAGGCGGTCATCCCAACTGACACCGAGTTTGACTCGCCTCGGGTAACCATGTACATGGAAGCCGAGGCCAAGGAAGCACGAGAAGACGGCGTCAACCTGCTGGAAGAAGGCCGGCTGTTAGCCCTCAGCCGGTCCGCCATCTATCAGCAGGGCCTACGCCGCTACCACAGCCGGAAGGTCAAGCCAAGATCCTTCCAAGAGGGCGATCTTGTGCTCCGGCTGATCCAGCGAACAGCCGGCCAGCACAAGCTCTCGGCCCCTTGGGAGGGCCCCTTCATCATCAGCAGAGCCTTAGGCAACGACTCCTACTACCTGATCGACGTGCAGAAGCCGAAGGCACGAAAGAGAGACGACTCCGGCAAGGAGTCGGAACGACCATGGAACGCCAACCTCCTCCGATGGTTTTACAATTGAAATGCAGTATGTATCACACTAACTTTTGTACTAAGTTCGAGACAATAGGCCCCCCGAGGAGAGCTCGGGGACTGCCATCTTTTGTCTATGAAATGAAAAGTATCATGCTTATGGCCTTGTCATTGCATTCACTTTTTTCCGTCTGGCACCGGGTTCGACTAGTCGGCCCGGGGACTGGCCGCCTAGAGTTATATTAGAAGTCCTACCAGCAGTCAGACAAGTAGTGTGTCGGCTCCCAAGCTTTCTCTTGCCAAAAGTCGCAGTTCAAAGAACCGGTTGTCCGGCTGGCAGGAGTTAAGGGCAGGAACGGGTGCCCACACGAAAAACGGCTAGGGACTAACGGACTAATATAACAAAAGCCGGTTTTTCTCCCACCACCGACCGGCTACCAGAGTAGCCGGCCGGCCGGCTTCCATTCACCTCGCTCCAATCTAAGAAAGCTCGAGTACTTGCCTTCCCAGAAGGGGAAGGAGGCAAAGGAAACAGCCTAAGGATAAAAAGCATACATGAATGGAAACCAAGCACGCAATAATATTTACATAAAAGACCTTCAAAAGGCCAGCATTCGACATAGTTTGAATACACCCCCAGTGGGTGGAACTGCGCAAGTTTGATAAAATCGTTCAAAAGGCAACAAGCAGGAAAAAAGAAAGACGGCAGACTAAGCCAAGGGAGCGACTGGCGAGTCGGGCAGGTCGGTGGAGACGGCAGTGCCGGCTGGAGGAGTGGCCGGCTGGCGAACCTCGGCATGATCACCGCCTCCCGCAGAGGGCGCGCTAGCACGCGCCTCGTTGCTGGAGGCATGATCAGGCTGAGGCAGGCTGGCCGCTTCACCGGCCGGCTCAACGTCTTCGCCCTCCTCTCCTTCGTCGTCTTCGCCTTCATCGCTGGAGGCGATCTCCTCTACCGAGTCTTCACTCGCTGCCGGGTCCAGCCCGAACCACTCCTCCGGCTGGGCAGCGTCGTCATCATTAATTTCAGGAGCGAAGACGCTGATGTCAGTACACTCGGCGATCGTCGAAGCGCGCTGAGCAATAGCCGGCCGCACCTCCTCCAGCTCTTCGTTGGCCTCCAGCCGCCAGGTGCGCAGCTGGTCCAGGTTTAGCCCCGGATACCAAGCTCGGACGAACTCCAACGCCCGCCCAGCTCCAAGCCGGGCCGCTGATGCTTTCCAAGTCTCGAAGCGGCCAACCGCAACTTCCAACCAGTCGGCAGTCCGACTCGGGGTGCGGGGAATCGTCTCGCTTGGCCAGAGGGCGGCCAACACCTGTGCCCCGGCGCGCTGGAGGCGGCGGAGCATACGATCAGCCGGCTGCAGCCGCGCTTGGACCGCCAAGAGTTGCTCCTCAAGCGTCCGACTCACGTCCGGCGCGATGTCGGCCCCCGCCTGACAGCGCGCTTCGCGATGGGCCTCGATGGTTTGGGTAGCAAAGACGGAGTAGCCGGGAAAGTAGTATGCACAGAGAATAAAAAGCAGCACAAGTCAGAACACAAATCAGGCGGCAAGGGGCATGCAAGGAGCGAGGAAGGCGGCTTACCGTCGATCAAATCCTCAATACGGCCGAAGCCTTCATTCAGCGCTTGCCTGGTCTCAGCCCAGCCCGCCGCTTCGGTCTCGAACTCGGCCTTCAGGGCGGCTTCGTTATCCTGCGCCTTCTTCCGAGCCGCCTTGTGGCTCTCCTCCTGGTCAGCCAGCTTCTTGGCCAGGCGGTCGCGCTCCAGGACCAAGGCGTCGTACTTAGTTTCCTTGGCGCGAAGGGCGGCCTGCGCCTCGCTGAGCTGCCCCCTCAAGTCGGCATTGGCTCCTGCAAGCATGAAGACGAAGGAAAAATTAATAAGGGGAAGTCGTCAAGGAAGATCCGACCCGGCTGCTCAGCAGTTGGCCCGAATCTCGGGGACTACACCCAGTGGGTGCGCTGACGCGCCCCCACAGGAGATGAACGAGACAAACATGCACTCCGGCTGCTGGTCAGGTCCTCAGTTCTCCGGCCCAGCTCCTGAGCCTGGGAGTTGAAGGCGGCTGCGCGAAGGTTATGATACTCCTGGAAGATTATACAGGAGGCAAGGATAAGTTAAGTTGTCAGGACCTAGTAAGTTCCAAACCGCCTGCGCAGCAGCCGGCTTGGAACTCGGGGACTACACCCAGTGGGTGCGCTGACGCGCCCCGACGGAAGAAATCGAAAGAGCAAAATAACCAAGGACAGAAGACTCACCCAGATGACGGCCCGCGTCGAGAGAAACTCTTGAGTGTATCGCTGCAGCGAGGCGGCCTGAGCTTGAAGCCGGTTCCGGACCTCCTGGCCGCTGCGTTCAGCTCGCCCGTCCCCCCGCTGGGAGTCCACTCGGACGTGCTGACGCTGGCCATCTCCAGGGCCTCCGCCGTCTGGCTGGCGCCCGCTGCTCGGTGCGGTTCCGGCGCGGAGGCGCCACCCCCTGCGCGCCGGCGCAATGCCGGCTGCACCTCGAGGCCGGCCCCTGCCGCCGGCTCGCCCCTGGACGGCTGCTCTGGCGCCGCAGCTGATTGGCCGCTTTGGCCCGCTCCAGTCGACGCCGTATGCGACGCCCCCTCCACGAAGATCACGGGATCCTCCCGCCTCTCCATCACCGGCGGGCCTTGGTCGACCTCCTCCGACAGGGGCACGGGAACGTCGGGGGCCACGGCGCGGAGGGGAACAACGAGCAGCGGAGGCCGGTTGTGCGAAGCCTCCGCCTCCGTCTCCACGGCTGCCGCCTTCGCCCGGGCCTTGGCCGCCGTGTCGGCCGGCTCCTTCGTCGCCTGGGTGGTCCTTCGCTCCGCCGCCTCCCGCTCCTCCTGCGCCTCCCGTGCGTTCCGCTCCGTGGCCTTCTTAAGGTCGGCGCGGGGATCCACGCGACGGGAGCTTGAGGACCCTCCAGTCGGCCTGACTACGGAGCCACCAGGACCTCGCTTGAGAGAAAGCGGCGCCCTGTCCGGCAAGAAAAGAAAGGTTTAGAAGAGTTTCGGATGAAGAAGACAAAAAATATATACGCAAGACATTCGACGACTTACGCAGAGATCGCCTGCAGCTGCTTCACCGCCTTGCGGAAGCGGGCCGCCTTCGTGGCCGCCTCATCCCGCTTGGTCGCCGTCGTGGAGGCCTTGGATTTTTTCGGCCGGCTGCCGAAGAAGGTCGACGCGGCCCGGCGCTTCTGCGCGCCGCCACGGGCAGCCGGCACGACAGACGAGCCCGCGCCTTGATGATCGGGCGCCGGCTGGTGGTGCGGGGTGACTTCGACCTCGTCGTCATCCGACCAGTCCTCGAAGCTGGCCCCGAGTCCCGCGCCTCCGGCCTCGTCGCCTTCCCCCACGATGGCGTCTTCCATGGCGGCCGCTCCCAGGTCCGGATCGTCGGCGTCGTCCACCGTGCGGTCGGGGAGGAGCTGGCGCTCTACCCCCGCGGCCCTGGCTGTCGGCGGGAGAAGAGGGTTCTGCAAAAGGCAAACGAACTGATCGAGAGTCGGCTATCATGAGGCCGGCTACAAAAAGGAAGAAAAGAAGAAAGAACTTACGGCAGGCGGAGGGTTGGCGCGGGAATACGGCTCCTTGCTGTATCGCCAATCCTCGACGAGCTTGCAGTTGGAGATATAATTCACCATGTAAGACACCTCTGCGTGAGGCATCTCCCTGGTGCTCAGCCGGCACGGGTCGAAGCGGCCGCTCATTTGGCAGATCATGTGAGGCCGGCCTTGGAGCGGAAGAACCCGGCGCTCCACGAAGGCGGCCACCAAGTCGGCTCCGGTCAGGCCCTCCGACTGGATCATCACCCGAAGCCGGGAGACGGCTGCGTTCCCGGCCTGAGACAGCGACCTCGCCCGGTAGCTCCACGAAGGCTGCCTCCCAGCTGGCGGGCCGGCTATGTAATCCGGCAGGTTGACGTTGTCGCCTTGCTGGGCGACGTTCTTCACGTAGAAATAAGACTTCTGCCAAAGCTTCACCGACTGGATCAGCGGAATGGACGGGAACGGATTGTTCTCGCTCACCCGCCTCATGGCAATGAAGGCTCCGCAGGGGGCGGGCACGCCTGCGACGACAGTGCCGAGCTTGCTTTGGAAGAACTCCCCCCAGAGCTCGAGCGTGGGGAGAACTCCAAGAAAGCCCTCGCATAGGGTGACGAAGGCCGACAGCAGCATCACCACGTTGGGCGAGAGGTGATGTGGCTGGAGGTGGTAGAACTCGAGGAAGGCTCGAAGGAATCCGCTCGCCGGGAGGCCGAAGCCGCGCAGGCAGTGCGAGCGGAAGATCACCCGCTCGCCCTCCTCCGATGCCGGCGAAATCTCCCTCGCCGGCGCTTGACGAACCCGCACAAGGTTCTCGCCGGGCAGACGCCGCATCCGGCGGAGGAACTCGACGTGGTCCTCGTGGACGTTGGAGCCATCCCACGAGCTCGATAGCGCCATGGGAGTGAAAGCACAAGTGCTCCCTAGGTGGTTTTGATAATTGATGACAACATATCTCTTGTTGGACTAACATTTCTATCTAGCATGTTTCAGATAAGTTCAACAATGGAGTGGCATGGACTAAAGGTTGTGGGAACTCCTTCAAGATGCTAAGGACAAAGGATTGGCTAAAGCTTCAAGCTCAAGACTCTTCATTGTACATTTTAGTGATCCAAGATCACATTGAGTCCATAGGAAAAGCCAATACTATCAAGAAGGGATGAGGTGTTGCTTAATGAGCCTCTTGCTTCATGTGCTTAATGATATGCTCCAAAATCCTCAGCTACTTTCCCACTTCCACATATGACCTAAACCCTAAGTCAAACTCGGTCCTACCGATTCTTTCTATCCGGCGCCACCGAGTTTCACTTGTCATAAGCCACTGCCAAACCCTAGCAATTCGGTTCTACCGATAGGGATCTCGCTCTCACCGAGATGGGATTGCAAACTCTCTGTTACCTATTGCAATATTTTCGGTCCCACCGAGATATGCAATCGGTCCCACCGAGATTGCAATGTAAATTCAGTGTTTCCTTTTTGTAACTTTTCGGTCTCACCGAAAGAGCAAATTGGTCCCACCGAGTTTGCCTGACCAACTCTCTGGTTAGCTAATTACCAAAATCGGTCTCACCGAGTTTGTGTAATCGGTCTCACTGAGATTACGTTATGCCCAAACCCTAACCATATCGGTCCTACCGAGTTGCATGTCAGTCCCACCGAAAATCTCTAACGGTCACTAGGTTTACCTTTTCGGTCCGACCGAGTTTGTTGATTCGGTCCCACCGAGATTGGAAAACTGTGTGTAACGGTTGGATTTTGTGTGGAGGCTATATATACCCCTCCACCTCCTCTTCATTCATGGAGAGAGCCATCAGAACACATACACAATTCCAACTCATATGTTCTGAGAGAGAACCACCTACTCATGTGTTGAGACCAAGATATTCCATTCCTACCATATGAATCTTGATCTCTAGCCTTCCCCAAGTTGCTTTCCACTCAAATCTTCTTTCCACAAAATCCAAATCCTATGAGAGAGAGTTGAGTGTTGGGGAGACTATCATTTGAAGCACAAGAGCAATGAGTTCATTACCTACACACCATTTGTTACTTCTTGGAGAGTGGTGTCTCCTAGATTGGCTAGGTGTCACTTGGGAGTCTCCGACAAGATTGTGGAGTTGAACCAAGGAGTTTGTAAGGGCAAGGAGATCGCCTACTTCGTGAAGATCTACCGCTAGTGAGGCAAGTCCTTCGTGGGCGATGGCCATGGTGGGATAGACAAGGTTGCTTCTTCGTGGACCCTTCGTGGGTGGAGCCCTCCGTGGACTCGCGCAACCATTACCCTTTGTGGGTGGAGCCCTCCGTGGACTCTCGCAACCGTTACCCTTCGTGGGTTGAAGTCTCCATCAACGTGGATGTAGGATAGCACCACCTATCCGAACCACGGGAAAAACATCCGTGTCTCCAATTGTGTTTGAATTCTCCAAACCCTTCCCCTTACATTCTTGCAAGTTGCATGCTTTACATTCCGCTGCTCATATACTCTTTGCATGCTTGCTTGATATGTATTGTGAATGTTGAAATTATGCCTAAACTCCACTTAAACCGAAAAAGCCTAAAAATTGCAACTTTAGCACTAAGTGTCTAATCACCCCCCTCTAGACACATCTACTTCTAGATCCTACAAGTGGTATCAGAGCTTTGGTCTCCATTGCCTTGGTTTAATCACCATTGGAGGAAGATGGATGTGTCTACTTTAGGGAGTCTTAGACATAGAGTGCCTATTCTTGATGGAGAGTATTTTCATGAGTGAAAAAATGAGATGCTTGTAATCTTCAATCAATATCATTTGAACAACTATATTGCTAGTCCTTGTGCACCTCATATTGATCCTTTGCACCCTACCCTAGATGAAGATATTGACATGATTCGCAATCTTAGAACTGTTGAGCTCATCATTAGAGGATTGCCCAAAAATTTGATTGCTAGTTTGCCTACTCTTAATTGTGCCTATACTATATGGAAATTTCTTGAGGAACGATTTCCCGATCATTCCTTGAAAAATTTGGATGAAATTCTCCATAAATCTATTGCCTTGAGTAAGATGAACTCTAGTGATCCTAGTTTTGGTAATTGTCTATTTGAACTTACCAATCTTAAGCATGCTAAAGGAGATGTTGGAATCATTAGTGATATCATATTCAAAGCTATAAGAATTCATAAAAGTGACCACTTTGATGATCATTTATCTAATGAATTACCCTCTCTAGGAAATGATGAGTCACAAGATCATGATGAACATGGATACTATGATGATGATGATAGTGACTTCGATCTTGATGATGCAATGAGACATTTTGGTCTTATGGAAAATCTTCGGGGATATGAATCAGGAGGAAAGGAATGGGTTCTTGATAGTGGATGTACTGATCATATGACCGGAGATGAAGAGATGTTTCATGAGCTTGCTGAAAATGACGGCCCTCGAAAATATGTCACCTTTGGTGATAATTCAAAGGGTAAAGTGGTTGGCCTTGGTAAGGTGGCCATCTCACATGATAGTTCCATTCAAAATGTCATGCTCGTTGAATCTCTCGGCTACAACTTACTTTCAGTATCTAGACTTGCTGATTTCGGTTTGAATGTCCTATTTACTGAGGTAGATTGCCAAGTATTTCGTCGAGACAATCATAAAATGGTCTTTACCGGTATGCGTAGAGGTGATCTTTACATTGTCGATTTCTCTAAAAAGGCACAACCTAAAACTTGCTTTGTTGCTAAATCCTCAAAAGGTTGGTTGTGGCATAGACGACTAGGTCACGCTGGCATGAGAAAACTTGACAAGCTTATTAAAGGAAATCATATCCTTGGAGTTAACGATGTCATATTTGATAAGGATAGACTTTGCAGTGCTTGTCAAGCAGGTAAACAGGTTGGAGGAAGGCATCCCGTGAAGAACATCATGACCACAAGAAGGCCACTCGAGCTACTTCACATGGATCTTTTTGGTCCCAACGCCTACAAGAGTCTCGGTGGAAATTCTTTTGGTCTAGTTATAGTTGATGATTTTTCAAGATTTACGTGGGTGTTCTTTCTTAATGACAAGTCGCAGGTCCAGAAGATCTTCAGAAACTTCTCTAGGAAGGCCCAAAATCAGTTTGACGTGAAGATCAAGAAGGTTCGGAGTGACAACGGAACGGAGTTCAAGAACGCAAATGTGGACACCTTTCTTGACAAAGAAGGGATTTCACATGAGTTCTCGGCTACGTACACACCTCAACAAAATGGAGTTGTTGAGAGGAAGAACCGGACGCTCATCGAAATGGCAAGAACGATGCTTGATGAATACAAGACGCCGAAGCACTTTTGGGCAGAAGCGGTTGAGACAGCTTGTCACGCAACAAATCTCTTATATCTTCACAAGCTACTCGGCAAGACGGCATACGAGCTTCTCACCGGTAACAAGCCCCAAGTTGGATACTTTCGAGTATTCGGCTCAAAGTGCTACATTCTTGATAAGCATCGTCGTTCAAAGTTTGCTCCTAAATCTCATGAAGGTTTTCTACTTGGTTATGGCTCAAACTCTCACACTTACCGTGTCTACAAGAATTTCACCCGAAAGGTTGAAGAGACGGTAGATGTGAAGTTTGATGAATCTAATGGCTCGCAAGTAGAGCAATTGCCAATTGATGTAGGAGACAAAGACCCTTCAGAAGCAATCCAAGACTTATCCATTGGCAAAATTCGTCCAACGGAGGTGAAGGAGAGTACTTCATTCGTCCAAGTGGAAGCTTCTACTTCACGACAAGGTGAACCAAGAATCGACACGGAAGCATCCACAAGTGGGACACACCAAGATGAAGAAGACGCGGAAATACATCAAGACGAACATCAACAACCTCCTTCTCCACCACGACAAGAGAACGACAATGTCAACAATGAAGAAGACCAAGAAGAAGAACAAGATGAAGAAGATGTTCAACAAAGACCCAAGCAAAAGCTCTCACGAGTTCGAGCAAGAATTGCCAAAGATCATCCCTTCGAGCAAATCTTAAATGATATACAAACCGGGAGAATCACTCGCTCAAAGACTCGTTTAGCTAACTTTTGTGAAAACTATTCATTCATCTCTAGCATTGAACCTATGAAGGTTGAAGAATCATTGGAAGATCTAGATTGGATAAACGCTATGCATGAAGAGCTACATAATTTTGAGAGAAACCAAGTTTGGACATTGGTTGAGAAGCCCGACAACAACCACAACATCATTGGTACCAAATGGGTGTTTCGCAACAAGCAAGATGAAGATGGACAAGTGGTTCGCAACAAAGCACGTCTCGTCGCCCAAGGGTACACACAAGTCGAAGGTATGGACTATGGTGAGACATATGCTCCCGTTGCTAGACTTGAGTCCATTCGCATCTTACTTGCCTATGCTAATCACCATAATATCACCTTGTACCAAATGGACATTAAAAGTGCTTTTCTAAATGGTGAAATAGAGGAGGAAGTTTATGTTAAACAACCTCCCGGCTTTGTCAATCCTAAGAAACCTAATCATGTTTACAAACTTCACAAAGCTCTTTATGGTCTTAAACAAGCTCCTAGAGCATGGTATAAATGCTTGACCAAGTTCCTTATTGCAAGTGGTTTTGAAATTGGTAAAATTGATTCTACTCTTTTTACTAAAAGGGTTAATGGAGAACTATTTGTATGCCAAATTTATGTTGATGATATCATATTTGGTTCAACTAACCCTCTCTTTAGTGAAAAGTTTGGAAAGCTAATGTCAGAGAAGTTTGAGATGTCTATGATGAGTGAACTCAAATTCTTTCTCGGTTTGCAAATCAAGCAAACTAAGGAAGGTACATTTGTCTCTCAAACGAAGTACACCAAGGACTTATTCAAGAAGTTCAATATGCAAGAATGCAAAGGTATGTCTACACCCATGCCTACTAGTGGACATAATGATTTGACCAAAGATGGTGAACCGGTTGATCAAAAGGTTTATCGCTCTATGATTGGTTCATTGTTATACCTATGTGCTTCACGTCCCGATATTATGCTAAGTGTGTGCATGTGTGCACGATATCAAGCTGCTCCTAAAGAATGTCATCTTAAGGCTGTGAAAAGGATAGTGAGATATTTAATCCATACACCAAATTTTGGCATTTGGTATCCTAAGAGGTCTTCTTTTGATCTTGTTGGCTATTCCGACTCGGATTATGCCGGAGACAAGATTGATAGAAAGTCCACTTCGGGTACTTGTCAATTTCTTGGTAGATCTCTTGTGTCTTGGTCTTCCAAGAAACAAAACTCGGTATCCTTATCCACCGCCGAAGCGGAATACATTGCCGCTAGTTCATGTTGTGCTCAATTACTTTGGATGACTCAAACTCTTAAAGATTATTGGATCTATGTGAAACATGTTCTACTACTTTGTGACAATGAAAGTGCTATCAAAATTGGTCATAATCCTGTACAACATTCTCGAACTAAGCATATTGAAGTCCGTCATCATTTCATTCGAGATCATGTTGCTAAGGGTGACATTAATCTTAAGCACGTTCGCACCGATAAGCAATTAGCGGATATATTTACTAAACCTCTTGATGAGAAAGTGTTTTGCAGGTTGAGAGGAGAATTGAACATCATTGATGCTTCGAACTTGGGGTAGAAACTCCATTGGATACATGCAAGACATGAGCTTATGACTAATCCATGATATCTCTCTTATGATAACTATCTTATGTCTTGGATATATTTGCACCTTGCATGTTGTCTAACCCATGTAGGTGCTTGGTTGAATCTAATTCCATGAGATTGCGACTCACTCACATCTTGAGCAATCTCTACATCACCAAGACTCTACACAATGGTGGTTGAAGACAAGGAAGCACAAAACCATTCAAACATATCCTTTGACAAATTCTATGTTCAACTTCATGATTGTCATTTTTGGATACACAAGTGCTCTTCCTTGCAAGAACTAACCCATGTAGGTAGATGAACTCAAACTCCAAGTGGTGCTCCCAACTCTTGATGAGCTACATCAACCTTGAGCACCCACACAAGTTCAACTACATGAGCAAGAACCACACCACCACCCAAGGTATGTTATTCCATCTTAGAGAAGCTTTACTCCAAGACATGAGTCAAAGCAACTCAACAAGATGTGAATACATCAAGATGCTTAAACGAAAAATGGTATCCCCATTTTGAGCTTAAACGATGAGTATGACCTATTCCCCTTGCCGGCTGTCTCCAGGCCGGCTATCGAAAGGCGGCCCGACCTCAGCCCTCATGAAGAGAAGCCGCGGGAGGGCCGGCTCCGAGAAGCCGGCCGCGAGAAGGCCGGCTCCAAGAAGCCGGCTCCCATAAAGCGGTCAAGATCGTACCCTCGAAGTCTGCATCCACATAACGGCGATGTGACGGGGCGTGGCTACAGTGAAGCCTGCCACCCCCGAATCCCGAAGCACGCCTGGCACAGTGCGCTGTACGGGTGGCCATGACCCGTCCGGCGCAGCACTGTTGCCACGTTGACCCTGATGTCATCCACGACGGGCTACCAGTACGGCCCACGGGCGGTGGGCCCCTTCGGGCAGAGAGACACCCGAAGGCGGCCAGACCTCCCCCAGTCGGCCCAAGATAGAGCCGGCTCCCCACAACCGGCTTGCCACCTCCCTCGAAGAAGACGCCCCATTAAGGAGACAAGACGCGGAGGGGCTATAGTGATCGCCCACCGGACAGCGGCACTGTAGCCACGCCCACTTCGGCGAAGCCTTCGCCACCAAGATTGAGCAACAGTAACCAGCCGCCGACAAGGCCCTGACAGTGGGGCCTGCCTGTCGACCAAGGAGCCGGCAGCCGGCGGGACCCACTAGCCGGCGGGCCCCAGCAGCTGGCGCAGAAGCCGGAGAGCGTAGACACAGACGGCTGGGCCCTATGCCCAGCCGGATTACCATTGTACCCCCGGGGGGTAGGCCTATATAAACCCCCCGGGGCATCCATGCAAAGAGAGATCAATCCCTGCTAGTCTCAGACACCACATAGGGAGGAGAAGAGAGCAAGTCGTGCCCTTCTTCCTCCTCTCGCCAACAGCTCAAGGAGCACCGTGTAGCTAGTTGTTCATCTAGTGACCATGCGGAGACCCCGCAGAGCAGCAGTAGGGGTGTTATCTCCACGGAGAGCCCCGAAGCTGGGTAAGATTCGCCGGCCTGCATGTCTTCGCCTCATCCCGTTTCCAGGCACCGGCGATGTCTTACTGGCTCCACAATGATAAGCCACTCGTTGGCATATGTGGCACCTACCACCCGACAGCTACCCAAAGCGCAGGTTGCTACCCTGATTAGAGGAGGAAGCACTTAAACCTACATCACCAGATACGGCCGACCGGCCACCTCGTGGCCGTGACAGAGAGGCCTCTCGGCCCTCCACTCAAGCCGCACCCCGTACCAAGGGACGGGAAAACGCGCCAGACCTGCGAGATATGTTGGAGGACAAGGCAAGTCAAACAAGATCGATCTACGGATCGCGTGGGCGCCCCATGACTCGAGACGATAACCGTCACGCCGGACAGAAATCTGGTAGGGCCGAACACAGTAGACAAACCTCATTGGAGCTACATCGTGATATAGCCCAGTACAGAGGCGCCGCACACCCACTATGCTTCAGAGACGAAGTAATGGATCATCAAATCCCCGAGGGTTTCAAACCCGTAAACATCAAATCATACGATGGCACAACAGATCCTGCGGCATGGATCGAGGATTATCTCCTTCATATCAACAAGGCCCGCGGCGATGATCTCCACGCCATCAAATACCTCCCACTCAAGCTTAAGGGACCAGCTCGGCATTGGCTTAACAGCTTGCCAACAGGATCAATCAGTTGTTGGGAGGACCTAGAAGCCGCATTCCTCGACAATTTCTAGGGCACTTATGTGCGACCACCAGACGCCGATGACCTAAGCCACATAATTCAGCAGCCATAGGAATCGGCTAGGCAATTCTGGACACGGTTCCTAACAAAGAAAAATCAAATAGTGGACTGTCCGGACGCAGAGGCCCTAGCAGCCTTCAAACACAATATCCGCGACGAGTGGCTTGCCCGGCACCTTGGACAGGAAAAGCCGAAATCTATGGCAGCACTCACGACACTCATGACCCGCTTTTGCGCGGGAGAAGACAGCTGGCTTGCTCGTAGCAACAATATAACCAAGAACCCTGGTAATTCGGATACCAGGGACAGTAGTGGCAGGTCGCGTCGTAACAAGCAGAAGCGCCGCATTAGCGGCGACAATGCTGAGGATATGGCAGTAAATGCCGGATTCAGAGGCTATAAATCCGGTCAGCAGAAAAAGCCATTCAACAGAAATCCTAGGGGCCCGTCCAGTTTGGACCGAATACTCGACCTCTTGTGCCAAATACATGGCACCCCTGAAAAGCCGGCCAATCACACCAATAGGGATTGTTGGGTGTTCAAGCAGGCAGGCAAGTTAAATGCCAAAAATAAAGACAAGGGGCTGCATAGCGATGACGATGAAGAGCCCCGGCCGCCGAACAATAGTGGACAGAAGGGTTTTCCCCCACAAGTGCGGACGGTGAACATGATATACGCAACCCACATCCCCAAGAGGGAGCGGAAGCGCGCATTAAGGGACGTATACGCGGTAGAGCCAGTCGCCCCAAAGTTCAACCCATGGTCCTCCTGCCTGATCACCTTTGATCAAAGGGACCATCCCACTAGCACCCGTCATGGAAGATTCGCCGCATTGGTTTTAGACCCAATTATTGATGGATTTCATCTCACTAGAGTCCTTATGGACGGCGGCAGCAGCCTGAACCTGCTTTACCAGGATACAGTGCGGAAAATGGGCATAGATCCCTCGAGGATTAAGCCCACCAAAACGACCTTTAGAGGCATAATACCAGGTGTAGAGGCCAACTGTACAGGCTCAGTCACACTTGAAGTGGTCTTCGGATCTCCGGATAATTTCCAAAGCGAGGAGTTAATCTTCGACATAGTCCCATTCCGCAGTGGCTATCACGCACTGCTCGGGCGAACCGCATTCGCCAAGTTCAATGAGGTACCGCACTACACATACCTTAAGCTCAAGATGCTAGGCCCTCGAGGAGTAATTATGGTCAATGGAAACACCGAACGCTCCCTCCGAACGGAGGAGCACACGGCGGCCCTTGCAGCGGAAGCACAAAGCAGCCTCTCCAGGCAATTCTCCAGTCCGGTCATTAAACGTCCGGACACCGTCAAGCGCGCCCGGAGTAACCTACAACAAGACCGCCTGGCACGTTCCGAGCAGGCGTAGCAATGCGGCCCCAACCCCAGCCCTTGCAAAAATGCGACACCAATGCTTCGCATACATAACTACGCTCTAGAAATACCATGGGTAAAGGGGGAGGGGCACCATCACGGCACGCCCGAAGCACGGCTTAAACCGCACCAGGGGCTGCCGATTTTTTAATTTTCTCTTACTTTCAGGACTCCATTCTTCGGAAGGCCCGTTCGGCAGTTCAATTGCCGCACAAACGATGCAAGAGCCAGGGAAGCAGACAAGCCATGCCGCATTACGGAACTCCCAGGTGGTCTCTATCACGAGTAGTATACCTGTTTCGCATACCATTCCGCAGCCTGCCCCTGGAACGGACATGTTAAATAGTCCAACCTTTTGCTTATCGCATTATTTGTATCGTTCTGCTTTGATCGCACCCCTTTTTAATAAACAATGCATAGCTTTTGTCTATTTTTGCATTACTCTTTTTTTACAAATATATGTTCCTTAACGACATGTTGCACCCGTACACTTTGGTACGGCCAAAATACACCAGGGGCTTCAGTACCCCTCACTATGGTGTGAGAAGTCCAAACACTTTAACAAGTGCGGCACCCCGAACTTATAGCATTATATGCATCGGCTCCGAATCATGTCTTGGGTCAATAGTTGGGTTTGCCCGGCTCCTATGTTTTTGTGCCTTATGTTCCGCTATATCGGCTAAGGTAGCACTAGGAGAACTACTACGATTGTGCCCCAGTTGAGCTGGGTCGAGCACCTCAGTAGAGAAAGCTAAAACTGACTGTCATGATGAAGCGAGAGCTGGTCGCTGTTCGAGAGGTTTTTTCGAGTCCCTAAAGACTTATGCCGCTTCGGGCGAGGAGTCGGCTCTGTTCGGCCAAGGCGTGGATAGCGCCCCGAACTCGGTCTTCCGAATACTAGGGGCTTCGCCGAAATTTAAAATTATAGAATTCTATGGCTAAGTGAGAGTGTTCAAGCATTATAGTTCGATTTCCTTGTTCGTTGTGCTGAGCGCCTCCCTCGAAGGACCTAAACATGGGAAAAAGAGCGCTTAGGTTTATCCCCGAACACCCCAGCACTAGCGGCACGGGGGCAGAAGCCGATGACTCGCCATCTCTCAGAATTGATAAACAACCGCAGAGAAGGTAATATTTTAAATTCCAACAGCATTGCTTAGCGCATATGAACAAGTTTTCAGCGCACAGGACAAAATGAGCGAGTTTTACTCAAAAATTACATCCCTGTAACATTCATCCGCCATAAGGCAGGCACCCTTCAGAACATCCTTATAATAATTCTCGGGCTTGTGATGCTCCTTCCCCGGCGGTGTCCGTCCTTCACAAGCTTCTCAGCATCCAGCTTGCCCCGGTGCACCTTAGCACGGGCAAGGGCCCTACGGGCACCTTCAATGCAGACGGAGCGCTTGATGACGTCGAGCCTTGGACAGGCCCCCACCAACCATCGCACCAGCCCGAAATAGCTCCCAGGCAGAGCCTCTCCAGGCCATAGCCAAACTATGAGGCCCTTCATGGCCTGTTCGGCCGCCTTGTGGAGCTCGACCAGTTGCTTCAGCTGGTCGCTCACGGGCACGGGGTGTCCGGCCTCAGCATACTGAGACCAGAACACCTTCTCTGTCGAGCTGCCCTCCTCGGCTCGATAGAATGCGGCAGCATTGGACACGCTCCGCGAAAGATCTGCGAATGCTCCTGGAAAGCTCCGGATTCGGGTAAGTAACAAGTAACTCACGTTTATGTGTTTGCTTTGCATAAAGAATGCCTTACCCGCCGCTATCTTTTTCACCTCATCCAACTCTTGGAGGGTCTTCTGGGATTCGGCCTTGGCAGACTTGGCATTTTCAATAGCCACCGCGAGCTCGGACGCTCGTGTCCTTGAGTCAAGCTCCAAACTCTCATGTTTTTCCATGAGAGCCTAGAGCTCTTGCCGCACCTTACCAACCTCGGCCTCATACTTCTCCCGCTCGGTGCGCTCCGTGGCCGCCCTATTCTCGGCCTCGAGTAGCACTTGCTTAAGGGCCGCCACCTCAGACGTGGCCCCTACAATAGCCATGATAATCGTGTCATTGTTTGCAATTGCACTTTTATATATATATATATATATATATATATATTTAAACAAGGTATTTCTTACCTTCCTCGTCCTCGAGCTGCTTCTTGACACACCCGAGCTCTTGCTCGGACTGCTCGAGGTTCTGCTTTAGCGTGTCCATCTTCGCAGTCAGTGCGGCGGACGCCAGAGAGAAGCCTGCATACGCATATTGACTCCATTTTGTTAGACTCCTGCGAATTTTATTTGATCCTCTATTTGTCTTTTCTTCCCGAACGCCAAACAGAGCATCAGGGGCTACTGTCTATGCAGTAATATTATTTACTCATTCTTTACTCACCTTAAAGCCTATTAAAAGGCTAGCACAAGCTTCAGTCAGTCTGTTCTTGGTGGACTGAACCTTCTGGACCACCGCACTCATAATGGTGCGGTGCTCCTCGTTGATGGAGGCGCCCTTGAGCGCCTCCAACAGATTGTCCGGCGCCTCCGGTTGGACGGGGGTCACCGGCACGGAGGGCTTGCTCCTCTTGGAAGGAGGTCGCCCGCCAGACTATGGATCCTTTGAAGGTTCCGGAGCGGTGTCCGGCCTAGAGCCGGACTTTAAGCCCTGGGGGGTTTTATCCCCTTTACTCCTGGAGTCCGGGAGGTCGCCTTGCGGCGCCTCCAGGACCACCTCCTCCCGGCTGGGAACCTGTTGGGACAACACTTCGGCGTCATCCGTAGGGCGGGGGGAGGAAGCCGTCGGAAGCGAATTCACATCCGACGAGTCCAGTGAACCGCTCGACGACGCGTCGAGCCGGTCTTTGGGTGGGTTGCATAATCATATTCGACATAAGGGAAAGCTGTGCAATAAAGGAATACTATGAATTACTCTGGTATCCGGATACTTACGATTTCGCCAGGGGCTTGGCCCTGGGCGGCCACTCCTCTTCGCCGTCGTCGGCGTTGGTGGAGTAGTCCGGAGGAAGGGTTCTCCCCTTCTTGGACCCTTTAGCCTCCCCAGTTGGGGTGGCCTTCCTTTTCTTCCCTTCCCCCGCTGGAGGGGGAGAGGTCTCTTCTTCCTCCTCCTCGTCTTCGTGGGAGGAGTGCGTCTTGGAGCCGTTGGATGATGAATCCGACACCTCCGGGCGCCGGGTACTCTTTCGAGTCCCCTTGGCCTTCTTCTTGGCCTTCTTATCCGGCACCACATAGGGTGCCGGAACCAGCAGCTTCGCCAAGTGAGCGTCCGCTGGGCCTTCGGGCAAAGGAGCCGGACAGTTGATCTGTCCGGACGTCTCCTGCCAATCCTGTCAAAGGTAAGGGAGCTTAGATCCCGCATGGAGTCAAACTATGAAAAACTAATACCCTATAAAAGGTAAAAACAGCTTACCGCATGAGTGTGACGCTGCGTGCTGAATCCGCGATCCTCGGTAGCGGATGCGGGGGCCTCGGCGCCCTTGAAAAGCACCTTCCAGGCATCTTCGTACATCGTGTCGAAGAGCCTGCTCAAAGTTCGGTGTCGCGCCGTGTTGAACTCCCACAGGTTGAAAGCCCGTTGTTGACACGGGAGGGTCCGGCGGATGAGCATAACCTGGACTACGTTGACAAGCTTGAGCTGCTTGTCCACCAGGGTTTGGATGCATGTTTGGAGTCCGGTCAGCTCTCCTTTTTTACCCCACGATAGGCTCGTCTCTTTCCAGGACGTGAGCCGCGTTGGGGGTCCGGACCGGAACTCGGGGGCTGCGACCCACTTAGGGTCGCGCGGCTCGGTGATGTAAAACCACCCCGATTGCCACCCCTTCAGGGTCTCCACCAAGGAGCCCTCGAGCCATAAGACGTTGGGCATCTTGCCCACCATGGCGCCTCCGCACTCCGCCTGGTTGCCGCGCACCACCTTTGGCTTGACATTGGAAGTCTTGAGCCATAGGCCGAAATGGGGGCGGATGCGGAGGAAGGCCTCGCACACGACGATAAACGCCGAGATGTTGAGGACAAAGTTCGGGGCCAGATCGTGGAAATCCGGGCCATAGTAGAACATGAGCCCCCGGACAAATGGGTGGAGAGATAAGCCCAGTCCACGGAGGAAATGGGGGAGGAACACCACCCTCTCATGGGGCCTAGGGGTGGGGATGAGCTGCCCCTCTTCGGGAAGCCGGTGCGCGATGTTGTTAGACAAGTATCTGGCCTTCCTTAGTATTTTGATGTGTCCCTCCGTAACGGAGGAGACCATCCACTTGCCTCCCGCTCCGGACATGGCTGGAGAAGGTTGAGGTGGGGAGTGCGGACTTGGGCGCTGGAGCTCGAGTGCGCGAAAATGGATAGGCAAAGGAGGAAGAAGGCGTAGGTGAAAAGGTGGATCCTTATCCCCTTATATGGGTGGACGCGACTATGCGTCCCCACCGGCCTGGTAAAACTCGCTTATCTCCCAAGCGCCGTAATCAATGGCGCGGTTGGGTTACCCACGCCCGTATTGATGAGAATCCCGAAATAAGGGGACACGATCTCTGCTTTAACAAGACGTGCCAAGGAAACCGCCTCGCATAACACGCTGAGGTGGGACAATTAAACGATTCGAATAAAGGCTTGGCCGTGGTGCGATGTCGCACTATGGAATACGTCAGCAGATTAGATTTGTGTAAATATTATTCTCTCTATGGCAATATGTGGAAACTTATTTTGCAGAGCCGGACACTATCTTTGTGTTCAAAATCTTCTATGAAGTACTTGGAGGAGGAACCCCCCTTGCAATGCCGAAGACAATCTGCGCGCCGGACTCGTCGTCATTGAAGCCTGGTTCAGGGGCTACTGAGGGAGTCCTGGATTAGGGGGTGTCCGGATGGCCGGACTATACCTTCAGCCGGACTCCTGGACTATGAAGATACAAGACTGAAGACTTCGTCCCATGTCCGGGAGGGACTTTCCTTGGCGTGGAAGGCAAGCTTGGCGATACGGATATGAGGATCTCCTACCATTGTAACCGACTCTATGTAACCCTAACCCTATCCGGTGTCTATATAAACCGGAGGGTTTTAGTCCGTAGAAAAGAGGACATTCATACAACAATCATACCATAGGCTAGCTTCTAGGGTTTAGCCTCTCCGATCTCGTGGTAGATCTACTCTTGTACTACCCATATCATCAATATTAATCAAGCAGGACGTAGGGTTTTACCTCCATCAAGAGGGCCCGAACCTGGGTAAAACTTCGTGTCCCTTGCCTCCTGTTACCATCCGGCCTAGACGCATAGTTCGGGACCCCCTACCTGAGATCCGCCGGTTTTGACACCGACAGGGAATAAAATATGTGAAGTTGTAAAGGATAGGGTATTGTCTTCATAAGTTGCAAGGGCTCCCCCTGAAGGTGTGCATATAAGTAATTTTCTTTTGGAATGCAAATGCACATGGCAGGTTGTACTTGTGGAGATCCTCTTCAACCTATGACGACAATTCTTCATGCATGATATGATGTAACGAAGATAATGACATGCATAATGGAAAATGGACGTCTGCAAAATGATCTAAGTGCGGAATTTATCATCGCACATGTGGAATTTATCATCACATCACAGAATAGAAAATGAGTAGCAGACGACCATCGAGTTTAAGTGTTACAACTCAAAGAACCAAATGTATCGAAAACGAGAGTTGTAAGCACTTGGAAAAAGTAGCAAAAAGTAAAGCAACCACCCATATTGACCCGCTTAAAGACTATCAACTCATATGCTTCTCCCCCTTTTGTCAGTGAGGACCAAAAAGGTTTGAAGACATAGGGCGCCTACTCATTCCCATGAGGTGCAGGCGATGCAGCAGGGTCGTCATTGAGATCCGGTGGTGCAGAAGAACTTGGTGCAGTGTCGACATGCGCTGAAGTTGTAGGAGGTGAAGTTGCATCATCTTGGTCATCGATGACTCTGGCATTGACGGTCGCAGCTGAGGACGAGTAGTCAGAGTCTTCAAGTGAGGGAGTCCAACGCAAGTGAGCATTTCTGGGAGGAGTTGAGTCAAACTAGAACCGTTCGGTGAAGCCATCGTCTTGCAGATCAACTTCGGCACTAAGTAGGGTCAAACTCTTCCACGACCTCTGACAGGTTTCATGAGTGACAAAGGCATTCTTGGTGGCAAGATTGCGAATGCGGTTGACATCCACCAAGAGGCTTTGCATCTGACGCTTAAGCCAGTCGTGATGTTTGTCCTGTTTCTGATGCAGTGCGACGATAAGCTCTCGGTCATTTAGGACACGAGATCGTCTTCGAGGCCTTTGTGCAATGGTGCTGCCAGTGGCGTCAGTTTGAGCATGAGGGGCACGTGTGTTTCCAGCAAGGGGATAAACACGAGAAACTGCTGGAACTCCTTCAATGGGCTGGGTGAAGCTTTGGTGATCAACATTGTGAAGATAAATGGGATCCTTAGCAGGCTCTGGGTAAATAGCTTCAACTGACAGATCAACCTCGGGTAAGAATATAAGATGATTGCACGCAGATGACTGATAGTTGAAGGCTGAGTGATGCTTGATCAGACGCATGACCCATGGAGCATAGAATTTCAACCCAAAGATGTCGGAGCCATATGCAGCCAACTGCCTAATGAAGAAGTCTTGAGCATTGAAGCTAATGCCATTGAAAATATAGAAAACCAAAGTCTTCATTGCTCCTTCAAGCCTCGCTGCAGATGAGTGTCCTCTGACAGGCCATAGAGTCTTCCTGATGATATGGTAAATGGTGCGAGGTAGGTACTCTAGGTCTTCAACAAAGAACTCAGATGGGTATTCAGCGTCGTGAGGCAGGGGCTTCATCATGCTCAGCATTTGACTCATGTTGGGTTCTGGCTTCTGAAAGATGCTTTCCAAGGCATTTTGGTGTTGTTGACAACCTGGTTCATAGTATTCACCAGGAGTGGGCAGGCATGTGAGCTCAATGATATCAAGAGCTTTAGCTTCATGATGGACATTGCCTGTCATCCACTCAAGGACCCAAGTCTTTGGATCCCTGCTGTAGCCTCGAATGTGGAGAGTTGCATAGAACTGTAGCAGAAGATCTTCATTCCAGTGCTCCTTATCTGTGACTAACTGCAACGGTCCAGCATCTCTGAAGCAATCTAACACTTCTGTCGGCGTTCTAGGAACGGGGGTCCCCAGACTTGCCTGCCTGCGGCCTGCGGTGTGGCTCGAGGAGGGGCCCAGCACGGCCCATCTTCATCAACACAGACCCAAGACCCTCGCGAGGGGCCAAGCCTCACGGGGCGGACGACACGGAGCTTCCTCAGGCACGGCCTCATCAGGCTGGCTCGCGAGGAGGCGGAGAGATCAAGGCGGGGTACCTCACGAGGTGCCCGTGACACAAGCCATGACGACCAAGGGCGCCAGGCGGGCGCCAGCCCGCGCAGTGTCCTCCTTTCCTCTTTGGTGCAAAGGGAGCAAGCGCAGGCGAGAGCACCAAGTAAAGGCACCCGTTTCGGTGCAACGAGACCAAGACCAGTCCAGCGGCAGGGAGGAAGTCATTGTGGAGCCCAAGCCAGCGTCACCACCAGAGCCTTTGGCAGGCGAGGACCAGCTTTAGTCAGGATAAGTGTACCAGATGTTCCCCTTCAAAATGGCCAATTGTTGGCGCCCTTCCCGCTCAATATTTGGGAAGAGGCCCAGGGCCTTTGCCTATAAATAGGACTAGCCACCCCCAGGGTAGGGGGCAATCAAGAAGGGAGAATCTAGAAGCCAAGAGAGAAACTAGCTAGGATCGGATCGAGTAGCATCACACAAAGAGAGAGAGAGAGAGAGAGAGAAGGGCGACTGAACTCCTCCCAGCAGTTCATCCCCCCAGCCAAGAACAGACCCTCGCGAGGCTGTCCTTCCTTGTATTGCTCATCATCATCAGCCCAAGAGGCAATCCACCACACCACACACTGGAGTAGGGTATTACACCACAACGGTGGCCCGAACCAGTATAAACCCTGTGTCTCTTGTGCTGTTCTTTCCATAGCTTAGATCTTAGCGAGGCGGAGGGGTGCAGGTAGGTAGAAGGCGAAATCTCCATGCGCACCCCAGTGTTTGAACCTCAAGGGTCTGCCGGAACCCGAAATCCGACATTTGGCGTGCCAGGTAGGGGTGCACCGGAATTCGTCTTCCACCACCCCGTTCTCCTCCGACCATCGCGTCCATGTCTGACGCTCGTCGGGCCCGCGCCGAGCGCCGGGCCGCTCTCGCTTCCCGCGTCGCCTAGACTGCTCCTGTCGGCGGGCGTCCTCGCCGTTCCCCATCACCTGCCGTCAATGCCGCCACCGGCCCAGCGGGGAACGAGCAGCAAGCGTCGTCTCAGCATCCGTCCGTGCGGCAAGACGGCCGCACCACTACTCCCTCGCTCACCCCAGCTGGTTCTTCGTCCCGTGTGCTCCGCGCACCCATGGAGGCTCGAGCTGCGCTCATCGCGGCAAACGAGCTCCTGCGCTACCGTCCCGTCGACGACGTCTACGAAGAATGGCTCGACCGCGTCGGTGAGCTCGTCCGCACCGCAGGGGGCTCTCCTACGCCGTCCGTTCCGCTGCACCGCACCCCGCCCCGCGCAGGCGACGAAGCTCCGGGGGCGCCCCAGCCGCCTCCTCCTCAAAAGGCGCCATGGCTCCAAGGCGCGTGGCCCCTGGGCGGAACCCGCTCCGTCAGGTGCCAGCGCGGCAAGAGCAGAGCTGCCAAGAAGTCCCTCGCCCGCAAGAAGCTGCCCGTGCGCTCCCTGCTCCAGCACGTCGCGACCATGCTCCTGCTCCCGCACGTCAAGACCCCGCGCTGCTCCCAGCTGCAGCGCGTGGGGACATGCAAGACCAAGCTCTCCATCACCCAAGGCCTCCCGTGGCCACAGCAGGCTGCCGTGCCTTCACCACCGAGCTACGCAGCGTCGCGTGGCCCGGCAAGTTCAAGGCAGACCTGCCTCCTCGTTACGATGGCACAGCCGACCCTGCGGAGTTCCTCTAGCTCTATGAGCTGGGCATCGAAGCTGCCAACAGAGACGAGAAGGTCATGGCGAACTGGTTTCCCATGGCGCTCAAGGACGGGGCCCGCACCTGGCTCCTGAACCTGGCTCCAGCCACGATCTCCTCCTGGGACGAGATGCGCACCCGCTTCATCGCCAACTTCCAAGGTACTCGCGACCAGCCACCCGCCATGAGCGACATGCGCCACATCAAGCAACAACCCGGAGAGACCCTGCAGAAGTACATCCAGCGCTTCAACAACGCACGCCTCAAGATTCCCAAGGTGACCGAGGAGGCCATCATCTCAGCCTTCTCTGACGGCGTGCGCGATGTCAAGATGAAGGAGGAGCTGGCGATGCATGAAGACATGTGAAGTTCCTTGGAGTTGTTCAACTTGGCAACCAAGTGCGCCAGGGCTGAGGAAGGGCGTCTCTCCCTCCTCGAGCTACCTGCCACAGACCCAGAAGAGAAGAAGCCCAAGGCCAAGGATGTGAAGCACAAGGGGGCTGCCGTGCTCGCGGCAGAACCAGACACCAAGCGGGACAGAGATCAGCCCGAATCTTCCAAGGGCAGTCGGTATTGTGTGTACCACGACCTCCACACCCACAACACCAACGAATGTCAAGAGCTCCGAGCCGTGCAAGAAGGAAGGATCGGCCGTCGCCCCGACCACGGTGACCGGGGCTACGGTCGAGGAGGAGGAAGGAAGGCAGGACGCTGGGAAGACCGCTGCCCGCGCCAAGGGTGGCGCGATCGACCTCGCGAGGATCGCTGGCAAGACCCGCCTCGCGAGGAAGACTGGAGGGATGAGCCTCGCGAGGATCGCCCGCAAGGCAACGCAGGCCTCCCTCCGCTGCCGCTGCAGCCAAGGAGAAACGAGGACCGCCATCAGGACGAGGGGGCTGGGGGCTTCCAGGAGCCGCGCGCGATCACCTGCATCCTGGGCGGGGCTCAAGCCCCAGCCTCTCAATGCATCTTCAAGCAGTTCGCCTGGGAAGTGAATGCAGTCCTCCCCAAGCTCGAAGCCACGCGCCCTCTCAGGTGGTCGGCGTGCGCCATCATGTTCAGCTCAGCAGATCAGCTCAAGTGTGCGGCCACAGCCGGAGTCCTCCCGATGCTTTGTTCCCCAATCATCAGCAACGTGGTGGTCACCAGGACCCTCATCAATGGCGGGGCAGGGCTCAATGTCCTGTCCGTGGAAACATTCAACAATCTCCAAGTGCCCTACAACCAGCTTCAGCCAACCAAGCCTTTCTCCGGAGTCACCGACGGCTCCATGGTCCCGATTGGGCAGGCCCGCCTCCCTGTCACCTTCGGGGCACGCGACAACTACCGCACCGAGCTCATCGACTTCGACGTCGCTCACATTCGCATGCCGTACAACGCCATCCTTGGGTACCCAGCGCTGGTCAAGTTCATGGCCGTAACTCACCACGGCTACAACGTCCTCAAGATGCCAGGAAGTGGCGGAGTCATCATGGTGCCTTGTGAAGAGAAGGACGCGGTGTGTTCCCTGGAACGAGCCTTTCAGGCTGCATCACTGGAAGACCCGGATCACAGAAGCAGGAGGCTTCCCGAGACCGCCCCCAAGAAGAAGAAGACATCGTCCGGCCTGGCCCCTCAGGAGGCAGGCCCCTCAGGGCCCGCGCCTGCCCAGGGGGAACCTCCTTCCATCGCATAGGAAAGCGTGCCCGGCGCCCTCCTCAGGCAGGGCTCGGGGGCTCTCCCCTGGAGGGCCACCGACCTGGCTAAGGTCACGAGGGAGGCGCTTGGGCACCACATGGAGGCGTGTTTCGGAGCACGTTTCCCTCAAGAAGGAGTAAGGCAAGGAGAGTCAGACCCTCAGGAGTTCGTCAGCAAGGCCATTCAGGAGCTACAGGAGTCAAGAGTCATGAAAGGCGGCCGCCGCCTACCAGCTGTGGCTCCCCATCCAGGCGAGGATGGTGGGCTGCGCGTCTGCATCGACATACCAGGGCTCAATCGAGTCGCCTCTCTGGAGCGCCTCTGGCCCTCGCGAGTGGGGCGCTGCGAAGGTCCACCCCACAGCTACGTTCGCATGCCTTACGGCTTGCCGAATGCGGCTGCCACGTACCAGCGCCTCATGAGGGGCATCATGGAGGCTCAAGAGGCCAGGCGTTCCACAGCCCTGGCGGAGATGGAGATGGTCCGCGAGGAGCCACCAGCGCCTCCGGAGCCTCCCGAGGCCCCTGGGCCTGGGGGCTCATGAGGATCGGCTTCCGCAGCCCACCGAGTCTGCTACACCAACACTCCTTCGTCCTCAACATCATCAGGTGACATCTTTCAAGTTTCATTTCCAGCTGGGAGCGCCCCCCAGGGCTGCATTATTCCCAAGCCGCGTGGGTCCGTCCCTGCGGCATGTATCCCTTTTATTTCATGTTGTTAGTTTAGTTTGTTGGGGCGCCCCACGGGCTGCATCATCCCCCAAGTTTCTCGGGCCAGACCCAGCGGCATATATCCCTTTTGCGTTTATTTCCGGCTATGCGTTCGACCCACCATGCTTGATTATTTGATGCCTGTCGACGGCACCTCTTCTTCTCCATGCCGACCACTTGCACGTTAAAGGGGGGGTACCTGAGCATCGCGACTCAGGGCTCTTACTGGCTCTCCAGCCCTCACCCTCTGGCCTTGTCCACGGCATCACGACCTAGCATACCAGCGACGGCTGAGACCAGCTCGAGGGCCGGGACCCGAGGATGTAGAGTGCCGGCATCTAACCAAATTTGCAGGGACACATCACAAGATAAGGCCCAGTGCCAGGCGCAACCCGCCTAGAGGTAGGGCCCCATGAGTTCCGCGCTGGCTCACGGGTGCCCATATACACCTTGCCAGGCCCTACCGTGCCAGCCACGTGTCAGGGCGGGGCTGTACACGCCCCGGGGGCTCCTCCCGGAGGGGAGCCCCCTCCCACGTACCAGTGGAAGCACCATGCTCCGCGCTGGCTGACAACACTGCCGAGGAGCGGCTATGCCCGTACACATACGGAAGCGCTATGCTCCGCGCTGGTGATAAACAACTGAGGGCGGCCCCCGGGCCGCATCAACCTCAGGGAGCCCAGAGCTCAGTGTCTAGCCTCATCGTAACGCCTCCCCTCGGGAGTGCCGCGCGAGGGGGCTAGGCACGGGGGCTGCGCCTGGGTCACGCCCATACACACGCCACCCAGCCAGGCCCCCCAAGATTATCCTTTTTGGAAAAGGCCCGAAGCCTGTGAAGAAGGCGAATGCCTGTGAAGATTATCCTTTTTGGAAAAGGCCCAGAGCCCGTGAAGAAGGCGAATGCCTGTGAAGATTATCCTTTTTGGAAAAGGCCCAGAGCCTGTGAAGCAGGCAAATGCCTGTGAAGATTATCCTTTTTGGAAAAGGCCCGGAGCCTGTGAAGAAGGCGAATGCCTGTGAAGATTATCCTTTTTGGAAAAGGCCCAGAGCCTATGAAGAAGGCGAATGCCTGTGAAGATTATCCTTTTTGGAAAAGGCCCAGAGCCCGTGAAGAAGGCGAATGCCTGTGAAGCTGTCGCGTTTGGGAAAAGGCCCGGAGCCTGTGAAGAGGGCAAATGCCCGTGAAGCCTACACCCCCCAAGAAAGGCCCGGAGCCTATGAAGAAGGCCAACGCGTGTGAAGCTCGCCGCCCGTGACACTCTCACGTAATAATGAGTTGGGGTTGTACACGCCCCGAAGTCTCAGGAACGCCGGCCTCAGGCCCTGGGGCTCCCTCCCACGCCCAGTGGCAGCACTTAGCTCCGCGCTGGTGAGAAGACGTCGAAGACTAGATTAGGTGCCGGACGCGGCTTTTTCATTTGCTTTCCGCAGTTGGCTTGTTCATTCTCATTCGAGGTTTTATTGAAGCTGTTGCCGTCTTTGACTTGTGGTTCTTCGACTTTTCACTCTCCTGCCTCGATTTCTCTTATGCAAGGCCTCGCGAGGGGGCAGCCGAGCGCCCTCGTGAGTGTTTCCGTCCTAGTCGTTCAAAGGTTTTGCGACCTGGGTCCATTACAGGAGCACCCCTCCAGTCCGTGCCCCATGGGCACCGCGACACGAACACAGGGCCTGGGTCGGTCGCCCCCCATGGCTGGGGCCGGGAACTATCCATGCGCGGGCACGTAGCCGAAAGGCACGATAACGGAAGCAAAGCGATGATTAACAACAATAACCCAAACACGCCCCCGCGGGGCTCCACGCTACTGTCTTTTTACGCAGGAAAAAGGAAAAGAAAGAACAAATCAGGCGCAGCTCGCCTCACACCGGCCTGCAGGGAAGACTCGAGCTGCCTCCGGGGCTCAGGCAGACTCCCTCTCGCGCTTCACCGAGGCGCGACGGTGGGCAGACGCGCTACCACCTCCCAAGCAGGTACGACGGCGTGGAGGCTGACCGTGGCCACTGCTAGAAGAGTCGCCGCCTAAAGAAGAACCGGTGAAGCTTGGGGAACCCTGAGCGCTGCCAATCACGCGAGCGCTGTCCTCTCCATCATCGCCGGGGCTGGGTCCCCGGCCGCGGTCGTCGTCCTCAGGGCAGCACCCTGCGCGGCGACCATCTTCCCCAAACACCCTCACGTAGAGGGTGGCATCGCCGTCAAACTTGAAGTGCAGGGTGCACCGACGGCACAGGCCATGCGCGCGGGCAAACGTCTGCCAACCGCGGGTCAAGGCTAGGCTCTCGGCCGCGGAGACCTCCAGTGAAGCCCATGAGGCCCAGCTACAGCAGCCGTCTGCCTGAAGCCAGAGGCCGCCCGGGGCGCCGGCCGGGAGCTCGCCGAGGAGGAAGCGGGGAAGTTGAAGCCGGGTGCTAGTCGGCTCAGCCGACCACACAACGAACTCCGACATCACCTTTGCAGCGCGAAAGCGCGACCTAGGGGAACGCGCGACCGAAGTGTACCCCCCGGCCGCAGCAGTCCGCCCGTCACCATGCTGGAAATCATCTCCACGGCCGCGGGGAGCTGCCGTGGAGGCCACAGGATGTTTGCGAGGGCGCCCTCGGCCGCGCTTGGGCGGGGGAGAGGCAGGCTCAACCTGGCGAGCCTTCCCCTTCTCTGCGGCCGAGAACCTCCTCGACGGAGCCATGAAGAAGAAGGAGAAGTAAGGGGGGATGAACTGGAAGGGCGCGCGCCGCTCCGTACTTATAGCCGGCGAGGGCCAACCGTCGGCCCCCACGATCGCAGGTAATCAGGACCTACTTTGCATGCAGGGACTTGTCAAATCCGTGCAGTTGCCGAGGCGCCATGGGGAAGTGGAGACGCCCACGTCCAATCAACCGCCACGTGGCGCCCAAGGCCGTAGGCTGTTAGGGCCCGCGGCGCTTCGCTCTTGCCCTTTCGCCTCCCTACACGGCCAAGTCCGGGCACGCCTTGGGCCCGAGGGCTACTGTCGGCGTTCTGGGAATGGGGGTCCCCAGACTAGCCTGCCTGCAGCCTGCGGCGTGGCTCGAGGAGGGGCCCAACACGGCCCATCTTCATCAACACAGACCCAAGACCCTCGCGAGGGGCCAAGCCTCGCGGGGCGGACGACACGGAGCTTCGTCAGGCACGGCCTCATCAGGCTAGCTCGCGAGGAGGTGGAGAGATCAAGGCGGGGTACCTCACGAGGTGCCCGTGAGGCAAGCCATGACGACCAAGGGCGCCATGCGGGCGCCAGCCCGCGCAGTGTCCTCCTTTCCTCTTTGGTGCAAAGGGAGCAAGCGCAGGCGAGAGCACCAAGTAAAGGCACCCGTTTCGGTGCAACGAGACCAAGACCAGTCCAACGGCAGGGAGGAAGTCATTGTGGAGCCCAAGCCAGCGTCACCACCAGAGCCTTTGGCAGGCGAGGACCAACTTTAGTCAGGATAAGTGTACCAGATGTTCCCCTTCAAAATGGCCAATTGTTGGCGCCCTTCCTGCTCAATATTTGGGAAGAGGCCCAGGGCCTTTGCCTATAAATAGGACTAGCCACCCCCAGGGTAGGGGGGCAATCAAGAAGGGAGAATCTAGAAGCCAAGAGAGAAACTAGGTAGGATCGGATCGAGTTGCATCACACAAAGAGAGAGAGAGAAGGGCGACTAAACTCCTCCTAGCAGTTCATCCCCCCAGCCAAGAACAGACCCTCGCGAGGCTGTCCTTCCTTGTATTGCTCATCATCATCAGCCCAAGAGGCAATCCACCACACCACACACTGGAGTAGGGTATTACACCACAACGGTGGCCCGAACCAGTATAAACCCTGTGTCTCTTGTGCTGTTCTTTCCATAGCTTAGATCTTAGCGAGGCGGAGGGGTGCAGGTAGGTAGAAGGCGAAATCTCCACGCGCACCCCAGTGTTCGAACCTCAAGGGTCTGCCAGAACCCGAAATCCGACAGCTTCTTCAAGGTCGGGCAGGCCAGCTATAGCTTCATAGTCTAGGCGCATATGTGGAAATATGCGCCCTTGATTTTATAGGACGCAGGAATAGTAGCTGCGCTGCTGATAGCTCCAGAACCGATCTGAGGAAATGCGAGGTCTGGTATAAGGGATCTTGGAGCTGTTGAAGAAGGTATTATGTGCCACGAAGCCATTCACATTCAAGACCCCAGGTGAAGTGGCAGTGCCTGGGAATCGTGGAAGTCTTGGCTTTGGTTTTTGGACTTGAGGTCTGTGCTCGACATGATACTCAAATTGTGGACCTGCAGCAGGCGGAGGAGTCAGAATGGGCCATCGGACCATCACAGGCTGACCACGGTCAAATACCAGCTCCATTGTGTGAGGTCTTGGAGGGGGAACAGGAGCATTGGCATTGTCGTCATGGGCTTCAGGGGCCACATTCGCTTCAGGTGCTTGGACTTCTAGCACCGCAGTAGCTTCAGGCGCCACATTAGCTTCAGCCATGACCACGTCATTGGCTTCAGTGTTGATATTGGTGGTCATCTCAGGATTGTTCACCTCCACTTCAGGAGCTGGAGGGTCGGTCACGTTCTCCTCGAGAACAACATCTTGGTGGGACGGGGGTGTGGCAACTCTTTCTGCTTCCACTCTTGGTTCTTCTTCTTCATCGGCTGATGCAGCCGGAATATCTTCAGCCATTTTGGCTTCAGATTCAGACACGTGCACAGTGGGAGTGACTTGGGTCTTGGTCCTTTGCGAAGCCTACGTAATGCTAGCGACGCTTGTGGAGATGGAGTGTGGGCCTCAAAGTCATCGTCATCTTGCACATGTGAGGTAGCTTGCGGTTGGGGAGAGATTGGGGTGTCTTGTCGTTGTGGGTGATCTGCCCACGATGCATCCTGAGCAGTTGGCATCAGAGGACGACCAATGCTGATGAGTTCGCTGTGCGTGAGCACAGGTGCTGATACCAACTGGTTCCCGATCTGAGGAAGGACTTCATCATCTTCAACATTGTCGTGAGGACCAATGTCTTCAGCTGCGGTGGGGTCAACAGCTGGATTGTCTTTAGCTTCAGGAGCCTCTTGGAAGCAGGCTCATGAACTATCAACTGGCGCTCGCGATGTTCAGACGCAGGAAGAGCCACTGAGATTGGCTCGACATTAAGGGGCTCTGTGGGAGCAGCCCGATCTCTCTTCTTGGTTTTGCGTTTCTTGGTTGGAGGAGCATCATCAGTAGTGCCCTTGGTTTTGCGCTTTCTGGCTTCAACTTCCGCAGCCCTTGTTTTCTTTAGTTCTGAAGCCACTGTGGGGACCTTAGGCTTCGATCCTGTCATACTGGCTGGGAAGACAATTGGATGTACTTCCTGCCTTGGTGCTTCGGGTTCTGCCACAGCTGGCTTCTTCTTCTTCTTGGCCGCCATTCTGGGGTCGATTCCTGGTCGCCCCAAGGCCTTGCGCTTTTCAGCCTCATTGTATCCTTGGACACATTTAGCAGCAAGATCCTTCATGCGCTCATGAGAACCTTTGGCTTCTTCGCGTTTGGTTCGGAATGCTTCCTTAAGCTCATGCATCATGGTCTGGAAGTTCTGAATGTCTTCAACATTGAGCTTGGCCATATGCTTCTTGAACCGAGCTTTTTCATAATGGATCTTATGCTTCAGTTCAACAATCTTCTGACCTAGAGCCAGCTCAGCAGCAATGGCTCCGTGGAAGGCGACGCTGAGGCCAATCGGAAGCTGAAGATCATCAAAGCTGACATTTGGTCTGTCAAACCACTCATCAATGAATGTGTTGATGATTTCAACATCAAAGAGAGGAAGGTCATTGAAGATTTCCGCCTCTTGCTTGCTCTTGATCAACTGCTCAAGAGAATCATCGCCAAGATCGTCGTTGCTGGACAGATCAATGGCGTCATTGCGCAGAATAGCAGCAACGGTCAGTGCTTGGCTTGTGGGTTGCAAGGGCATCTTCACTTTGGAGGGCTTGGAGATGCGTGACAAATCTTCAGAATGCACACTGTGTTCAGGAGGTGCAGTGGCCAGAGGCTTCGCCCGTGAGACCTTTGGTGCTGGGGCAGGCTTTGAAGCTTTAGGCTTCTTCAGCTTCTTTGGCTTCGGTGGTGCAGGTGCTTCGTCAGATTCAACATCGTCTGCAGGTTGATCCACTACTGCCCCTTGAACCATAATATGAGTGATGAGACCTTCTAGGTTGTAGAAGAGCCCAACCCGATTGGGTTCAGCTTCTCGTGTGCCGTCAACACGTGGCGTAGAGGGGCCTGGGTTGAAGTCTAATCCCAATGACTTCTTGTTTTCCTTGGAAGAGTTCTGTGCAAACTGATAGTTGCACTTGAAGAGATTGTCTTCGCGACACCATAACAGAGAGGATGGGTCGGCATTAGCAGGCTGAGGTCCACTAAGCATGCAGGGGTAAAAGCCTTGGGCAATAGCTTCGGACTGTGATTTGGGCTGAAGACCTTTGTATATGATATATCCCCATGGGCCCTTGATGGCACTCTTCTCAGCATATTCGTTGGTGATGAATCTGTACTTGAACCATTCCTCTGCCCAATGTCTTCGAATCCATTGGATTCGGTTCTTGCGTTCTCCATAGGTCTCTTCTGGATCTGACTTGTATAGCTCATAGAGATCTAGTGGCAGGTCCTTAGCAGTGTTTCCACGGCGTTGTCTGCCTCCCTTCCTTGCAGATTTTTCTGATGCCATGAAGTTTAAACTGAAAGGCTTCAAAACTGTCAAAGTCTTCCGTCTACTGGTCAGACAAGAACTGGCTTCAGGAGAATTTATATGATGCTGTAAGAATTCTGCAAATGAATGCAGACTATGAGAACCAAGGGATTCTCCCACGGACATGTACCTGTGACAGCATTAAGGTGCGAGGGAAGGGGAAGAGGTCATATGCATTCTCAGAAGATTTTGAAGATAAATCAGTTTAGAAGACATTGACCTCATAGTGCGAAGACATTCGCTCATAGATAGAGTTGGTTCCAGATTTGTACAAATCCACGAATAAGTACAAGTGAGGAATCTAACTACTTTGTGAAGCATAAGTGAACATACTAGGCATATTATGAGATGCAGTATGAAATAGATCCAACTAGTGTGAACAGAAACTGCTTGTGGTAGAAAGTGATGAATCTATAGGATCAAAGGTGCCGTAAAAGGAGGTTTTATTTACCACATGAAGAACTGCTAGACGGAGTGGGAGAGGAGGCCGAGCAGTTCGATCTTCCGTGCCCTAACTTGGTGACGGAGGACACCTACGGCGACGGCGGAGAAGACGATATCCGCGGCCGGTGTGAAGACGACGTCGGTGAGGTCGCGGCAGCTAAGCGCTTCATCGCCGGGGTCGTCGAGGGCTAGCGGTAGTGCTAGGGTTTGTGCGAGAGTGGAAGAAGGGATAATGACTATGGTGAGGCGTGTATTTATAGGGATAGGGACAACACAGTGTTATTACATAGGTGCCCCTGGTGATTCACATCTGAAGGACACGTGGCTATGATGCAATACATCGGAGGTTGTCCCACGTTCCCACGCACGCCTGGATTGTCGGGTGGTCGTTCCCACTTCTCCGGGTTTCAGGTGAAAGGATTTAGCATTGAAAACAGATTAATGTTTGTCTCTGTGTCTTTTGCTGACAAGGATGCAGAGAAGACATTTTGACAATGTCAATAGAATGCATATGACTTGGATAGATAGACTTAAGATAGAAGCATAGAGGGGTTAGGGTCCGATCACATTCAATTAGATCAAAAATTCAACGTGAAGACATAGCTATAAGTGAATGCTGTAGAGGACATAAACCAAATTGAAGATAAACATGAGGCCATGTTAACAGTGAAGACAAACAGAATGCGAAGACTTTGCAAATGTAACGCCATGAGATAGACACTTCAAAGGGAAGAATTTTGGTGGTGGCATTACCCACCGTATAGGAAGTATCAGACTCAGACACGGCGCACAATTATCGTGGCGCTCCGAAGTCAAATTCCATGTTAATATACTCACACTCAGAATGTAAGTCTTCATTGATTGAAGATATACTTTACTTCGTGTGTTGCACATCTATGTCATCAACATGCTTAAGTGTTAGGATGTGTTCCTGATCACAGGACATTTGAGGATTCCAAGATATTTAGCTCACACCGTAACATGCAAAACCTCTTCTCATCCAAGGGCTTGGTGAAGATATCTGCCAATTGCTCTTCAGTGTTGACGTGTATGATATCAATATCTTCCTTCATAACATGATCTTTGAGAAAGTGATGACGAATTTCAATGTGCTTTGTCTTCGAGTGCTGAATTGGGTTGTTGGCAATCTTGATGGCGCTTTTGTTGTCACAGTAGAGTGGCACTTGCTTCAGATGAATGCCATAGTCTTTGAGTGTTTGCTTCATCCATAGAAGCCGAGCGCAGCAAGATCCAGCAGCAATTTATTCAGATTTAGCAGTGGAGAGAGATACACAGTTCTGCTTCTTTGAAGACCAACATACAAGTGATCGTCCCAGAAAATGACATGTGTCTAATGTAGACTTGCGATCCACCTTGTCACCAGCATAACCAGCATCCGAGAATCCAACTAGATCAAACTCTGAGCCCTTTGGATACCATAATCCTAGTGTTGGGGTGTGAGCCAAATATCTGAGAATTTGCTTCACAGCTAAGTGATGCGATTCCTTTGGTGCCACTTGGAACCAGGCACACATGCAAACACTAAGCATGATATCTGGCCTAGATGCACATAAATAAAGCAAGGAACCAATTATGGAGCGGTATACCTTTTGATCGAACTCTTTACCATTGTCGTCGGGACCCAGATGGTGTTTGGCTGGCATTGGCGTCGTGTAGCCTTTGCAGTCTTGCATTCCAAATTTCTTCAGGCAATCTTTGAGGTATTTCTCTTGAGATATAAAGATGCCGTTGCGTTGCTGATGTATTTGAAGACCAAGGAAGAACTTCAGCTCACCCATCATGGACATCTGATATTGCTCTTGCAATATATCCAAACTCTTCACTATATTTCTGATTGGTGCAGCCGAAGATAATGTCATCCACATATATTTGGCACACAAATAGTTCACCATCATATGTCTTCGGCAAGAGAGTGGGATCGAGGGAACCAGGTTTGAAGCCTTTGCTCTCCACGAAGTCTTTGAGTGTGTCATACCAAGCCCGAGGGGCTTGTTTGAGGCCATACAGTGCCTTGTTGAGCTTGTACACCATGTCGGGATGTTTTGGATCTTCAAAGCCAGGAGGTTGTGCAACATACACTTCTTCTTCAATCTTGCCATTGAGAAAAGCGCTCTTCACATCCATTTGATACAGAAGAATGTTATGATGATTTGCATAGGCCAGCAGTATGCGTATGGCTTCAAGCCTAGCCACAGGAGCAAATGTTTCATCGAAGTCAATCCCCTCAACTTGAGTGTATCCTTGAGCAACGAGACGAGCTTTGTTTCTGACAACTTGACCATGCTCATCTTGCTTGTTGCGATATATCCATTTAGTGCCTATTATATTGTGCTTACGAGGATCAGGACGCTTAACCAGTTCCCATACATTATTCAGCTCAAACTGCTGGAGCTCTTCTTGCATGGCTTGAATCCATTCAGGTTCCATGAAGGCTTCATCAACTTTCTTGGGTTCAGATATTGAGACGAATGCGAAGTGCCCACAGAAGTTAGCTAGCTGTGTTGCCCTTGAACGAGTGAGTGGACCTGGTGCATTGATGCTATCAATTATTGTCGGAGTAATGGGCCACGGGTAGGCCAACCCGAGTCCCATAACCTTTCAAGACATCGGGGCAGGCTGCGCCCCTCAAGACCCCAGGACAAAGAGCCGCCTCCTGAGGAGTCGACGGCAAGGCGGCCGACTGCCCGCTCACGGCCGAGTCCCAGGGACGACTTCCAGAGAAGCTGGCTTTGGGGAGTCGGCCTGCGACTCCAACAAACCCCATGACCTCATCAAAGGGGACGAGGCAGGGGCGTGGCTACAACAAAGCCCACCCCCGCCCCTCACCAAGGGCAGGCATGGCCACAGCACGCCGTACCCCGAAAGATCTCCGTGTGGCGTGGCACTGTTGCCATGCCGGCCCTGACATCAGCAACGCAGGGCCGAATCCTGCACCCACGACGGCTTGTCTGTACGGCCTGGAGGCAGCAGGGCCCACCAGTCAGTGAGACCTCGGGAGACAGTGGGAGAACCACCAGTCGGACCCGTCGGGAGTCGGCCCGGGGGAGTCGGCCGAGCCCTACCCCGGGGCCCACGCGCCATTAATCAAGATGAGATGGGGAGTGGCAACGGTGATCGCCCGCCAGGCGGCGGGGCTGTTGCCACGACCTCATGATCAAGCCCACGTCATTAGAAGTACGACTACAGTAATCAGCAGCTGGCAAGACCCGCCCGCGGCGGACACGGCCTGTCGGCTCCGTACCCGGCCAGTTGGCGGGGCCCGCCAGTCGGCGGGCCCCAGCGGTCAGCAGAGAAGACAGAGGCCAGAGACACTGACGGCTGGGCCCGTGCCCAGCCGGATTACCATTGTACCCCTGGGGGGTAGGCCTATATAAACCCCCCAGGGCACCCATGCAAAGGGTTGGAACCCATTAGCTCTAGACCAAATCATATAGGAGGGAGAGAGCTAGTCTTGCCCTCTCCCACCACCAGAAAACAGCTCAAGGAGCAACCGTGTAAGCACTTTGCCATAGTGATCATGCGGAGACCCCGAAGAGCAGCAGTAGGGGTATTATCTCCCCGGAGAGCCCCGAAGCTGGGTAAGATTCGCCGGCGTGCATGTCTTCGCCTCATCCCGTTTCCAGGCACCGGCGATGTTCTACTCGCCCCCACCATGATAAGCCATCCGTTGGCATATGTCGCACCAAACCCCCGACATTTGGCACCCACCGTGGGGCCTGGTGCACCACCGTCCAGAGATCTGTTCTGGACGGGAACCCTTTTCCTCCCTAGCGAGCACAGCCAGCCAGGCACGCCAGATGGAGTTTGCGCCGACGCGCTAAGCGGCGTCGAGATCGCCTGCGCGGTCAGCTCCTTGGCCGAACTCGTGGGCGAGGTCCGCCTCTCCGACGAACCTGCATCCAACGCAGGCACGAGCGGCCCTGAGAACCTCCTCGCGGGCCTCCTCGATCAACTCCACGTTTCCGGCGAGCCTGCCGTAGACTTGGAGTCTGTAGGCTCCACCGACCCAATGCTGGTCGACTCCGACACCGCGTCGCTCGATGCGTTCCCCACCAACGTGGTGGTCTACGATGAACCTCTCCCCCACGCAGAGAGCGACGGAAGCACTGTCACTGAGGTCCTAGTCATCAGTCATGACGAGTTCCCCGGCGGAGGAGCACCCGACTCACTCGGCGCGGCACTGCAAGACCTAACTGCGCCCATTCCGGAAGACGCTCACGCAGAGACGTTGGAGGCGCGCCGCCTTCATATCGTTGAAGGCGCGAAGAAGCTGGCCAGCATGAGGCGCTTGTCAGAAGCCTACCGGCGGGAGATGGATCGGCCGTCGGCAGCTCGCCGGCCCCGGCGGAGCCCAGCCGCCTTGGCGCGGTCCGGCAGCGCGGCGTAGCCATCGCCAACCTGTTTGGGGCAAGCCGCTCTGTGTACGCTACACCAGCAGAGAACATCCGAGCCGCCCAGGCAGCGGCAGGCGAGCTGGATAATTTCGAGGGTGAAGAACGCCGCCTCATGATGGAGCGAGTCCAACGGCTTCTTGACGCGGCCGCCGCGCAGAACGAGGCCGGCTGCCGCGCGGAGGCGCCTCAACGGCCCAACGACGACCTTCACCAAGACCAAGGCGTGACGTCTTGGATGCCAAATGGCGGCGGCCGAGGAAGAAGAGACAAGGAGCCGACTGTCAGCCACAGTCGGACTCGCATTACCATAGAGCGCGACCGAGACGGCCGCCCAAGGGCAGTGGAACGACGGGACGACTGTCCGCCTCCCCCTCCCCGCAAGGAGAGGCGAGTCTCCCCGCCGCCTGTTGACCATCCGACTCTCGGTGACCGCCTCGGCCGCCGAGAGGGAGTTGGAGAGAACGACGCCCGCCATCAAATCGACCGACTCCACCGATCCTTAGCACTGGAAGAAGAAGACGAGCTGGGTCTACCTTGTTTCGGGCCCCGCATTCGGGACGAGCCCTTTCCCAGAGGGTTCACGCTCCCAAGAGACACGCCCAAGTATACCGGCTCCGTGAAGCCGGAAGACTGGCTAGTCGACTACTCCACGGCTGTTAGCATAGCAAACGGCAACAAGCGTGTCGCCGTAAAGTACGTTCCGCTCATGCTCCAGGGCACGGCCCGAACATGGCTGAACAGCCTAAAGCCCCGCAGCATCAACAGCTAGGTCGACTTCACCGAAGCGTTCGTCCGCAACTTCACCAGCACGTACAAGCGTCCTCCCAAGCCTCGTCAGCTCTCCTTGTGCGTGCAAGGCCCCGACGAGTCTACTCGTGATTACCTCACGCGTTGGGCCGAGCTCCGGAACTCCTGCGAGGGTGTGCACGAGGTGCAGGCTATCGAGTACTTTACTACCGGGTGCAGGGAAGGCACCCTCCTCAAGCACAAGCTCCTCTGCGACGAGCCAGAAACCCTCGACGAGCTGCTGATCATAGCGGACAAGTACGCCACGGCCGACTCCTCCATGAAGGCAGAAATTCAAATCAGCACAACTGGTAAAGTGGCTCCTCAAGCTCCAAGAACTCCGGCGGCAGACGCCGGCCAACGACAACAGCAGGGCGACAACAAGCGCAAGGCCCTGCAGCCGGCTTCCAGCAGCCGGCAGGTCGCGACTGTTGAAGCCCAGCAGCCAGAAGAGCAGCCCCCGCCCAAGCGACAGAAAGGCGGCAAGCCAAACTGGTTGTCGGCCTTCTCCTATGAGCAGACCTTGGATGGACCTTGCAAGTTCCACAGCGGCGCAAAGCCGTTGAATCACACCACCCGGAAGTGCCACTGGCTCACTAGGATCGCCCAGGGAGACGGCCTCCTGCCTCCCCCGCCTGCTGGGCCGCCGCCTCCGCCCCAGCAGCCGGCAGTCAGGCCAGTCGGTGCAGTACAAGACGAATACCCTGAAGAGCATGGAGCCTATGTGGTGTTCACCAGTGTGGCTGATGATCGACGCAGCAGGCGGCTGCAGCGACAAGAGGTGAATGCAGTAGCGTCGGAGACGCTAGAGTTCATGCACTGGTTTGAGAAGCCCATCAGCTGGAGCAGGGCTGACAACCCAGAGGTGATGCCGAGTACGGGCTCCTACGCCTTGGTCCTGGACGCCACCTTTGCTACGGACAGACGAGCCGCGCGTTTCTCGCGAGTTCTGATAGACGGGGGCAGCAACATCAATATCCCGTACAAGGACACCATGGAGAAGTTAGGGATCAAGCAAAGACAGCTTCAGAACAGCCGAACTGTTTTCCACGGCATTGTTCCTGGGCTTTCCTGCTCGCCAATTGGCAAGATCCTGATGGATGTGCTCTTTGGGGACAAAGATCACTTCCGTAGAGAGCCCGTTTGGTTTGAGGTGGTGGATCTTGAGAGCCCATACCATGCGCTGCTTGGCCGACCTGCCTTGGCCTAGTTCATGGTGGTCCCCCACTACGCCTACCTCAAGATGAAGATGCCCAGTTCCAGGGGAATTCTGACTGTGGCTGGCGACTATCGGAAGTCGTCTGCTTGCGCAGCTGAGAGCAGTCGGCTGGCCGAGTCCCTGGTAATCGCGGCTGAGAAGCGGCTCCTTAAGCGAGTTGTGGCGATGGCCGGCAAGCAGCCTGAGGTATCGCCCATCCCAAAAGAGTCGGAGGCTGAGTGTTCGTTCAAGCCAGCCAAAGAGACAAAGAAGATACCCTTGGACCCGGAGCACCCAGAGAGGTACGCCGTCGTAGGTACAAATCTCGACAGCAAATAGGAAGGCGAGCTCGTCGATTTCCTCCATGAGAATCGGGACATCTTCGCATGGTGCCCCAAAGACATGCCAGGTGTACCGATGGAATTCGCCGAGCACAAGTTACATGTCTGATCTGATGCAAAACCGGTCAGACAGCCCCTGCGCCGCTTATCAGAAGAGAAGAGAAGAGTTGTCGGAGAAGAGATAGCCCGACTCCTAGCAGCCGGCTTCATTATGGAAGTGTTCTTTCCAGAATGGCTAGCAAATCCGGTCCTGGTACTAAAGAAGAACAAGCAGTGGCGAATGTGTATGGACTATACGAGCCTCAACAAGGCCTGCCCTAAGGATCCATTCGCTTTGCCAAGAATCGATCAGGTGATAGACTCCACAGCCGGATGCGAGCTGTTGAGTTTTTTGGATGCATACTCAGGATATCACCAGATCAACCTAAACCCGGCTGACACACTGAAAACCGCCTTCATCACGCCGTTTGGAGCCTTCTGCTACCTCACCATGACGTTCGGCTTAAGGAACGCCGGTGCCACCTTTCAGCATTGCATGTAGAAGTGCCTCCTCAAGCAGCTCGGCAGGAACACCCACGTTTACGTGGACGACGTGGTGGTGAAGACGGAAAAGCGTGGGACACTGCTGGAAGGCCTCAAGGAGACTTTTGAGAACCTGCGCCGGTTCCAGATCAAGCTCAACCACGAGAAATGTGTCTTCGGAGTACCAGCCGGCCAGCTGCTAGGTTTCCTAGTCTCTGAACGCGGCATAGAATGCAACCCAGTAAAAATCAAGGCCATTGAGAGAATGGAGGTACCCAGCCGACTGCTGGATGTGCAGAAGTTCACCGGCTGCTTAGCGTCCATCAGCCGATTCATCAGTCGGCTGGGCGAGAAAGCTCTCCCCTTATACGAACTCATGAAGAAGACCACTTTTTTCGAGTGGAACTATAAGGCGGACGAAGCTTTTCACCAGTTGAAGAAGATGCTGACTACTCCACCCGTCCTGGCGGCTTCGACTCCCAAGGAACCTATGCTCCTGTACATCGCCGCCACCAGCCGAGTAGTCAGCACAATCATTGTAGTGGAGCGCAAGGAGGAAGGCAAGGCGCTGCCTGTCCAGAGACCGGTATATTACCTGAGCGAGGTACTGTCGACCTCCAAGCAGAACTACCCCACTACCAGAAGATGTGCTATGGCATACACTTTGCTGCCAAGAAATTGAAGCCTTACTTTCAAGAGCATCCAATCATGGTGGTCTGCGCGGCCCCACTTGCCGAGATCATCGGTAGCCGAGATGCTTCTGGTCGAGTGGCCAAGTGGGCCATAGAGCTGGCTCCTTACACCATCCACTACCAGCCCCGCACCGCTATCAAATCACAAGCACTGGCCGACTTCCTCGTCAACTGGGCCGAGACCCAGTACCTGCCTCTAGCACCTGATTCCACCCATTGGCGGATGCATTTCGACGGCTCCAAGATGCGCACTGGCTTGGGAGCCAGAGTCGTCATCACCTCTCCCAAAGGCGACAAGCTCAAGTATGCACTGCAAATCCACTTCGCCGCCTCCAATAACGTTGCCGAGTACGAGGCGCTCATTCACAGGCTCCGGCTTGCCAAAGAGCTTGGCATCCGCCGGATCTTGTGTTATGGCGACTCGGACTTAGTGGTCCAGCAATCATCTGCCGACTGGGACACGAAAGATGAAAACATGGCGAGCTACCATTTCCTCGTGCAGCAACTCAGCGGGTATTTCGAAGGGTCCGAGTTTCTCCATGTGCCAAGAAACGACAACGACCAAGCAGATGCCTTGGCACGAATAGGCTCTACCCGCCAAGCAATACCATCTGGCGTCGCCCTTCAATGCCTCCTTAAGCCGTCTATCAAGCCTTCACCAGAATCAGACTCCATTTTGTGCCGGCTCCTCCCGAAGATGGCGGATCCGACTCCAGGGCTCCGGCAGTCGGAACGAGGATTTTTGCGGAAGACCCAAAAGCTGCCACAGCCAAACCCGGCCCGGGGACTACAGTGGCGGACTCGAAGACTCCAGAACTCGGCCCAAGGACCGCGCCAGTCGGCCTGGGGACTTCATCAACCCAGCAAGCGGCTGTTGACTCCAACCCGCCGCCTCCGAGCCCAACCGCCCTCGTCCAAGTCGAAGTTCTGGCAGTCGAAGAAGTAGCAGCACCCTCATGGGCCCAGCCCATCCTCAAATTCCCGGTGAACAAAGAGCTGCCAACGGATGAAACTTCAGCTCGGCAAATACAACGCTGGGCGGCAACCTACACCATAGTCAACAGAGAGCTGGTCAGGCGCAGCGTCACTGGTGTCTACCAGCGCTGCGTAGAGCCAGAGCAAGGCCAAGCAATTCTCAAAGACATCCATCAAGGCGAGTACGGCCACCATGCGGCTTCAAGAGCACTCGTCGCCAAAGCCTTTCGACACGGTTTCTTCTGGCCAAATGCCTTGGAAGAGGCCAAGGAGCTGGTCCAAAAATGCAAAGGGTGTCAGAAGTTCAGCTCCAAGCCGCACCAGCCAGCTTCTGCACTCAAGACCATCCCCATTGCCTGGCCTTTCGTAGTTTGGGTTCTAGACATGGTGGGACCATTCAAAAAAGCACGAGGTGGTTTAACTCACTTACTTGTCGCAGTGGACAAGTTCACCAAGTGGATAGAAGCAAAGCCAATCAAGAAGCTGAACGGTCTGACTGCCGTAACTTTCATCTCCGATATCACAATTCAGTATGGAATACCACATAGCATCATCACCGACAACGGCACAAATTTTGCCAAAGGCGCCTTGGCCCGTTTCTGCGCAACACAGGGCATCCGACTGGACCTAGCATCCGTCGCCCATCCGCAGTCAAACGGCCAAGTGGAGCGAGCAAACGGCCTCATCCTGTCCGGCATCAAGCCTCGGTTGATCGAGCCTCCGGAGCGCTCGGCTGGCTGCTGGCTCGACGAGCTGCCAGCCGTCCTCTGGAGTCTGCGCACGACTCCAAACAAGTCAACCGGCTTCACGCCCTTCTTCCTCATCTACGGTGCCGAAGCCGTCATCCCAATGGACATAGAGTTCGACTCCCCACGAGTCACCATGTAGAGGAAGCAGAAGAAGCACGACAAGACGGTGTCGATCTGCTAGAAGAGGGCCGGCTGTTGGCACTCAGCCGGTCCAGCATCTACCAGCAAAGCCTGCGCCGATACCACAACAGGAAGGTCAGGCCAAGATCTTTCCAAGAAGGCGACCTTGTGCTCCGGCTAATCCAGCGAACAGCCGGCCAGCACAAGCTGTCGGTGCCTTGGGAAGGCCCTTTCATCATTAGCAAAGTACTGGGCAACGATTCCTACTACCTGATCGACGCTTAGAAGCCCCGAGCACGCAAGAGGGACGACCCCGGCAAGGAGACAGAGCGGCCATGGAATGCAAATCTCCTCCGAAGATTTTACAGTTGATGCAGTATGTACCATGCTACCTTTTGTATTAAAGTACCAAGACTTCGGGCCCCCCGAGGAGAGCTCGGGGACTGCCCTTTTTTGTCTGTATGATAAAAATTATGAATGCGAGTATGTCACTCCTTTTTATGCCGTTTGGCACCGGGCTCGACAAGTCGGCCCGGGGACTTGCTGCCTTGCACTATGAAATGCTTCCTGCAGTCGGACAAGTAGTGTGTAAACGCCTAAACCGTCTCCTGTCAGAAGCCGCAGCTCGCAGAGCGACTGTACGGTGGGCAGCAGTAAGGTAGAATGGGCATTCGCATGAAAAATGGCTAAGGACTCAAAGCATAAAACATAGCTCAAGACAGCTTCCAGCCTTTCTCGCAAACCGACTCTTGGATAGTCGGATTGCCGTCTTCTATCTAACTTGCTCAAAAAAAATCTTGAAAACGGCTAAGTACTTGCTTTCCCAAAGTAGCCTAGCACTTGATCCAGCGACAGTCCACAGAGCGGCTGTCCAATTGGCAAGGCAGGCAACTAAGAGAAAGCGACAAAGGAAAAAAGCCAAAAGAGCAATGAGCAAGAAAAGATATATATATATATATTTACATAACATAGGCCCTTGGCCGAATTGTCGAGTAGAGGTTCAAAATACAGCCGGCGGGTGGAATTGTGCGAATTAACAAAATTCTTCAAAGACTACTGAAGCAGACAAAACAAAGATACAGCGGCAGCTTAGGAAGCAGCAGACGGACTCAGAGGGTCGGAGGAGGCGCCAGCGCCAGGCGTCGGGGTGGCCGGCTGGCTAGTCTCGGCTTGATCGCCTCCGGCAGCAGTCGGGTCGGTTGAACGTGGCTCGTTGCTGGAGGCACGGTCGAGCTGAGGCTGGCCGTCTGCTCCGTCTTCTGGTGCCTCCGCCTCGCCTCCATCCTCCGCCTCGCCCTCTTCCTCGACGCTGGAGCCAATCACCTCCGCCGAGTCCTCGCTATAGTCTGGGTTCATCCCAAACCACTCCAGCGGTACCTCCTCGCCGTCTTCAGACAGCTCGGGGACGAAGATGCTGGTGTCGGTGTACTCGGCGATCGCCGCAGCACGCTTGACGAGGGCGTCTTCCGCGGCCGCCAGCTCCGGCTGGGCCTCCGACCGAAGCGTGGCCAGCCGGTCTAGGTCCAGCCCCGGATACCATGCCTTGACGAACTCCAAGGCCCGACGCGCTCCAGCTCGGGCCGAAGAGCCCTTCCAGGCCTCAAGACGACCAGCCGCGACCTCCAGCCAGTCGGCCGTCAGGCTGGGGGTGCGCGGAGCCTGCATATCCGGCCATAGGGCGGCAATCGCCTGGGCACCGACACGCTGAAGCCGGTGCAACATCCGGTGAGCCGGCCGGAGGCGAGCCTCGATGCTCAGGATGTGCTCATCAAGAGTTCGGGGGGCATCGGCGGCAATCTCTACGCCCTCCGCCCTCCGACCTTCACGGTCAGCCTCGATGGCTTGGATGGCGGCCTACGACTGCCCAGGGAAGAAGTCTGCAAAGACGCAAAGAAACGAAGAAGCAAGTCAAAAACCAGGAGTCGACACGACTTAAATCGGCAGCTCAAAGAAAGAAAATAAAGAGGCTCACCATCAACGATGTCTTCAATCTCGTGGAAGCCGGAGGACAGCAGCGCCTCCTTGTCAGACCAGGAGGAGTGCTCGCTCGCGAACTCGGCCAAGAGGGCGGTTTCCGTCTCCTCCGCCTCCCTCTGCGACTTCACAAGCAGCTCCTTCTGCTCTGCCAATTGAGTGGCCAGCAGATCGCGCTCCGTGGCGAGCTTGCTGCACTCCTCCTCTTTGGCGCGCAAAGCGGAGTTGGCGTCGCTCAGCTGCTGTTGAAGAGCAGCGTTGGCCCCTGAGAAGAAGAAAGAAAGAAGGCGTCAAGCCTCCAGTAAAGAAGGTCGCCAGGGAGATCCGGCCTGACTGCTCAGCAGTCGGCCCGAATCTCGGGGACTGTAGCCCGCGGGTGCGCCAGCGCGCCCCCGCGAAGAAGGAAAAGTACTTACTCTGGCTCTCCGACAGATCGGCGGTCCGCTTGCCCAGCTCTTCAACGTTACGGTTGAAGGCAGTGATGCGGAGGTTGTGGTAATCCTGCGACGAACGTTTCAGACAAAAAGTTAATACCCAAAGTTCATCAATTGGAGTTCCGGGCTGCCTGCTCAGCAGCCAGCCCGAAACTCGGGGACTACACCCAGTGGGTGAGCTGGCGCGCCCCCACAGAGAGGAACAAGAAAAACAAAGGCCAAAAGGAAAAACATACCCGGACGGCTGCCCGCGACGCCAGGTACGCCTTGGTGCAATTCTGGAGAGCGTCGCCCTCGGCATGAAGCTTCGCCTGGACGTCCAGAAGCGCCTGGTTCAGCGGCCCTGTGCCGCCTCCTCGCACCCACCCAATGGGTGCGGCGCTCGTCGCCTCAGCGTCTGGGATCGCCGAGCTGGCAGCACCGGTTTCCAGGGGACGGGGCGCCGAAGTCGCCTTCTCCAGATGGCGGCGCGTTGGCGAGCCGACTTGGAGGAGTAGCCTCGCCACGGCCTCGTCTTCGGTCGGCGGCACCAGAGGGCCCGCCGGTTGCACGCCCTGCGCACCTTCAGACGGCGGCGGAGGCGGCGATGGAACGTTCGCATCTGGCGTACAGGGGTCGCCGCCCTCCCCCTCCACGACGGGGTTCTCCCCGCCGGCTTCCCCAGTCTGCTCCGTGAACTCTGGAGGCGGCGGCACAGAGTTCAACGGGGTGACGAGCACTGCCGACTGGCGGTGTGCGGCTTCCTCAGCCTGCTGCTTCGCCGCGGCGGCGGCTTCGGCCTCCGCTAGTTTTTTCTTAGCGGAGGCCTCCGCCCTGTCGGCCTCCGCCTTCTCCAGGCGGAGGGCCTCTTCTTCGTTGCGCTTCTCCTGCGCATTCCGCTCCATCGCCTCCCGGAGGTCAGCAGCGGGGTCAATCCGCCGAGTGGTGGCGGATGTCTCCGCTGACCCCATGACGGAGGCGGCGGTGACCCTCTCAAGAGAGAGGGGAGCCCTGAAGCAAGAGGGGCAAGCAGAGACTCAGACAAATCACGAAGAAAGAATAAAACTTTGAAGACAGGATACATACGCGGAGACCAACGGCGGCTTCTTCACTTCCTTACGGAAGCGGATGGCCTTCGCAGCCGCCTCGTCCCGCCGGGTCGCCGCAGCCGAACCCTTGGGCTTCTTCAGTCGACTGCCGAACAAGGTCGGCACGGCCCTGCGCTTCTTCCCGCCGCCTGGAGCACCCGGCGCGGCAGAAGAACCCGCGCCAGGCTGGCTGGCTCCTGGCCGATGGCGAGGGGCGACTTCTCCCTCAGCGTCGTCGTCAGGCCAGTCGGCGAAAGTGGCCGAAGGCCTGAAGTCGCCCGCTATTCCTCCTCCTCCTATCATCTTCCAGAGCCGCCGCCCCCAGATCGGGGTCATCGACGTCGCTCTCCGCCCGGTCGGCGAGGAACTCGCGGGCCGGCCCCGAGGTGCCGGCTGGTGGGTGAAGGAGGGGATTCTAACCAAAGCCGACTGGTCAAAAAAAACTCGGCAAGAAGAAGACAATCCAAAGAAATAAAAGAAAGGCGACTCACCACGGGCAGGGGTTGGCGCGGGAGTACGGCTCCTTGCCGAATCGCCAGTCCTCCAGGAGCCTGCTGTCCGAGAGGTAGTTCACCATGAAGGCCACCTCTTCGTGAGGCATGTCCTTGGTGCACATCCGACTCGGGTCGCGGTGCCCGCTCATCTGGCATATCATATGAGGGCGGCCTTGGAGTGGAAGAACTCGGCGTGAAACAAAGGCGGCCAGCAGGTCCGGACCAGTTAGACCCTCCGACTGCGTCAGCACTTGGAGCCGCGTGATGGCGCCGGCTCCCGCAGGCGTCAGCGACTTTGCCCGGTACGACCAGTTGGGCAGTCGCCTAGCCGGCGGGCTAGCTTCGAAAGCCGGCAAGTTGACCCAGTCTCCCCTCGCGGAGGCGTTCTTGACGTAGAAGTAGGATCTCTGCCACATCTTCACCGACTTGATCAGCGAGATGGAGGGGAAGGGATTGTCGGCCCCCAACCTTCGCACGACGATGAAAGCACCGCACTGAGCCGGCACGCCCGCAGCCTGGGTGCCGAGCTTGGAGAAGAAGAACTCCCCCCAGAGCTCGAGGGTGGGGAGGACTCCGAGGAAGCCTTCGCACATGGCCACGAAGGCAGACAGCAGCACCACTGTGTTGGGGTGAGGTGGTGCGGCTGGAGGCCGTAGAACTCCAGGAAGGACCGGAAGAAACTGCTCGCCGACAGCCCCAGCCCGCGCAGGCAGTGCGAGCGGAAGATGACCCGCTCGCCCTCCTACGGTGCGGGTGAAATCACCCCTTCGGCGCAAGATGCACCTGCACGTGATCCTCGCCGGGAAGCTGACGGGTCCGGCAGAGGAACTCAATGTGGTCTTCATGAACTTCGGAGCCGTCCCAGGTGCCGGAGCGCATTGGGGGAGGCGCGGCGGCGGAGGAAGAACTCATCGCGAGCTGTCGCCGCAGCGTTCGCCAGAGCTTGGGCGTACGGCGGAGCGAAGAAGAGAAGAGGAAGGAGGAGAGCGAGGAGCAGCAAGGAGGAAGAGAACGAGGAGTAGTGGGGAGGAGGGGTGCGCATGCCCCCCTCTTCCCCCCTACTTATAGCCTCGTGGGCTGCGAAGCCGAGGGGGCGGACGTGGGGATATACTGCGCCCACAACCCCACGACCCCCACGATCCACGATAATTTTACTGCGCGCAGTAACTCCACGGGAATCCCAACCATCCACCGGGGCCGCAGCGGATCCGCTCGGTCGCCGAGGTGTGGTAGTGGCGGGCGCCGCCTATGGGCCTGTCCCATCGCGTGCGTAGGCTGGCAGGATGGCCTAGCCACGTGCCCTCGCGTGACAGGCCAAGAACGGGCGGCGGCCTGGAGGCTTAGCCAGCACGCCAATTAAATCCCGCCACGACGTTCGAAATACTGAGCGAGGCGGAATTGAGTGAGTCCAAGTTGAGCAAGTCCGACTCCTTCTAGTCGGCCTGGCAGAAGTCAATCAAAGACCATGTGTTGAGCACCCGGAAAGAGAAACTGCTGAGGCTTCTCGGCCGATCGTCCGCGGCGCCTCACCAGCTTCGGGGACTACTGTCGGAGTAATGGGCCATGGGTAGGCCAACCCGAGTCCCATAACCTTTCAAGAAATCGGGGCAGGCTGCGCCCCTCAAGACCCCAGGACAAAGAGCCGCCTCCTGAGGAGTCGACGGCAAGGCGGCCGACTGCCCGCTCACGGCCGAGTCCCAGGGACGACTTCCAGAGAAGCTGGCTTTGGGGAGTCGGCCTGCGACTCCAACAAACCCCATGACCTCATCAAAGGGGACGAGGCAGGGGCGTGGCTACAACAAAGCCCACCCCCGCCCCTCACCAAGGGCAGGCATGGCCACAGCACGCTGTACCCCGAAAGATCTCCGTGTGGCGTGGCACTGTTGCCATGCCGGCCCTGACATCAGCAACGCAGGGCCAAATCCTGCACCCACGACGGCTTGTCTGTACGGCCTGGAGGCAGCAGGGCCCACCAGTCAGTGAGACCTCGGGAGACAGTGGGAGAACCACCAGTCGGACCCGTCGGGAGTCGGCCCGGGGGAGTCGGCCGAGCCCTACCCCGGGGCCCACGCGCCATTAATCAAGATGAGATGGGGAGTGGCAACGGTGATCGCCCGCCAGGCGGCGGGGCTGTTGCCACGACCTCATGATCAAGCCCGCGTCATCAAAAGTACGGCTACAGTAATCAACAGCCGGCAAGACCCGCCCGCGGCGGACGCGGCCTGTCGGCTCCGTACCCGGCCAGTCGGCGGGGCTCGCTAGTCGACGGGCCCCAGCGGTCAGCAGAGAAGACGGAGGCCAGAGACACTGACGGCTGGGCCCGCGCCCAGCCGGATTACCATTGTACCCCTGGGGGTAGGCCTATATAAACCCCCCAGGGCACCCATGCAAAGGGTTGGAACCCATTAGCTCTAGACCAAATCATATAGGAGGGAGAGAGCTAGTCTTGCCCTCTCCCACCACCAAAAAACAGCTCAAGGAGCAACCGTGTAAGCACTTTGCCATAGTGATCATGCAGAGACCCCGCAGAGCAGCAGTAGGGGTATTATCTCCCCGGGGAGCCCCGAAGCTGGGTAAGATTCGCCGGGATGCATGTCTTCGCCTCATCCCGTTTCCAGGCACCGGCAATGTTCTACTCGCCCCCACCATGATAAGCCATCCATTGGCATATGTCGCACCAAACCCCCGACAATTATCCTTTCAATCTGTACTTCATTTGCAACACGAGGATGGACAGGATGAAGATTTTGCTCTTGCTGATCATTGTCATCGTTAGAAGGATTGTCTTCAGGCTGAGCATTGTCTTCAGGTTGATCAGGTGCATAGATGATAAGTTCCTCTTCAGGCTGAGCTTCAGATGGTATGATTTCTCCAGTTCCCATAAGTTTGATTGATTCACTGGATGGAACTTCATCTAGCACATTTGGCAGGTGCTCTCTTTGCGAGCCGTTAGTCTCATCAAACCGCACATCCACAGTTTCAACCACTTTATAGTGAAAGAGGTTGAAGACTCTGTAGGAGTGCGAATCCTTTCCATATCCAAGCATAAAACCTTCATGTGCTTTCGGTGCAAATTTTGAAGTGTGATGTGGATCCTTGATCCAGCACCTGGCACCAAATACTCTGAAGTAACTGACATTGGCTTCTTGCCAGTAGCTTGTTCAGAAGCTTGTGAAGATAAACATGGTTGATGATATGGCATGCAGTATCAATGGCTTCAGGCCAGAACTTTCTTGGAGTCTTGTATTCATCAAGCATCGTCCGGGCCATCTCAATAAGTGTTCTGTTCTTGCGTTCCACGATGCCATTCTGATGCGGCGTGTATGGAGCTGAGAATTCATGTGTGATGCCCAAAGTATCAAGATAAGTGTCTAGGCCAGTGTTCTTGAATTCAGTGCCATTGTCACTTCTGATGTGCTTGATCTTGACGCCATAGTTGTTCATGGCTCGATTGGCGAAGCGTCTGAAGACATCCTGCACTTCAGTCTTGTAGAGGATTATATGCACCCAAGTATATCTTGAATAATCATCAACAATGACAAAGCCATAGAGACAAGTAGTAGTAGTAAGAGTTGAGTAATGCGTGGGACCAAAAAGGTCCATGTGGAGCAATTCGAAGGGTTGAGTCATTGTCATGATTGTCTTCGAGGGATGCTTGGCCCTTGTCATCTTTCCTGCTTCACAGGCACCGCATAAGTGATCCTTCTTGAACTTGACGCCCTCGATGCCTATGACATGCTTCTTCCTTGCAAGGGTGTGCAGGTTCCTCATGCCAGCATGCCCTAGCCTCCGATGCCAGAGCCAGCATTCAGAAGCTTTTGCTAGAATACATACGACAAGTTGTGGTCCTGCTAAGAAATCTACCACATACAAATCATCTTTCCGATACCCTTCAAAGACTAGAGACTTGGTAGATTCCATTAGAACAATGAAACGATATTTTCCAAACATCACAATCATGTTCAAATCGCAAAGCATTGAGAGAGACATTAAGTTGAAACCAAGGGATTCAACAAGCATGACTTTATCCATGTGTTGATACCTTGAGATTGCAACTCTACCTAGACCCAATACCTTTCTCTTACCAGTGTCAGCAAATGTGATATGACTTTTGTCAGATGGACGTAAGGTTGAGTCCATGAGAAGACTTCACTTGCCAGTCATGTGATTAGTACACCCACTATCAATAATCCACTCTGAAGCAGCTGGTGTCGTACCCTACAGTGCAGTTAGGGGGATAGGCTTCACGAAGAGAATTGTGAAGCATAAACATTTGACGAGCAAGTGGATTATGAAAGCTTAGATCGAGGTTAGGACTGATAGGGCAAGTAGCAAGCGACTCAAGAATAAAATACATAATAAGACCATTTGGGCATTTGATCTTGCGCCCTACAAGATGTTTAAGGTCCCCAGCAATAGCTTCAGACGAATTTGATTGTCGGCCGGAGACCTTTCCCCGCAAAAGAGAGTTAAGATTTCTTAGCCACCCACATCTTCAAGGGCGGCTTCGAAGCAATGAGTCTAAGTGCAACATCTGAGAATTTTGTCTTTGGAGCCCTAGCAAAAAGTCTTGCAGGTGGACAATAGTACTCATAAGAATAAGCAGAGTAGTTCTTGGTCTTATGAACATGGCGGTTTGATGAAACGCGCTCATATTCATAGGCCTGAGTATGGCTTCCCTGCAAAACATTTGCATTAGTGCGACTCAGGTGAGTCCTTTGTCTGTATGAAGCCTTTGGACCATATGAAGCCTGTGGTCTGGGGTTTGTCTTCTTCACTTGTGGTGTCATGATGAAATTCACAGGAAGATTCTCCAGCAACCTTTTCGACACCCAGACTTTCTTCATAGGTGGCCCATTCCTGCAGTTAGTACCAATATACCTGGCAAACACTTCACCATTCTGATTCTTAAACAATTTATAGTTTGCATCAAAGGATTCATCAATAACAATGGGATTAGCACAATTGAAGCCTGACAGGGTGGATGGATCCACCGAGGGTTCCTTTGCAGCAACCCATGTGGTTTTGGGGTACTGCTCAGGTTTCCAGTAAGAGCCATCAGCATTCATTTTCCTTCGAACCCAAGACCCTCTTTTCTAGGGTTTCGGTTCAGGATCTGCCTTTTGAGGACATCACATAGTGTCTGATGCCCTTTGAGACTTTTGTACATCCCTGTTTCAAGCAATGTCTTCAACCTAGCATTTTCATCAGCAATAGCAGTGGTATCCTCAGCAGAGGGGTTAGTTACCACATCAACAGTTGAAGATATTGCAATAGTAGCAGCAGTAGAACATCCAGCAACAGAAGTAGCGTTGTCACACTCAATGCATTTAAGAATTGGTGGTTCAAATCCTTCCTGAGCGGAACTGATCTGTTTGGCGCGAAGTGACTCATTTCCCTTTTGAAGATCTTCATGAGCCGCTCTCAATTTCTCAAGATCTTGCTTCCTTTCAAGATAATCATAGGAAAGCTTTTCATGAGTTGTTGAGAGCGTTTCATGACGACTTTCAAGTTCGTCATACTTAACATGAAGATTTTTTATGTCTTCAATTAAGGACTGAGATCGAGTCATTTTAGTGTCTAACAGGTCATCGCTTTTGTCTAATAGTTTTTGAATATGTTCCATAGCTTTCTGTTGTTTAGTTGCAATTTTAGCAAGTGTTTTGTGGCTGGTTTTGGAACCACAATCAGAGTCATATTCACTGGATGTTTGATAGTGAGTAGTGCGTGTGTTTACCTTGGCACCGCGTGCCATGAAGCAGTAGGTGGGAGCGGAGTAGTCCTTGTCTTTTGCATCGGTGTCGGTGATGAAGTCATTGTCTTCAATGTTGAAGATGGACTTGGAAACGTATGCTGTAGCTAGACTCGCAACGCCAGAATCGGACTCCTCCTCAGACTCCACCTCCGCCTCCTCAGAAGCGAACTCCTCTGAATCCATTTCCTTGCCAACAAGCGCATGAGCCTTGCCAGATGAGCTCTTCTTGTGTGATGAAGACTTTGAGGAAGACTTGGAAGAAGACTTTGAGTATTTATTCTTCTTCTTGTCATCAGAATCATACTCCTTGCTCTTCTTCTTCTTCTTCTTCTTCTTCTTGTTCTCATTGTCCCACTGCGGACACTCAGAGATGTAGTGGCCAGGTTTCTTGCACTTGTGGCATGTTCTCTTCTTGTAGTCATGAGCAGAAGCTTCATCATTCCTTGGGCTTGATCGTGAAGACTTTCTGAAGCCTTTCTTCTTGGTGAATTTTTGGAACTTCTTCACAAGCATAGCAAGCTCCTTTCCAATGTCTTCAGGATCATCAGAACTGCTATCAGATTCTTCTTCAGATGAGGAGACAGCTTTTGCCTTCAAGGCACGAGTTCGCCCATAGTTGGGACCGTAGATGTCTCTTTTCTCAGAAAGTTGAAACTCATGTGTGTTGAGCCTCTCAAGTATGTCAGAAGGATCGAGTGTCTTGAAGTCAGGACGTTCTTGAATCATCAGGGCTAGGTTGTCAAATGAGCTGTCAAGTGATCTCAGGAGTGTCTTGACGACTTCATGCATGGTGATCTCAATAGCGCCGAAGGCTTGAAGCTCATTTGTGATGTCAGTGAGTCGATCAAATGTGAGTTGGACATTCTCATTGTCATTTCTCTTGAAGCGGTTGAAGAGGTTGCGAAGGACACTGGTTCTCTGATCTCTCTGGGTTGAGACGCCTTCGTTAACCTTGGAGAGCCAGTCCCAGACTAGCTTAGATGTTTCCAAAGCACTCAGACGGCCATACTGTCCTTTGGTCAGATGACCACAGATGATGTTCTTGGCAGTGGAGTCCAGTAGAACGAACTTCTTGACATCAGCAGCGGTGACACCTTCACCGGCCTTGGGAACGCCATTCTTGACGACATACCATAAGTCGACATCAATGGCTTCAAGATGCTTGCGCATCTTATTCTTCCAGTAGGGATATTCAGTTCCATCGAAGACTGGGCACGCAGCGGAGACTTTGATTATCCCTGCAGTCGACATAGCTAAAACTTCAGGTGGTTAAACCGAATCACACAGAACAAGGGAGTACCTTGCTCTGATACTAATTGAAAGTGCTAGTGATCGACTAGAGGGGGGGTGAATAGGCAATTTTTATGAAAGTCTTCAAAACATGGAAGTTTCGAAGACAAACGATAGGAATAAACCTATTACCATGCAGCGGAAGGTAGACTACACTAAGCAAGCCATAGACAAGTATTCAATGAAGTGAAAGCACAATGACTAATAGCAGCTAGGCAGTATAGATCAAGTAGGAAAATAGTGTGAAGCCAATCAAAACAAGCAGTCACTCAGTGAAGACAAAAGATAATGCAATCATACAATGACTTCACCAGGACCAACAGTAAGTAAAGGGATGGGAAGGATGAAACCAGTGACTTGTTGAAGACGATGATCTGTTGGACCAGTTCCAGTTGCTGTGACAATTGTATGTCTGGTTAGGGAGGCTCAGATTCAACTCAGAAGACCACGTCTTCACCTTATTCCCCTTAAGTTAAGGACACCTAGTCCTCGCCCAATCACTCTAGTAAGTCTTCAAGGTAGACTTCCAAACCTTCATAGATTTCGTTCACCGGCGATCCACAATGACTCTTGGATGCTTAGAACGCGACGCCTAACCGGCTGGAGGATTCACAGTCCTCAAGTGTAATAAGTCTTCAGATGACACAGACAGGAAGACTTAAGTGATGCCGAACACTCTTTGGCTCTGGGTGTTTAGGGCTTTATCCTCGCAAGGAATTCTTTCTCAAAGGCTTTGAGGTGGGTTGCTCTCAAACGACAAAAGCCGTGCACTAACTCTGAGCAGCCAACCGTTTATGGTTGTAAGGGGTGGGCTATTTATAGCCACTAGGCAACCCGACCTGATTTGTCCGAAATGACCCTGGGTCACTAAGGAACTGACATGTGTTCCAACGGTCAGATTTCAAACACACACGACAACTTTACTTGGGCTACAAGCAAAGCTGACTTACCCAGCTCTGGATAAGATTTGCTCTTATTGTCTTCGCTCGAAGACATAGGATTTTGGTTAAGCATCACTTCAGTCATTCTGACTGGTTCTCTTGGACCCCACTTAACAGTACGGTGGTTCCTATGACTCAACAAAGAAGAAAAAGAACGAACAAACAACTAAGTCTTCGCGCTCCATAGTCTTCACACGTTGTCTTCTCTTGTCATAGTCTTCAATGTGAATGTCTTCACATCCCACCTTTGACTTCAATGTCTTCATACATTTTTAGGGGTCATCTCTGGTAGGAAAACCGAATCAATGAGGGACTTCTACCTGTGTTATCCTGCAATTCTCACAAACACATTAGTCCCTCAACCAGGTTTGTCGTCAATACTCCAAAACCAACTAGGGGTGGCACTAGATGCACTTACACTAACCAACTGTTTGAAGGAATAAACAAGGCAACAACGGCTGCTGTTAGGAAGGCATACATAGTATTTTCTGAAAGATTGAATCATTCCTAACCTTTCCTCTTGTTTTGAGCATATTTTGTGTAGTTCAACTAAAACAAAATGCCATCACCGCCTTGACAATTTAGTGACACTGTACAAAAAGAAATGACTTACCATTACATCATGATGTCAGGTATGTAATCGACAGGCATTAGAGACAAACATGCCGACCTCCTCCGATAACATAATAAGCATTAATTTTAACAAAGGTGTGACTAGATTTACCAGCATAATTTGAGTGAACTCTACACACGTTGTTCCTTCATATAAGACGTTTTCGCAGTTCAATTTAAAGTACCCAAACGTCTAGTATTTAGAAAAACAAGTAGTAGTTTTCTTGAGCACATATCTGGAAAAGCTTGCCACACCTTATATATGTCCATACACTAATGCAACACCATTCAAATAGTACAAATACACACTAATCTAGTGGCTAGTGCAATAGTAGAGTAGTTTTTTATTACGGGGTACAGTACAATGGTTTTACTGAACATATTTCCATAAGCTAGCACTGGAAGATTTCTATAAGCATTAACTATAAAAAATGTAAAGGTAACAAGTTTCAGCATTGGTATACTAGCTATGCAACAACATTAAACCAAATACAAATGTCTGAAGGTAACTAGCATTATTAATTAATGAAGTGTTTTTTGCAAACTATGTACCTTCAAGCACTACTGCAGGTTGCTGCTAACGCGACACTACAATCAGAGACCCTTTGACGAAACTGTGTGCGATGCAATAATCGCAAACTGTGGTGTAAAAGAACCGCCAAAAAGGTGCAAAATGTTTGCGATGCCGGACGCATCAAAAACGGTTCTAATTTTAATTGTGTGTGCGATGTAGGGCATACGGTTTAGTTCAATGAACTATTTGCGATGAGGCGGAACAAAAGAAACGTGCAGCGAGATGAAGGCATGTGCAATATACTCCCTCCGGTCCTTTGTACTTTGCATATTAGGTTTGTTCTAAGTCAATCTCATCCAACTTTGACCAAGTTTATATAAAAAATTATAGACATTCACATAACAACACCAATATCATTAGATTCATTTTGGAATATATTTTCATATTATATTTATTTGATATTATAGATGCTAACAATTTCTAATATAAATTTGGTCAAACTTAGCAAAGTTTGACTTTCGGCAAATCCAATGTGCAGAGTAAAAAGGACCAGAGGGAGTACAACATATAGTTCACTCGGATGAACTGTTTGTGATGAGGAGGAACAATAGAAACGGGCAGCTAGATAAAGGTGTGTGCGACTGAGGGCATATGCTTCAGAAGGATTTACTATTTGCGATTAGGCAACAGAACAGAAACGGGTCAGCCAGATCAAAGTGTCTGCGATTGATGGCATACACTTCACATGGATGAACTGTTTGCGATTAGCCACAACAAACAGAAACAGTTAGATAGATCAGCGTGTGTGTGCTAGACGGGCACACACATTCTAATTAAAAGAAGTGTGCGCGATGGTAATAACGAGCGCGCACGGTTGTTGGAACAAGACGTGTGCTGACATTGCCTATTGCGGTGCACCCTATGGTGCAAACGCCACATACGCGGCCGAGAAGGCGTGCCCACGTTACGCCTTCTGTGGAAGGCACTTATAACCGTTCATATATTTTGGGCTTGCGTCTCGTCACATTCCAAATTACGGACACACTATATTTAATTGCAAACATGTTCACACCGATCATAACCTAAATGGTTTCACACTAAGGAGCGTATTAGTACACGTTTATAAATACTACTACTCCAAGATGACTGCACATTCCTCCTCAACTCCTCATCCACAAAAACAAAGTCATTCATGATTGTTCCCTTGCATCTGCCATGGCCAGTGTGAGTTCTGGGTCGAGAGATTGCCACCAGGGAGATGCAAGCATGGAAGTGGAAGCACGAGAAATGTCCCGCCTCATCGAGAAAGCAACCTACATGTCCCGCCGCGCGGCCGTAGCATCACAGGGGTCCTGCCGTGCCGCCGAAGCAGCACCGCCGCGCCGTCGATGCATCAGACTGGTCGGGCCGCACCGCGGAAGTAGAAGAGATGTCCCGCCGCACCGCAAATGCAGCAGAGATGTCCTCCCGTGCCGTGGTGGCCTAGGAAAATGTCTCACGGGCAGGCGAGGACCCTTACAGGCGCATGCATGCGATCGTCCATAGCCGTATGGATCAGATCTCCGGCTGGGCGAGGTTGCAGGATGACATGAAAGCCTCTTTTGAACAGGCTACCGGCGTCATCCAACAACCAAATGAGAGAAATGCGAAGCTCCTGGCCAAGTGCGGCCTGCTGAGGGCAAAGATCGTGGGAAGTGCGGAGCAGCAGTAGGAGACCACTGCCTTGTTGAAGAGGACCGGCGTCATCATCGATAAATTTATGGACGAGAATGACATGCTGCGGATCGAGCGCAAAAGGCTAGTGGAGGAATCTATGGATGCTCTCAAGTAGCATCTTGAGGACAAGAAAGAGCTCATCGCCGCTCGGCGCGGAGACTAGTTCCCGCGGCATGCAGCAACGCATCAAGAAAGTAGAGATCGGTGAGCCGGATCGTTGTCTTCCTTCTTCTTTTGCCCTTGTGTATTTCGGGCATTGCTGCATGTGGCTTTTTTAGTTATGTTCCTAAATATGTAAGACAATTATTATCCATTGTCATCGTCCTTATATTCACCATGCTTGCTATAAGTCACAGTCGATGCTATATAGGTCCGTTGGATCTTACAGCAAGATCCGTGCAATTTTTTTTTCAGATTTTCATTTTTCTCTCTTAAATCTCAGTCCATTGAGACATATATCCACGCCGTAGAACAGGGGCTCCGGCGCCATTAATGGAGACGTTGGGAGGGAGGTGCGCGGCGGGTAGAGGTCAAAGGGCTCTCCTCCCGATGAGCACGTGCAGGGGTATGATCGCACGCCTCTCGTACTCAAATAGCTACCCCGCACGACACCTCCTAGCCAATAAAAAGAGGGGACGCGTGAAGGCATGTAATTGGTAAGTAGCACGCCCGCGATTTCAATAAATACTTGTGTTTCGGATTTGTAACATGACAACAATTATTCCAAAATGACTTTGTTGATTGTTAATGTGTGCGCTTTCGCATATCGGACAGAAAATTACCACAACATGTTGGTGCCATGTCATGACATCATGCCAACTTTCATGATTTTCAGGCATGTTTTGGATTTATAGGAATTAAAAAACCAAGTTTCTCAATCTTTCCGGTCGAGCCACGACGCCCAAATGTTTGAATTTCATTCCCACTTCTTGCATGGGACCTAGAAATTCACCCAAGGACACACATGTGATTTTTCAACCAACTTTGGTGCACTGGAGCATGTGCTTGTACTTCAAATTTGAATTATGGACATTAAATGCCTAGAAACTCAATTAATCTATAAAAAAGGCCAAACGAACCCGGAATAATTCCAAAATTTAGCACGATACTTCTATTTAGTCTAATCTGCCTGTGTAAAAAATTAAGGTGGGAGAAGGCACTGTACGTATGTCGTTTCGCACACGGAGGTGACACGTTCCCTCTTGGAACCACGAGCCTTCTTGAGAGAAGCTCCGGTTTGCAAGAAGCTTACACCAAAGCTTGTCCCAATTCGGCCAAAAAAAATTACCGTAGCATGTTGGTGCCATGTCATGACACTATGCCAAGTTTCATGATTTTCAGGCATGTTTTGGATTTACAGGAATTAAAAACCAAGTTTCCCAATCTTTCCGGCCAAGCCATGGCGTCCAAATGTTTGAATTTCATTCCCTTTTCTTGCATGGGACATAGAAATTCACCCAAGGACACACATGTGATTTTCAACCAACTTTGGTGCACTGGAGCATGTACTTGTACTCCAAATTTGAATTATGCACATTAAATGCCCAGAAACTCAATTAATGTATAAAAAAGGCCAAACGAACCCGGAATAATTCCAAAAATTAGCACGATACTTTTATTTGGTCTAATCTGCCTCTATAAAAAAATTAAGGTGGGAGAAGACAGTGTACATATGTCGTTTCGCACATGGAGGTGACATGTTCCCTCTCGGAACCACGAGCCTTCTTGAGAGAAGCTCCGGCTTGCAAGAAGCTTACACCAAAGCTTGTCCCAATTCGGCCAAGAAAATTACCACAGCATGTTGGTGCCATGCCATGACACTGTGCCAAGTTTCATGATTTTCAGGCGTGGTTTGGATTTACAGGAATTAAAAACCAAGTTTCTCAATCTTTCCGGCCGAGCCACGACGCCCAAATGTTTGAATTTCATTCCCATTTCTTGCATGGGACCTAGAAATTCTCCCAAGGACACACATGTGATTTTTCAACCAACTTTGGTGCACTGGAGCATGTGCTTGTATTTCAAATTTGAATTATGCACATTAAATTCCTAGAAACTCAACTAATGTATAAAAAAGGCCAAACAAACCCGGAATAATTCCAAAATTTAGCACGATACTTCTATTTGGTCTAATCTGCCCGTGTACAAATATTAAGGCAGGGGAAGGCAGTGTACTTATGTCGTTTCACACACGGAGGTGACACGTTCCCTCTCGGAACCACAAGCCTTCTTGAGGGAAGCTCCAGTTTGCAAGAAGCTTATACCAAAGCTTGTCCCAATTCGGCCCAAAAATTTATCGCAGCATGTTGATGCCATGTCATGACACCATGCCAAGTTTCATGATTTTCAGGTGTATTTTGGATTTACAGGAATTAAAAAACCAAGTTTCTCAATCTTTCCGGCCGAGCCACGATGCCCAGATGTTTGAATTTAATTCCCATTTCTTGCATGGGACCTATAAATTCATCCAAAGACACACATGTGATTTTTCAACAAACTTTGGTGCACTGGAGCATGCGCTTGTAGTTCAAAATTGAATTATGCACATTAAATGCCCAGAAACTCAATTAATGCATAAATGCCAAACGAACCCGTAATAATTCCAAATTTAAACACGACACTGATGTACTAGTTGCATGTTCACTGTACGTAAATGTTCTAGCAATTCAAACACCATCCTTTCCCTCCGTAACACCATTTTGTCTTTCAAAACATAATGAAAAATCAGGTATATGACAAACAGTTTACTAGAAAGAATAGTGTGGGATGCGATATAAAATATCTTGGGGCAGCATCTTGTGTGGCTTACGCAGGAAGCTTCATCGTCTACAGTCCACCGCCCCCACTTGAACCACACTTGCGCGCCAGTTTCTCGTGGCCCCGAGCGAAATTTTTTTTCCAACGCGGAAATATCTATCTCCCCGCCCCCTCCATCGCACCAAAAGTCACATTTCCACTGTTCCTCCTTGCTTTCCAAGTTCAAACCTTCACTGCTGCTTACTGGCAGCCCAGCCTCCTCGCCGGCGACCCTTCTTCTTACACCGCCGCCTCCTCGCCGGCGACCCTTCTTCTTGCAGCGCCGCCTCCTCGCTGGCGACCCTTCTTCTTATTGTGCAGCCTCCTCGCGGCCGACCCTTCTTCTTGCCACGGGGCCTCGTCGATATGGTCACGTAATCCATGCCCCACTAATAACCCACAAGTATAGGGGATCGCAACAGTTTTCGAGGGTAGAGTATTCAACCCAAATTTATTGATTCGACAGAAGGGGAGCCAAAGAATATTCTCAAGTATTAGCAGCTGAGTTGTCAATTCAACCACACCTGGAAAACTTAATATCTACAGCAAAGTATTTAGTAGCAAAGTAATATGATAGTAATGGTAACGGTGGCAAAAGTAACGTTAGCAGTTTTGTAGTGATTGTAACAGCGGCTACGCAAAATTAACTAAGCAAAGAACAATATGTGAAAAGCTCGTAGGCAATGGATCAGTGATGGATAATTATGTCGGTTGCGATTCCTCATGCAATAGTTATAACATAGGGTGACACAGAACTAGATCCAGTTCATCAATGTAATGTAGGCATGTATTCTGAATATAGTCATACGTGCTTATGGAAAAGAACTTGCATGACATCTTTTGTCCTAGCCTCCCGTGGCAGCGGGGTCCTATTGGAAACTAAGGGATATTAAGGCCTCCTTTTAATAGAGTACCGGACCAAAGCATTAACACTTAGTGAATACATGAACTCCTCAAACTACGGTCATCACTGGGAGTGGTCCCGATTATTGTCACTTCGGGGTTAACGGATCATAACACATAATAGGTGACTATAGACTTGCAAGATAGGATCAAGAACTCACATATATTCATCAAAACATAATAGGTTCAGATCTGAAATCATGGCACTCATGCCCTAGTGACAAGCATTTAGCATAGCAAAGCCATAGCAACATCAATCTCAGAACATAGTGGATACTAGGGATCAAACCCTAACAAGACTAACTCAATTACATGATAAATCTCATCCAACCCATCACCGTGCAGCAAGCCTACGATGGAATTACTCACGCATGGCGGTGAGCATCATGAAATTGGTGATGGAGGAAGGTTGATGATGACGATGGCGATGGATTCCCCTCTCGGGAGCCCCGAACGGACTCCAGATCAGCCCATTAGGGCTTGGCGGTGGCTTCGTATCGTAAAATGCGATGAATCCTTCTCTCTGATTTTTTTCTCCCCAAACGTGAATATATAGAGTTGGAGTTGAGGTCGGTGGAGCACCAGGGGGCCCACGAGGTAGGGGGCGCGCCCCCACCCTCGTGGACAGGGTGTGGGCCCCCTGGCCTTGATTCTTTCGCCGGTATTTTTTATATACTCCAAAAATATTCTCCGTTGATTTTCAGGTCATTCCGAGAACTCTTATTTCTGCACAAAAATAACACCATGGCAACTCTTCTGAAAACAGCGTCAGTCCGGGTTGGTTCCATTCAAGTCATGCAGGTTAGAGTCCAAAACAAGGGCAAAAGTGTTTGGAAAAGTAGATACGATGGAGACGTATCACCCACCCACACCATCCTCCTCCTTTCCCGTCCCACATGCCCCGACCGACGGTGCTATACCATACGCCGAAATCACTGCCCCCCTCCTCCAATTAAGCGCCGCCCATAGCCATTTTGCATGCAGTATAACATGGAGCTCGGTAGCATGCAGCCGCATGATCGCACGAGGTCGCTATGGCTGCCATGCGTGCCAGCCGCCAGATCTTGGAGGAGCACCTCATCTCCGAGGCCACCGTCGACACCGCCACACGGTTGTCTACTTTTAAAATATAGTTCATGCTTTTTCTTGAGGTCACCGTCAGTGCCTTCTAGTGATTTGTCCTCTGTAATGTTAATATGCAATCTGATGTTCAGTTAACAGTTTGGTCCTCTTAAATGTAATATTTAGTTAACACTTTGGTCCAATAATTGCTACATTTTGTAGTACCATTCTCAAGCATTCTTTGTTTTGTTAACTGTCTTATCTTCTAGTACATGTTTCTATTCTGCAATGTCGTGCTCAGTTAACTATTTTGGTTCATTTGGCCTGATGTCCATTTAACTGTTTGGTTCAGTCCTGCAATTTGATTTTTATTTGTTGTGGGTACAATTTTGTATTGTTATGCATGTGAAATAAATTGAATTTGGCTATACTCAATACACATTCTACTGATAGTATGGCAACTCTCAGTTAACCTGATGAAGATCTTCCTTATGTGTGTTGCAGGGAAACAATGGGAGACACCGCGATTTACCATCGAGGTTTGTTCAAGCATGGTCCTTTGGCTAATAGCACACTATGGTGCAGTTGTAGGAATCATTCTAATATTTAGGTTTCTTACAATTTGGTCTTGCACATGTAGGTCCTGCTGTCAGAGGCTTAGACTCACTGTTCGACCCATTTTGCATATGGGGAAATGAGATGTCCATGAATATCAGTCAAGTCAAGAAACTCAAAAAGATTGTTAGGATGAAGAAACTTGCAACGAATAACAGCAAGATCTTTGTTTGCACAATGAAGAATAAACCAGTCAACTATAGGATGGTACTAACTCTTTTACCTTGTTTTTACCCCTTGTGCCATTTCAAAATTTAGAACAGCGATTTATGCATATCTTTGTTTTCAGTACTTTTCAAAGCAGTTCACCGATGATTACCTCTCAAACCACCTGCATGGTCAAGAGGCGAGGAAGGTATTCATTCAACACCCACGATACAATATTGAAGTCTTGCTGAAGAGGACGAAGGTCGGGCGGGCAATTATCCATATCCACTGGCCTAAAGTTGCAAGGACATTCAACATCATTGAAGGCTCAATATTTTCCTTCCGCTTCTGCAGTTTCCCATATGAGATTCATTTGTCTATTTACCGTGTATGATGCTAGTTTCCAAAGGTTTTTGATGTTGCATATGAAACTTGGTGCTGTTGTGTAATGGCGTAACTAAGTAGCAAAGCTATCTGATGTAATTCGATTATGAAATCCTGGTTGCTGTTATACGGATATGAAATATCTCGTGTGTTTTTTAAGAAATATCAATTTGGTTAGTACATGGATTATCAATAATAGGCTAATTACCCTGCTTATTGGGGTTTTCTATTACAAATGGTTACTCAGACAACACCGTGGGCGATGAACTCAAACAACCCGCGCGATTTCTAGAAAGCAGGCGTGTTCGATCAAGTAACAATCACACACGACTTCTGGAAGAGAACTGTTTGTGTTAGGCCACCTTGCACAAACGTTTCCACACAAAAAATAGTGTGCGATATACATACGAACAGAAATGATTTTCTGGGATTCACCATGTGGGATGTACATACGAACGGAAACAATTGGGTTTCGATGCCCCACCAGATCGCCCACGAGCTCATTTTGTGTGACAGGAGGGCCTATCCCTGACGGTTTCTGGGTCGTGTGGGAAGGACCCCCCCTATCGACCACACTCACTTGGTGACGATATGAAATGCCGTCATGTAAAGGGGTTAAAAACCATTTGTATAGCACGCCGATGTACCAGTGAAGGTAGATATCATTTCGGACTCGAGCGGACCTAAAAATTGCTATCCCTATCTTGATAATCGATCAAACATAAAAACTTGATCAAGCGAATCAAGAAAACAACCGGAGGAGGAGGTGCCCACTCTTGACCTTTCCTCTTCTCTTCATAATTTTTTGTGCAGTTCAGCCAAAATAAAATGACATCAGTGCCTTGGCATTTTGGTGACAATGTACAAAAAATTGACTTGTGTCATGAAAGTGAGGTATGTAATCTATAAGCATTAACAGTGCAAAAATCTGAAGGTAGTAACAAGTTTCATTGTTGGTATACTGGCTATGCAACAACATTAGAGTGCCTTAGCTGAAAAATCTTTAATACATCCACAATCAATAGCTAACCCTAAAATAATATAATGATATTAAATGCCATTGCTTAAATTTATTGGTGCCATTAGACTGAGTGCGACATTAGTTAAATGTGGCATCACTTTAGCAGTAGCATTGCTTGACTTTATTGGTGGCGTTATACTAACAGCAAAAAAAGTGGCAATAAGAGCATGGGAGGCCCATTCGGATAGTGGGCACACCAGTACGATGTACCACCACGGACGCATAGAGTGGTGAGGAAAGTATGTTTGCCTAGAGCAACAAATATCCAGGCAGCATATGTGGATCATGTCCCATTTTTGTTCTCTTTAGCCACCTTTTTCCTATGTAAGGACAACAAACCTATCGACCTCGTCCTTCTCTATTGCGTTGTCATGCCTTTCTACCCTTTTTCAACCAAGAGACACGAGACTCATTCCTTAGCTACTGGTTTCCCCTTTTCCACCTAGACGCGGGTTCGATACCTAGTCTCTTCGACAGTACTTTCTCCCTTCCTTTCCTTATTCAACTCAGACATGGATTAGTCTGCATGAAGTAGGGTTTCCTTTAATAGTTCAAACTAAGGTTTTCCTCTACGTGACCAGTAGAGCAGAGGATAGAAAATTGGGGAGATGGTGGAGTGGAAAAGATCCACATGCAGCAACGTGGAAGATGGGGCAATAGAGCAAGGGTATGGTTCAAAAAAAGGTAGCATACCTGAGGGTCGGTGGGAAGTTACTTCGCTCGTGGTAGTCGTCCTTCGCACACACTACGCCAGCGAGCTTGGGGATGGAGGCCATCCCGCGCGGGCACTAGGTCTAAGACGACGGCCTTGTCATCAGTGTGTGACCTCGCTCGCTGACGACAAGTGTGTCAACAGTGCACGTCCTTTAATTCCCCGACGGACGAGATACTGGCGGATCTGTGACCACCGGTGAGGAGGGAGAGAGAGGGTCCACTGCCATCTTTTTTAGATCTGGAGAGAGGGTGATAGTGCGAGAAGCAAGTGGGTAGGCCTTAGCAAGCAAGCGATGAAGCTCCAACCTATATAGTATCTTTTTATACGTACTAGTACTAGAGGTGGAGTAGTGGTAGAGTAGTTTATATTTTGTCTACATACAGTACCAATTAGTTGTGCTTCAAAACTTAATGACACGCCATTAATTAAAAAAATAAAGTCAAGAAATAATGCGGAACCTCGGGCCAACGCGGCTAGATCGCATTTTGCACGAGAAATGACACACCATGATTCGTTGACATGTGGACCCGTTCCAACATGTTAGTGAGACGACGACGAGTCCTTTTGTACAATATCCAAACGGACGTCTATGTAGGCCGGGGCACCTCTTCCTGTACCATGGCAACCGTCCACCTCCTCTTTGCCTTCCCCTTTCGATTTGGAACTGTTGTCGCACGCTCTTCCTCCCTCCATTTGCCTTCACCCTTCCTTCTGTCATTGTTCGATCGTCTTCTCCATGAAGGGAACAGACCGGAAATGACCCCATTATTCTTGCCCCGATCTGAAAGATGATGTGGTGGAGGAACTCATTGATCGATGCGACATCATCACCTTGGCTAGCATGGCAGGTTCATTCAAGACCATTCTCAACTCAACAAAAAACATCATTACAAAGAACCCAAGGGTCCAGGAGCGGTTTGATCTCCCCTATCTTCTTCGCCATGACCCTGCTCGCTGGCGCGCCGACGACGGAAGCCTCGCCTTGTGCAAGTTGATGCCGCTTGATAATGATACGTGTGATGTTAAGATGCCATCGCTTAAGGGTAAGGCCTGGGCAGGTGCAAATGGAGATTGGGTTGTTTATATTGGGTACAACTGCGAGTGGGAACTTGTGAATTTGTACACTCGTCACTGGGTTCCACTTCCAAAAATCTCAGAGTGCCCTGAGGTTGAGCACACATATGATCTGCGTATGTTCAAATACGATCATGGTGACTGTCGTCTACGGAAGATAGCAATTTGTCGAGTTCCCAACCGCTCTTGGGATTACACGAATTATGATGTTGTTTCTATCTTCGACAAGCTTATTGCCATCCTTACTTCCACGCCTCGATGGATATTGCTCAAAAATGAATTTCTGTACATGGATGAGTAGTGTGATGCAATTCAATATGAGCATCTTGTGTTTGGTGCCACCACTCATGGCATTGTTTTTGCATGGGATCCTTATTGTTTCGGTACGTTTGTCTTCCACCGTAATTAGAATTTTTTCACCCACATGCATGCAAGTTAGTATCCCCATACTAACCAACCTTCTTGTGTTTCCACGGACCTGTGAACATTCCACCACCTATACTTGAAATTTTTTGTAACCAAGGGGGAGGTGACGATAGTGATGATCACAAGCACGAGGACGAGCAAGACCTACATACTCAGTGGCGCCTAGCAACTTATTCCGATGGATCACCTCTTCTTGTATGTATATAGGGCACTGCTGATGTTACTAATGAAGTAGGTGTTGTCTCCCATGGTCGCACTCTCCAGACCTATTCCAACATCCGTTGCAGGGTATTCAGGATGGATACTAGTGTGCTAGCGCCAACACCTTCTCCCTGGTTCAATATTGATAGTCTTGGAGAAAACTCGCTCTTCCTTGGACTAAACTATCCAATGATGGTGAACGACGATCTAGCTGTTGTTGGCACAATGTTACTATCATTTATGAGAAGCAACTGTATCTATACATTATACATTGCTATGGTTCCCTACCCTGGCTATCACAATATGCGTCCTGATATAGGCAGCTTCAGCCTGGATGATGAGTCCTACGTTGGTCTCGCTACTGACAATAGCTGGCGCTTCCCAGAGGCTTACTTATGGTTCAAAGCAAGCGTTTCCAATGCCGAGGATTGGTTGAGCTGAAGTTCATTTGATTGCTTGTTATTTGTTGTGTGATAAAAACTTTAGTATTTACTAGAACGTTTTGTTGGAAATAATCTATAATCCAACATGTATCCTCATTGTCGTTGTGTGTTGATGACTTATTGTATGTAATAAATGGTACATTTGCATATGCATGTGATAAAATCAATTTATGAATGGTTTTTGATTCACTTCTTGGAGTGTGAGTACCGTAGTAGTATAGCCAACATACAGTTATACGAAGTTGCCACATCACATAGAGCCAACCTAATAGTATGCTAGTACAATAGTTAGTCCTAGTAGTAGTATACCATCAACTAGAGCTAGGTGTCGCACGGAGGCCGAGAAATATGGTGATAGCGTGAGGTGGGCTTGTATGTATGATGTAGGCACATGGCTTGACGTGTTCCCTACTCCTCCGGTCTAAATGTGGAGAAGATTTGGTTGAGTTCTTCCTTCTTTTGCCGACACGTGGGACATCCAACATCCAGGTCATGTCATGCAATAAAATGGAGTGCTAGTTGAAGCCACATGATGTGCATCTTAGGTTAAACTGTAAATAGGATCTTACTCTTTAGTAACTCCAAAAGCGGCCACCGAAGATCTTTATTGTATTTGCTTTTCATCACCAGCACGTCGAGGTGAAATATGTGCAGGTTCAGTGGGTCATCTTGCGTTTTCATTGACATGTGGAACCACATGTGAGAAAACAGACGATGGGCACACTCCGCACGTCTGCTGGTTGGCTGAAAACAGAGAGGAGGGCTGAGCACAGACTCTAGGAAATTTTGCGATAATGTGAGTAGTACTAGTGGTTTACCGTACTCCTGGAGAGATAATGTGTTCGCTCTACGTAACCAGCACCTCGATATAGTAGGGTGGCATGGGCCATAACTAGCATTCACATCTAGTAGTATGGCACATGCCACCGACATGAGTCCCATCTGATACCAATTTTCTTGGAGTCCATGCTACAACTATCTCTTCTCCCTCCCGTTTTCTCTAACTCAGCCATCACGCGGTGGGTGGGGTGGGGTTTTGCCGATAGTCGGTTTTCTCAACTGCAGTCCCACTTGTAAGTGAAAATGCAACACAACATGCATTCCCCCTTGAGTGGCGTGCCGGAACAACTGTGTGGGGGTGCGATGCGAACACGACAGGATTTTCCTTTTGAACTTGTAACTTGTAAAATTTGGTTCTGCTCCTTGGCGCGACCAATAGATAGAAATAATGATTTTCCCTAGAGTAATGAGAAGTTTGGTTCTAGCGCGGTTCATGCCTCTGTTCCTAAATATTTGTCTTTCGAGAGATTTTAACAAGTGATTACATACAGAGCAAAATGAGTGAATCTACACTCTAAAATTTTTCTATATACATCCGTATGTGGTAGTCCATTTGAAACCTCTAAAAAGACGAATGGACGGAGAGAGTACGTACAATAATTATGAAGTTGATGTGAAAGGTAAGATAATTACTAGTACAATACTACTAGATGGAATTGACAGAAAGATAAAGATACATACGGATCCATCAACGACTTCCTCACGCCCTAGTGCACTGGGTCACCAACCAACGTGTGAGGAGCAGCGGCGTTGGCGGAGAGCTCAACGTGCTTCTGAACAATGCCGTCCAAGGTTGCTCTGTGATCCAAGAAGGCCAGCATCCTATCGTCCTCCTCTTTCACGTAGTAGTCCTTGTGGACGATTTGCTCGTAGACGTGGGTGACTATGTCGTTGGTGTCTTGCTGCGCCAGACGCTGCGCGGCGAGCGCGACCTCGAGGTGGACATTCTTCGGTGTGCCAGCGGGCAGTCACGGGGCCCCCAGTTCGTCGAAGAGGTTGTCACCATAGAGGCCATTGAGGGCGGCGGGCATCGCAGAGCCTGGGTGTGTGTGCTGGAGGCGTACGTCAAGGTCGTCCATGAGCTTCTTGACGATGGTGAACTTATCGAGGAAGCCGATAAGGACCTCATCGAACAAGGAGACGAAGCTGTCGTCCAAGAGCCTCTCGCCCTGGCGGCCTCAAGCATGACCTGGAGACGTTCCTCGGTGCTGGGCCACAAGCTGGCGTCATGAACCATCTAGCACAGCCGACTCATGCTCGCGCTCATCGCCTCCATGGGTCTAGCTTCTAGTCAACTGATCTTACGATTGGAGTGATCACTCTTGCCGTTGGTTAGGGTGTGTAGGTGCGTAGGATTTCGTAGATTGGACTGACAGAGAGCCTTTATATGAGAAGTGCATACTGCGTTGCATTCACGTGTGTGTTGGCCATCTACTCCTCGTCCCTCCCTCTGTGCTGGTGCAGTGTAGTAGTCCTCTCATCGATACCAAGTTGGGGGCAAAACGAGAGAACTTTCATTATTACTACTCCCTTCGTCTAGGTGTATAAGTTATGAAAACAAAATAATCCCAAAATACTTAGGCGGGGTGCATTAACTCCCACCTCATTTCTTGTTTCTTGACATATCAACCAATAAGAGATGCGAGGCGTGCATGCTTTCAATGACTTGAGACTACCAAACACGACAAGCAGTGGTTAGTTCATTGCATGCAATGCTATTAATTAGCAAATAAACATTAAGTTCTCTCGTTTTCCCGTCTTCCTTGGTCACGGTGCATAACCTACACTTATTCACCTACACAGAGGGAGTAGTATTTTGTAATCAATGTCATTGCATGCAGAGAATTGAGCACTGCATGTTGTGCTGAGTAGTCTCAAGTCATTGAATGCATACGAACTCCACGTCTCCTATTGGTTGATTTCTTTTTTTGTGGCAAAAAACAGGGAACGAGGTGGGTAGTAAATGCATCACACCTAAAAGTTTTGGGATTACTTGGTTTTCATAACATGACTAATGCACAAGTACGGAGGGAGTACAATAGTAGTCTGATTGATGAGATTTCAGATTTGAGCCATCTATCAAAAGGGAAAGGAGTAGGGAGAGTGTATAATATCACCGGGAACTACATTCAAAACCGAATAAAACAATACTCCATGTATTTATTTACAGAGGGAGTAGTATATTTTCTGTGACATGCATTATTAGATATTGCTAGTGAAATACTAAATCCAGACGGAGGTGGTAGTACTACTAAATCCAGACGGTGGTGCTAGTAATAGTAGTACTACCAATGTAGTAGTACTATACTACCCATTGGTCAAATTAATACGTGCTGCTCCTCACAGTGAAGTGACAAGACCTTGCACCGGAGATGACACCTGAGTTTAGGCGCCGTGTTCGGCATACCAAAGTCAGCCTCACCGCGTGTAGTCACTATCATCATGGCTGTAGAGCTAGCCTGCTTAACTAGCCGTGTTCAACATAATTTCTCGTCCGTTGCCATGAGTAATAATAAATATTGTACTCGAGCAATGGGTATGTACGCGAACATTTATCGTAACATAGTACCTCGTGCTGGATAGTCAGAATATTACAAGTTTCAAACTAATATTACAAATGCTAGGAGTAATGTTGCACCTATGAAGAGGGAATTACTAGGAAGTTTACATATGAACTTTCGTTACTTTAGGTGACTACAACATTATTGTACAAACTAAAATCCACCGCCCTGACAAGTCACTAGTGGGCAAATAAATTTTTTAGTCTCTGGCAACTTGATGTTTCAAAAATAAATTCAGCTTCTGTGGAGCCTTTGTCGTTTAGGCTTAGACGCTTGCGGTGATCACCACACCATTCATTGTTGCACTAGAGAATGCCAAACCTCATTACCTTGAGCACACTTGCCTTCAGAACAAAGAACCTCGCCAATTTAATCTCAGATGTGCTGCATGGGTGGTTGATCAAATCAATTTCCGTAAGATGGAGATCAAGGCATTCGATGAGATTGTTATAGTGCATCACATTTTTCACTTTCGGGTCTTTTTTTATCTGCAAAAGAAGAGAACATATTATGGCAGATGGTTGTATAGGATTGCCCTGTCATCAAGAGGTACCAATATCATTCGCTCATACGATAGGATTGGCTATATGGTTGTCTCTAAGGCTAGTGATATTCTCCCCCCCCCTCTCTCTCTCCCTTTCCTCTCATTTACCTAGGAGCACGTGAAGAACTTGGCCATTTGTTGCCTTCCACTATGTGGCTGATGCCATATTTCTCAAAAGTATGCCACATACAATACACATCAACGTCAAATCAAAAGATTCTCTAGCAATGTGAGAGAGTTGGCACCGCTCTGCACACAGACCCACATGTACAAACAAATTAATCAAACGAACTACACCAGCCTCTCCCTCTCCCAAACAAGTGTTTTTATTGCCTTAGTCCTCTCCCTCTCCCACAGAAGTCTTTTTCATTGCGTGAGTTAATTTGGCACCAGAGCAAAGTAGGTGATCCAGATTGGGGCACCAGGTGAGAAATGGAGGGCATCGATGCCAAATGCATCAGAAGTGAATTTGGCACGTGTTTTGGCCTACATAGTGGAGGGCTGTTATAGCCCACTTTTGTACTACCTCGTATTTAGTGTCAAATTTTGACCATACATTTACCTAAGAAAATGCCAATGCATGTCAACATAAATTATACCATTTGAAATTATGTTCAAATATGAATCCAACAATATAATTTTTAGTGACATGCATTAACATTTTGTCAGTTAAATCTATGGTTAAATTTTGACACTACAAAATACGTACGAAGAGTAAACCAGGACGGAGGTAGTACTTGCTCTTAGGCAAACCATAGTAGAGTTACTAGTCTAAGTTACTTGCCACTATGACTAGCCTAGGCTACTAGTACAACAACAAAATGATGTACGTGATCACGTGAGAAAAAAATACTAAAAACATTTCTTTCGGTGCAGTGCGTAGATGCAGTTTTGAACACTACACTTATCACCGTAATTTGGAAAAATTACGAAAAAATTGAGCTACATTGTGGTTACCGTTTACTAATCGGAAAGAACTTTCACCTTGATGAGTAGCTTCTTCGTGGATGGAAACCATGTAAGGAATCCAACAACTTGATCCATATAGGGGCCCGATACATTTTATTGCCAAGATATTCACTCTACGCACAGACTGGGTTAAGCTTGTGTGAATCATTTTCTGGTGACAGTTGTAAATACATAAAGAAGAAATTTAAAAATGTGAATTTCAAGAAGACAGAGTAGAAGATGAGTGTTGTACGTGAATGATTACGGATCCAATAAAGAGTTCGGAGAATTTGGCAGATGATTACACCAACGCTGTCAATTTCAGCGGTCAATGACCCTGATTTTTGTTGGACCTTCTAGATCAGATTCAAGCAATCTCTCAAGGAACGGCGCATTCTCAATGACCATAACATGGAATAGCTCGAGTAATCTCCTCCCAATTGATGTCTTGTTGCAGGGCCAGCAAGACACATAAATTCATCAGAGATTCGTCGAGGCAATGTGGAGGCTAATGAACCCGTGGATCTGCCGAAGACGAAGGTACTCAAGTGCAGTACAGCTGTAGAGCAGGTGCTCCATAGCCTTCTTCGAGATGACAGCATCGAAGAGGTTGAGTTGCTTGAGTTCAGGGAGAAGAAGGGCGGGCGCGACATTAATTTGGGGAAAATAGCAGGAGCTGAAGTTGGCACGATGCAGTGTTGGCGTGAGGTGGAGCGCAGATGGTGGCAGAAAGCGACATCATCCAGCTTCAAACTTGAGCTCCTCGAGCTGATCTAGGGCGGGGGATAAGAACCACTCGTCGAACTTGGCTTGGACCTTGCAGTTGGTACTAAACATGCAGATGTCAAGCCGTCTCGCTGGCCTAGGGTGCGATGCAAGGATTGGAGACTGTAGCCATGCGTTTGCAATCCCCATCGCATAGGCAGCTGTCGACAGTGACGGTGAGGCTGAGGGGGACGTGGTGCCAGAGGGGGCGCCACCACCGAGAGAGCAGGGACGGCAGATTTGGTGGAGAGGAGGGCAATGATGACAAGAAGCATGTCGTCGGGGAGGCTACTGATGAAGTCCAGGCTCGCCGGATGCGGTTTTGGCTCGAGCTGCCTTCGCTTGTTGTCTGCCTCGCCGTCCATCCCAGCCGGCGGCAACGCCAGTGTACACGTGTGCTGGTGTGTATTTTGTGCTGGGTGTGCACGAGTGCGTCCTTGATACGTCTCCAACGTATCTATAATTTATGAAGTATTCATGCTGTTAGATTATCATCCTTGGGTGTTTTACAATCATTTTATAGCAACTTTATATCATTTTTTGGGTCTAACATATTGACCCAGTGCCTGATGCGTCTCCAACGCATCTATAATTTTTGATTGTTTCATGATGTTATATTATCCATCTTGGATGTTTTATAATCATTTTATAGTCATTTTTTGGTACTAACCTATTGACATAGTGCCAAGTGCCAGTTCCTATTTTTCCGTGTTTTTACATCGCAGAAAATCAATATCAGACGGAGTCCAAATGCCATGAAACTTTACGGAGAATTTTTATGGGCCAAAAGGAACACAACGGGCCCTGGCTGTGCCAAGGGGTGACCCGAGGGGGGCACAACCCACTAGGGCGCGCCTGGAGGCCCAGGCGCGCCCTGGTGTGCCCACCTCGGGTGCCCCCTCGGGCCGCCTCTTTGCTCTATAAATACCCCAAAAATCCCAGAACCCTTGGGGAGTCGACGAATTTCATCCAGCCACCGTAGAGTCCAGAACCACCAGATCCAATCTAGACACCATCTTGGATGGGGTTCACCACCTCCATTGGTGCCTCTCCGATGATGCGTGAGTAGTTCTTTGTAGACCTTCGGGTCCATAGTTAGTAGCTAGATGGCTTCATCTCTCTCCCTTGATTCTCAATACAATGGTCTCTTGGAGATCCATATGATGTAACTCTTTTGCGGTGTGTTTGTTGGGATCAATGAACTTTGAGTTTATGATCAGATCTATATTTTTATATCCATGAAAGTTATTTGAGTTTCTTTCATCTCTTATATGCATGATTGCTTATAGCCTCGTATTTCTTCTCCGATATGTGGGTTTTGTTTGGCTAATTTGATCTATTTATTTTGCAATGGGAAGAGGTGCTTTGTAGTGGGTTCGATCTTACGGTGCTTGATCCTAGTGATAGAAAGGGAAACGACACATATGTATCATTGCTACCGAGGATATAACGATGGGGTCTATCTCTACATTGATAGATCTTGCCTACATCATGTCATCGTTCTTATTGCATTACTCCGTTTCTCCATGAACTTAATACACTAGATGCATGCTGGATAGCTGTCGATGTCTTGAGTAATAGTAGTAGATGTAGGCATGAGTCGGTCTACTAATCTTGGACGTGATGCCTATATAATGATCATTGCCTGGATATCGTCATAATTATTTGAGGTTCTATCAATTGCCCAACAATAATTTGTTTACCCACCGTTTGCTATTTTTCTCGAGACAAGCCACTAGTGAAACCTACGCCTCCGGGTCTTCTTTCTCATATATTTGCCTTTGCAATCTATTTTTATTTGCTTTTATTTTCAGATCTATTAAACCAAAAACCCAAAAATACTTTGCTGCAATTTTTCCTTATTTATTTATTTGGCATTCGATCTATCAATCTACTACAAATTTATCTCACGCCCGTTTCCCTATCTTGAGGTGTCGTACCCCGAAAGGGATTGGCAACCCCTTTAACACGTCGGGTTGCGAGGATTTATTATTGTGTGCAGGTGCTGTTTATGTTGTGTTGCTTGGTTTTCCTACTGGTTCGATAACCTTGGTTTCATATCTGAGGGAAATACCTACCGTCGTTGTGCTGCATTATCCCTTCCTCTTAGGGGAAATACCGATGTAGCTTCAAGCGACATCAAAAGGAATTGCTGGCGCCATTGCCGGGGAGGATCTTCAACATATACCAGGTTCCTAATCACAAATCTCATCTCCTCACAATTTACATTATTTGTCATTTGCCTCTCGTTTTCGTTTCCCCCACATCACAAAAAATTTCCATTTTATTCGACTCTCTTTTCGTTCGCCGTTTTCTTGCTGGATCTGTTTTTGTGTGCACTCTTGTTTGCATAGTCATGATGCCTCAAAGAAAGTATTATGATGTTCCTTACACAAATATTTTTCTTCAAATTGAGAAAAGTACTAAGGAATATATGACTACACAATTTGAGCATAATAAGTATTTTACTGAAGAACTAAAGGAGCAGTCCGTTGTGCTTGATGCTATTACAAAACAACATGATGATAGCAGTAGAGAAGTTTGTAATCTCCAATCTAAGTATTCTTTTGCTGAAAGTTTGCTAGGAAAAATAAGTGATGCACAAGCTACCTTAGTAAATCAAATGGCTGCTAAACCAATCTCGTTAGAAGATAAAAGTGATGAAGATCTTAAAATGATCGGTGTTTTTTGCATTGATTCCTTGTTTAGTAAAGTTAAGATTGATGAAAATGGGACTGGAGAAGAGTCAACTTTAGGTAGAAGGCGTCCCAATATTTTGGAGGGTGGAAATCTTGTTGAGAAAATTGATGAAAGTGGGTTTGGAGAGGTCAAAACTTTAGCTAGTGATGTACCCACCCTTTTGGATTACAAAGACTTTAATTATGATAGTTGCACTTTGATTGATTGTATTTCTTTGTTGCAATCCATGATAAATTCACCCCATGCTTAGGAACAAAATAAAGATTTTACTAAACATATTGTTGATGCTATGATGAAAGCTCTTGAAGAAAAATTGGAATTAGAAGTTTCAATTCCTAGAAAATTGCATGATGAATGGGAACCCACTATCAAAGTCAAGATTAAAAATTATGAGTGCTTTGCTTTGTGTGACTTGGGTGCTACTGTTTCTAAAATTCCGAAATCTTGAAGAATGTTTTGAATTTTCACTTGGCGGATTCTACTATTAAAAAGCCTATGGAAGAATTAATGATGTTCTTATTCTTGCAAATAGGAATTATGTGACCATAGATTTTATTGTTCTTGATATTGATTGCAATCCGTCTTGTCAAATTATTCTTGGTAGACCATTTTTACGCATTATCGGTGCCGTGATTGATTTGAAAGAAGGCAATATTAAGTTCCAATTTCCTTTGAGGAAGGGTGTCGTGGTTTTGTCACGGCAGATGTCCTCGTGAAAGGACATAGTCATGGAGCCATCGCGACGGGTTAGATTGAAGGGGTTAAAGCGGACAAGGGACGCGAGGAATTATACTGGTTCGGCCCCTTACGGTGAAGGTAAAAGCCTACTCCAGTTGTGATGGAATTGCTAGGGTTTCGATGACCAGGGAGCGAATCCGCTTTGCCTGGCTCTCGAGTTATTGTTTGTTGTCCCTAAACCGCCGCCGGGTCGTCCCTTTATATACACAGGTCAACGCCCAGCGGTTTACAGAATCCCGAGGCCGGCTCGTACACGTGCCCGGCTCGGTTTCTACTTTTCCTTGCCTTACAACATAAGTTACATATCATATGGCGGTTTACGTTTACGGGCCCTAATCCTCCTTCGGGCCCTTGACCTTCATGTTAGATGCCCTCCTTCTAGCGCCATACCTCTTGTCTTCATGGGCTTCAAACATGACTAACTCACTGTGGGCATAACCCGGCCCCTCATGCCCGGTTTATATTTAGTAGTAATATCCCCAACATTAGGCCCCAAATTGATTTGAACTTGTTCATGTCAATCTTCAACACTTAGAAAATTCCTCCTTTAGCACCTTCACATAAATTTTGTAAATCGCCATGACGTTATCCTCCCAGATTGTAATAAACCACCATGACGTCACCTATTCATTAAAACCGAAGATACCCTTCATTAATGATCCTCCAAAAATCGAGGCGACAACTTTGCTGCATATCCATTTTTTGGGCTCCTTGATTCCCGCGCTTGTCGCTTATCTCTTTGTCTTATGAATAGGGCCGAGGGTCCCTTTCCTTTCCTCCCGTTGCCTCTTCGTCTCTCTTCTACCTCGCGTCGCCTCAGCACTCAAGCGCCGCCGCCGTCGTCGACCTTCGCTTCTGCCTCAACTCCGGCCGCTGCATCACCATGACCGTACCAGAAACCCGCAGCGCCTCTCCGCTGTTTCATAGCTTCAGTAAGTTGTTCTTCCTTTCCTCTGTATATTCACTAGGGTTCGCGCGTGTTCATAGAAACTCCATGGTGTTCTTCCCTTGTTTTTCATTAGATCCTATGTAATGGACTCCAAACTTGATGTACTTCCGTGCGGTAGTAATGATAGCCCTTATTTTGTCATCAAACCATGTTCTTTGTGCATAAAAATCCGATCTGGAACTTCACAAACTGCTCAGGCACCAATTTTTAGGTCTAAATATTTTCCTTTTCCTGACATGTAGTAGATCCAAAATTCCAATGTGAAATTGTGAAACTTGTTTTTCCTCACTTAGTCATCCCTTTTGCTTTAGATATGCACTTTCATTGTTTGCATAGGTGGTTTATCCTTCAGAAAATACTCTGCCATATACCATTAGTCCCCTTGTAAACTGCCAACTGCTTTATCATTTATAATAGCATCGACTTCCAGTTTGAATAATTTTGCATGCTTGAATACTTTTTCGTTAACCTGCTACGCTTAATGCTTGCCAACCATGAGTCTTAAACCGGCATCAATCTTTTTCCAGCTTTTCATTCGAAATGGCCAAACAATTTTATGCTTGTAACTGGGTCCCTTCTCGGGTTACTGAAGAGCAGCTAGATGGATGCGTCAGAACTGGCGCTTTACCAACACGAAGCAAAATCCACTGGCGCATTCCCGGTCCAAAAAATCCTCCTACCCCCAAGGACGACGAGGTAGTGGTATTTGTTGATCACATGAGCCATGGTTTTAAACCGCCCAGATCCAAGTTTTTTCGTGATGTGCTTGCCAGCTTCCAGATCCACCCTCAAGATATTGGACCCAACTCTGTGTCCAATACTTGCGACTTTCAAGTGTTTTGTGAGGCCTATCTGCAAGAAGAGCCAACCGTTGAATTGTTCAGGGATTTTTTCTATTTGAACCGTCGTACTGAATTTGTAGACGGGCCCAACACTGAACTTGGCGGCGTCTCCATTCAGAAAAGGAAGGACGTCAGCTTCCCTCACACCAAACTTCATAGCCATCCTAAGGATTGGAACCAGACTTGGTTCTACTGTAAGGATACTTCCCCTGAAGATGAGAACCCTCTGCCGGTTTATCATGCTCACCGGCTTACCAACACACACCCATTTCCGCAATGTCTGACTGCCAAGGAACGGGCCACATATGCACCACAAATCGCCAAGCACAAAGCTTTCATAGCTAACGGTTTGACAGGAGTTGACTTTGTTCGTTGTTGGATATCTTGGAGTATTTTACCGTTAAGCCGTCGCCACGGTTTAATGTGTGAGTACACAGGGGACTCAAAAGATCCTCAACGACATATTGATATTCAGCTAACAGAGGCTGAAGTTACTGAGTCTGTTAAGAAAATACTAAATAAATCAGAGGCTGTCTGTAGCAAGACCAGGTTAAGTCTGTTTTATACCTTGAATAAACTGCCAGCTGTAAGAATTGCCTCACTCTTGCTTATACTTGATATTCTTAACTATGTAATCTTTGATATCCTCTGTCAATCTTTTAACAGGGTTACGACCCATTTTGGAAGAAGAAACCTCAAGATAAACCGGCCAAGACCCCTCGACCTAAGACGAAGGTTGTCAAGAGATCTGCCAAGAAGAAGGTAGTTGAATCCACCGAGTGGAACCTCGATGATGATCTTGATAATCCGGCCTCAGAGGTAGAACTTAACTCTCTTGGTTTGTTTTTCATACACCTCATTGACAATGATTATTATCAGGATGATGCTGAAGGCAGCCAAGCCGATGACGTAGAGGTAATTATCCTTTCCTCCGGTTCAGACCCTCTGCCAACACAAAAAATCCGGCAAGCAGTCCGGAAAGTAAGATTTTCTCACCCCCTAGCTCACTTGGACCCACACTTTCTTTTGAAGAAGCAGCAACACGAAGCTCGCCGCACAACCAGGCACAACGGCAAAGTAGTCACTTCAGCCAGTTTACCGAACACTCCGGTTCGGAAACGTCGATCTGAGGTCTCACATACTTCCGATACTTCTTATCCCAAGGTGGGTTATTTCTGACAACCTCTTAATCTATCCGATTCAAATTATCAGGGAACGCCTCATTCATCATGTGGCGAGTCAATGGCCACACAACTCCCTCCTCTTAAAACTGTTCGTGGGTAAACACTTTAAACTTAATCCTTTGACGCTTTATATTTGCGTGTTATACTAACCTTCACATCTTTTTATTTCAGAGCCAAAGCCAGACCCAGCAAGAAAGCTCGGGTAGATAAACCGTCTGACGACCATGTGGTTATTGAACCGGAAAGAACTCCAGAATCGGAAGGAACAAATACTGACGTCGTGTTTGATGATCCCCCCCTCAAGATCATGACTTTGTTGTTGAACAAGTAGAAGTTGATGCAACAGGCCATGCTGATAAACCGACAAGCCCGGTCCGCACTGATGATAAATCGTCCAGTCCAGCTAAGGCAACTGATAAATCGTCAACTCCAGTCAAGGCTGCTGGTGACAAGGAAGATGACATTATGATTACTGGTGTTGGCCACACCACCCCTGGCAATCCTGTTGCGTTATCAAAGCATAGTGCCAAGGAAGAGTTTTCTGCTATGGGCAAAGGCAAGTGGAGCACCGACTTGTCCAGCTACTCTCATCTCAACGCCCAAGAACTTCATTCTGGTTTTTTAAACCGTCTGTACACAAACCATGACTACGAAGCCAGTTTAGTGAATCTGATGAAGGAGTGTTATGAGGTAACTACTTAACCTTTTCTCTCTTATGTCCAATTTCAAGTACCAACTCTAGTAGCCCCCAAGGGCCGATTTATGATGCCAATCCAAACCGGTACTTTGCAATATCTCAACTTTGCATGCTTAGCCTCCAAGGGCCGGTTTATCTCTTTAAGATGAACTGGTACTTTAGAATTGTAATCTTTAAACTTTCACCTGTGTAGTCCCCAAGGGCCGGTTTATCTTTCCAAGCTGAACCAGGAATTTAACCAATATTACTTTGAGCAAACGTACATTATCCCCCAAGTGTCAAGAATAATACTTGTATTGTGCTTGGGACTTGTTAAAATTTTTCTGATAATCAAGCAAATAGGCATTAGCCCCCAAGTGCCAAGTGTATAACTTGTTATGTGCTTGGTACTTCCAATATTCACTGCCACCTCATAATATTTCTTTCTCTTATAGGCTGAGCTGAGCAAAAAGGAAGCCCAAACCGATGACCTTCAAGAAACTATCAAATCCCAGCAAGCAGAAACCTCCAAAGCCAAAGAGGAACTGACCAGTACCTTAGCAGCCATGGAGAAACTGAAAGAAACTTTGAACAAGGAACGAGTGGATTGGGGCATAGAGAGACCCGCACTACAAAAGAGAGACGAAGACGCAGAAGCAGCCCTTAAACCGGTGGTCGAAGAGCTAACCGTCTTAAAGCGGTAGATAAATGCCATGACCTCTGCTGTGTTTGGTAAGTATCCTCATCTAAAGTTTTTTTCAATATGCATTATCTCATCAGTTACCGGTTTACTGATGCTTGCAATGACACAGGAACTCACATTACCCATCTAGGCTCTGACACACGGATGAAGCTGAAGGCTTCCTATACTCTGATAGAGTAGTTATATTCCGGAGCCCAATGGGTCATCTGCACTGCTGCTCACAACAAACCACCTCCAACTTTGATAAAGGAAACCATTGAAAAACTGTCAATGTTGCCTGCCCGGTTGGACGAGCTAAAAAGATCAGTTGCAAGGTCAGGTGCACTGACTGCCCTAATCCGGGCTAAGGCATGGATACTAGATCTTGAACCATCGGATATAGGCAGCGGCTACCCTGGCGTAAAGGAGGACGGTTCAGAGTTTAACAACGACGATCTTCGAAGGTTGACAAGGGAAATGTGCCCCTTAGCGAGCAAATTGGCTGAGGAAACAGATCTCTCTCACTATAAGCCGGTTTATGATTCTGATCATAAAAGATATCCTGCGCCAACACATGATGTAGAGGATCTTATTCCGCCAATCCGTAAGCACACCTATGCCCCTGATGTTGACCCATCCAACCTTATAAGTGATGAAGTTGTGTTCCAAGCCTTAACTGGAATCGATTGGGCAACCATTGACTTCCAGCCACTGGGTAGAGAGGAGGAGGATGCACCAGCGCAAGACGACCCACAGCCTTCAAGTCAGCATGGTGACGAGCCATGATCCGTAGGCTGGTTTAGCCTTGTGCATACTGCCACAGTTGCTGAAAACAATTATTCTTTGTGGGCATTAAAGCGCCTTGTAATAGGCTAGTTCAAAATACTTGGTCTGCTATGCCATCACGCATATTTATGTTTCCTGATACTGTTAATCCATCCTGCTTCAGAATATATTATGTTCATAATCCGTAGCAGTGTTATGCAAACTGTTCCTGCATACAAGAAGTTTGAAAGTGTCCTAGCGGTTTACCGCTGGACGGGTCATGATGCCCAAATATATAGCCACTTCATAACCAAGGTTGTACTTTGAAAATAATCAAAGATGAAAGAGATGATACTTGTGATATTGAATCACTCCGTTGGTTGACCAACTTTTGTATATTTAGGGCTATAACCCCAATCTTGGGTATTGATAACTCCTTCCCTGTGTTGCCGGTTTATGATAAAACTGTACCGAGTTATAATAAACACCGGTGTATCCATATATAATGCTGGTGACTTGTAGTCGAAACCAGACCGGGTCAATAAACGCCAGATTATAACTGGTCATGTACTTACAACTTATTGTTGAAAGCCAACCCGGGTCCATAAACGCTAGTTTATCATAATATATTATAAATCTCACCAAAGGAGAAAAAACTTGGCAAATAAAAACATAAACAAAATATGCAAGGCTTTTCGTGGGCTGCCAGGCCCTAAATCGAGGCTTTTCATGGGCTGCCAGGCCATTGAGTTAAACCATTTTCGAAGCCTTTTAAGATGGACCTCACATTAACCAATCGTCATTTTAACTTTGACAAGTTCAGGGTCTATGAGATTTACATGTCAAACGTTCGACGAGTCATACCAGGATTACTTGGAAGAAGTGGCTTACTTAAAAAGGCAGGATAACCCGGGGTTTTAGGTGAATACACCTGGCTTCCAAGCCTGGCTTGATAGCCTATCGCAAGGGTGTAAGCTCTTTGTTCTTTGAGAAGCAAAGAGCCCCCAAGCAACATTTGAGTTGTGCTCTGTGGGTGCCTATGTTTGAGTTGTGTTGTTGCAACACTCTCTTTGGCCCCACATGATTTCCTTTTGGCCTTAAGCCGATCAAGAGGTGTAGCTATGGTTCAAATACAACCAAGCCCCCAAGTGATTTCCCTAATGGCCTTATGCCAATCAAGAGGTGTAGCTATGGTTCGAATACGACCAAGCCCCCAAGTGATTTCCTTTGATATATGTGGCCTTATAAGCCAGATCAATAGAACTCCGCTTTATAAACAGAAGCCCCCATGTAACCACACATGATGTAATAAAAACAACAGAGACCCCGCTTTAGCTGAGGCTCCGGTTTATTATATTTATCATAATATATATATTGTCATAAATATGTACATAAGAAGAGCCTGTGGCTTAAGTATAGTAAGGCCGAAGATGAGCTATATTCCACGGCCGTTGGGTCTCCTCCTCCGATTTACGGGAGTCTTTGTGCTCTCGAACATCGATAAGGTAGTATGATCCATTGTGCAGATTCTTGTTGACCACAAAAGGTCCTTCCCAAGGTGGGGACAACTTGTGCATATTAGTCTGATCCTGGATGAGCCAGAGCACCAAATCACCTTCTTGAAAAGTTCTGGTTTTAACCCGGCGGCTGTGATAACGTCGCAGGTCTTGCTGGTAAATGGCTGAACGAGCCGCTGCAAGATCACGCTCCTCATCTAACAGGTCTAGTGAGTCCTGACGTGCTTTCTCATTATCAGCCTCAACATAAGCCGCCACATGGGGCGAGTCATGACGGATGTCACTAGGGAGAACCGCCTCTGCTCCGTAGACCATGAAGAAAGGTGTGTAACCCGTATATCTGTTTGGTGTGGTATTGATGCTCCATAACACAGAAGGTAACTCCTCCACCGAACAACCCGGCGTCCGCTTTAAAGGAACCATAAGCCGGGGCTTGATGCCTCTGAAAATCTCTTGATTGGCTCTCTTTGCTTGACCATTAGATCGGGGGTGAGCCACTGATGACACGTCAAGCCGGATGTGCTCACGTTGACAAAATTCTTCCATAGCACCTTTGGACAGATTAGTACCATTATCGGTTATGATGCTGTGTGGAAAACCAAAATGGAATATCACCTTTTTGATGAATTGAACCGCCATAGCTGCATCACACTTACTGACTGGCTCTGCCTCCACCCACTTGGTGAACTTATCAACCGCCACCAAAAGGTGGGTCTTCTTATCCTTGGACCTCTTAAAGGGCCCAACCATATCCATCCCCCAAGTTGCAAACGGCCAAGTGATTGGAATCATCCTTAATTCTTGGGCCGGAACATGAGTGCAGCGTGCAAACTTCTGACAACCATCACACCGCTTTACTAAATCCTCAGCGTCAGCATGAGCCGTCAACCAATAGAAGTCGTGCCGAAAGGCCTTAGTTACCAAGGATTTTGAACCGGCATGGTGACCACAATCTCCTTCGTGGATCTCACGCAAAATCTCATAGCCTTCCTGAGGAGCACACAACGCTGAAACGCCCTTGTTACGCTGCAATGATGCAACTCCCCATTGATAATGGTCATTGACTTGGATCACCGGATTATCTGCTGGGCCAAAGTTTCATCCTACGGTAACTCACCCCGGTTCATGTACGCCGGGTATGGGACTGTACAATCCGGGATAACGTGAAGAGCCGCCACCAATTGAGCCTCCGGGTCAGGAACAGCCAAATCCTCCTCTGTAGGTATCTTGACCGACAGATTATGTACCACATCCAGAAAGACATTGGGCGGCACCGGTTTACGTTGAGAGTCTAAGCGACTTAAAGCGTCCGCCGCTTCATTCTTTTGCCGGTCTATATGGTCAAACTGATAACCCTTGAAATGACCAGCCACTATGCCCACCTCTCGCCGATATGCCGCCATGAGTGGATCCTTGGAATCCTAAGTGCCAGACACCTATTGAGGTACCAGGTCCGAGTCAGCAAAGCACTTAACCCGGCTTAAATTCATCTCCTTAGCCATCTGAAGACCATGGAGCAAGGCCTCATATTCAGCTGCATTATTAGTGCAAGGGAACATTAAACGGAGAACATAACAAAACTTATCACCTCATGGGGAAGTTAATATGACTCCAGCCCCCGAGCCCTCCAATTGTCTGGACCCATCAAAATGAATAGTCCAATAAGTGTTATCTGGCTTTTCCTCCGGTTCCTGCAACTCTGTCCAGTCGTTGATGAAATCCACAAGTGCTTGGGACTTGATTTCTGTACGAGGTATATATTTTAACCCGTGAGGCCCAAGCTCAATAGCCCACTTGGCGACTCGGCCAGTTGCTTCCCTATTTTGGATGATATCCCCTAAGGGGGCAGAACTGACCACCATGATAGGATGACCCTGAAAATAATGCTTGAGCTCCCGGCTTGCCATGAAAACCCCATACACCAGCTTCTGCCAATGTGGGTACTTCTGCTTGGACTTAATAAGCACCTCACTGATGTAATAAACCGGCCATTGAACCGGATACTCCTTGTCGACCTCCTTGCGCTCCACAACAATAGCCACACTAACAGCCCGGGCATTAGCAGCCACATATAGCAACAAGGGCTCTTTATCAACAAGAGCAGCAAGGATAGGTGGTTCAGCTAACTGTTACTTTAAACTCTCAAAGGCTTCATTGGCAGCATCACTCCAGACGAAATGGTCTGTCTTCTTCATCATCTGATACAGAGGGATTGCCTTTTCTCCCAAATGGCCGATAAACCGGCTCAATGCTGCAATACGACCCGCCAGCTGCTGCACATCGTTAATACACGCCGGTTTAGCCAGAGACGTAATAGCTGTGATCTTCTCCGGATTAGCTTCAATGCCCCTGTAAGACACCAGAAAACCCAAGAGTTTGCCTGCCGGTACACCAAAGACACATTTGGCCGGATTAAGCATCATCTTATAAACCCGGAGGTTATCAAAAGTCTCCTTCAAGTCATCTATCAATGTTTCCTCCTTTCTGGACTTCACCACAATATCATCCACATAAGCATGAACATTGCGCCCAATCTGTTTATGAAGACAATTCCGTACACAGCGCTGATAAGTCGCCTGGGCACTCTTGAGCCCAAAAGGCATAGATACATAGCAGAAGGCTCCAAAGGGAGTTATGAAAGCTGTCTTCTCTTGGTCCTTAACTGCCATTTTGATCTGATGATAACCAGAATAAGCGTCCAAAAAACACAAACGGTCACAACCCGTTGTAGGATCAATGATTTGATTAATACAAGGGAGAGCAAAGGGATCAGCTGGACATGCTTTGTTCAAATCTGTCTAGTCCACACACATACGCCAAGTGTCGTTCTTCTTAAGTACCAGCACCAGATTAGCTAGCCACTCAGGGTGAAAGACCTCCACAATAAACCCTGCTGCCAAAAGCCGGACTACTTCCTCACCAATAGCCTTGCGCCTTTCTTCATTGAAGCGGCGGAGAAACTGTCTGACCGGTTTAAACTTGGGATCTATTAAGAGTGTGCTCAGCGAGTTCCCTCGGTACACCTGGCATATCAGAAGGTTTCCATGTAAAGATGTCTCGGTTCTCACGGATGAACCCGATGAGCGCGCTTTCCTATTTCGGATCCAAGTTAGCACTGATGTAGAACTGCCTGGATGAATCGCCAGGAACAAAGTCAACCAGCTTAGTCTCATCGGCCGATTTAAACTTCAAAGCCGGATCATGCTCTATAGTTGGCTTTTTCAGACAAGTCATATCTGTCGGATCAACATTGTCCTTATAAAACTTCAGCTCCTCCGTTGCACAAACCGACTCAGCGTAAGCCGCATCACCTTGTTCACATTCCAAAGCAATCTTCCTGCTCCCATGTACTGTGATTGTCCCCTTATGACCCGGCATCTTAAGCTACATATAAACATAACAGGGCCTTGCCATGAACTTAGCATAAGCCAGCCGTGCAAACAGGGCATGATATGGGCTCTTTATTTTTACCACTTTAAAAGTTAATGTTTCTGATCTTGAATCATGATCATCTCCAAAAGCCACCTCTAGAGTTATCTTACCAACTGGGTACGCTGATTTACCAGGCACACACCATGAAAAATAGTGTTCGACGGTTTAAGATTTTTATCTGTCAACCCCATGCGACGGAAGGTTTCATAGTAAAGGATATTAGTACTACTCCCTCCATCCATGAGTACCTTGGTGAACTTATACCCCCAACCTAAGGTGCCACCACTAAGGCCAGATGACCCGGATTATCAACCCGGGGTGGATGATCCTCTCGACCCCACAAAATGGGCTGTTCAGACCAGCGCAGATAACGGGGCACCGCCGGTTCAACGGAATTTACAGCCCTCTTATGCAGCTTTTGATCGCGCTTACATAGGCTAGTGGTGAAGACATGATACTGCCCACTATTCAACTGCTTCGGATTACTCTGATAACCCGGTTGTTGCTACTGCTGACCCCCTGATGAGTAATGATTGTAACCGGCCTGGTTAGCCTGACTACCTTGGTTGCCATGTCTGGTTTGATTGCCTTGGAATCCTGAACCGGAGCTACCTCCGCCATAACCCGGCCCATGAGAACCGCCTCCTAAACCACCGGTCGGTCCCTGGTCGTATTGGAAAGAACTTGAATTTTTAAACTCCGGCATGATGAAACAATCCTTCCAAAGGTGCGTACCTGGCTTCTCTCGCGACCCGTGCTTTGGGCAAGGCTCATTTAACAGGCGTTCAAGATTGGGACCTGAACCTCTACCCCGCTGGGGCGGTTTACCCTTACGGCGTTGACCATCATCCTGGGTGTCACTACAAAAAAAGACACATCCATGACATTTTGGGCCGAACGAATTTTTTTCTGTCATACATATGACACTTCTATGATGATAATTGTGACAAAACCCGTTATCATCATAGATGTGGTGGGCTCCTACTTCTATGACCAAAAATCATGACAGAAAATGGGCTTTTCGTCCTGGGCGGGCCAGAGATGCAGCTGCATGACATTCTTTGGGCCGTCCATGACGAAGAAAACCATGGTAGAAGCGAGGGGGAGGAAAATTTCGAGGAGTTCCCGGTTATGGTGGGAGGTCGGGGGCCGAGCGATGCGCGTTTCTCTCATACACGTACGTGCGTGTGTGCGAGGCGTTGGCTCTAACTAAACTCGAGTGAGGCGTTGGGCTCAAACTGAACCCGAGCGATTGCACTGCAGGCTACGCGTTACTGAACCCGAGCGATCGGTCGACGGCTGTTAACTGAACCTGATCGAGTGATTCCTTCGCTACTGCTGCTAACTGAAGCCGATCGATGCTACCTCTGGGATGAACAGTAAGCGTTGCGGGGGGGGGGGGGTTGGATGAACAGTGAGCGGTGGCATTGCCTCTGGATGAACAAGACCCCGTAGTGTGGTGGAGGGCTGGATGAACAGTAGACAGTGGAGGGGTGCCCGTGGAGGGGTGGTTGAACAGGACCCCGTGGTGTGGAGGGCTAGATGAACAGTAGACGGTGGAGGGGTGCCCGTGGAGGGGTGGTTGAACAGTAGCCGGTGGAGTAGCGCGCGGTGGAGGCTGGATGAACAGGAGCCCGTGGAGGCTGGAGGAGGTCGACGATAGCCCGTGGAGGCTGGAGGAGGTCGACGGTGACAGTATCCCGTGGAGTCCCATTTTGCGGTACGCCATACCCCTCCCGATGAAAAGGACCCCTGTTTCGACTGTAGGAGGTCCGTTTTGTCCGTTTTGCGGTACGCCACACCCCTCCCTATCAACAGGACCCCCGTTTCGACCGTAGGAGGTCCGTTTCGTCTGTTTTGCGGTACGCCACACCCCTCCCGATCAACAGGACCCCCGTTTCGACCGTAGGAGGTCCGTTTCATCCGTTTTGCGGTACGCCAGACCCCTCCCGATCAACAGGACCCCGTTCCGAACGTAGGAGGTCCGTTTCCTCCGTTGTGCAGTACGCCAGGCCTCGTTTCCATCGCCTATTCCGTCCAAGCCCTCCCGATGAACAGGGACCACACATTCCGTTTCGACCCAGCCAGTTGGCTCCCACGCGTTCTGTTGCCTCCCGATGAACACGACGCATTCCGTTGCCTCCCCATGAACACAACGCATTCTGCTGCCTCCCCATGAACACGACGACAACGCTGTTTCTCCATTCCGACCCAGCCATGTACACGAGCCTTGGCCGTACGTATGCGCGAGTAGGCGTTCGAGACCCCGCCCGTATGTACACATACGTGGCCGTATTTTCTTTCTTGCACCCTGGCCGATGTACGTACGTGTACATGCTACGTGCGCACCTCTACTACGACACGTACGCGCCTCTACTATGACACGTACGCGCCTCTACTACGACACGTGCACGCCCCTACATCCACCAGTATATATGTACGTACACGTTCGCGACCAGAATGACAATGCTACGTACGCTTCGACCAGGTGGGTCCCGACTGGCAGGCACTTCCTTACCTGCAAAGATGTAGCTGGTGGGTCCCAGCAGTCACGGGGACGGATCGTTTATTTGCCCGGACGCACTTCCTTGCGTGCGAAGATGTATCTTGTGGGTCCCAGCGGTCAGGGGCAAACATTTTTTTCACGAAATATGGTGGCCCGTCCGGTGGGTCCCCGCTGTCGGGTGGAGGAATAATTATTTTGCACGTAATAAGGAGGCACTTCCTTGCTGCGGCCGTGGACCCAGCTGTCAGCCTCTCCATGTACAGTCCACGTCCGATGGAAGTTGTTCCTTGACCACGTTGACCACGCCGCGCCGAGAGCACCAGGGCGGTGGACGACGGCGAGGCCTAGGAAGGGGATGACGCGGAGCCGGGGAAGACGCGGCAGTGGATGCGCACGCATAGAGGAGTACGAGGGTTCACTGGTTCTCCGCGGTGTGAGGCTGCCGTCGCCGCAGAATAACAGGGGGTGTCGGTCGTTGACCACATTGACCAGGCCGCGCCGAGAGCACCAAGGCAGTGGATGACGGCGAGGCCTATGAAGGGAACGACACGGAGGAAGGGAAGACTCGGCAGTTGTTTCCCACGCGGAGGGGAGTACGACTGTACGAGGGTTTACTGGTTCGTCTGCCGTCTCCGGAGAATAACAGCGGGTGTGGGTGAGTAGAGGGATGGCTAGGCCAGTGATGGGAGTACGGTGGGGCGGTGAGGCCTGCGCGGCAGCACAGCCGGCCGCGGGGAGGAGGGAGCAGGCAGTCCCGCCGGCGCTTGTTTGAGCGGCTGGAGCAGGAAGAGCAGAGATTGAAGAAGCACGACGGTCGTTCGATGGACATCCAACAGTCACTGCTTGTGCGTCAACCTTTTTGTAGGAAAGCCTCAAATCTGTGGAAAATAGCATACATCCCATCTGCCATTATTTCTAATGATTTATAGCCCATTTGCTAATTCTTAAGGTTTTTTTGGAGCCCATATTCTTTTTGTTAGCATTATAGCCCATATTGTGGCCACGGTTAAAAAATTATATGAAATTTTGCATATTTCGGTGCGGTCGGAACTGTTTTTAATCCCGAAATTTCGACTCGCATTCAAACTGATTTCAAAAATAAATGTAGATCAATATAAAATCCAACAAATTCTCCACGCATAAAAATTAATGTAATTTAAAATGTCGAAATGAAAAAAAGATATTTGAAACTAATTGCCGGTTTGATGTGTTTTAAAAATGTACAGCCCATTTCTCATTACTGATGGGCCATTTTCTCGGCCAGCCGAATGAAAGCTCTCCTCATCTTGAAAGATTTGCAGCCCAACAGGCCTGACAAAGCGACTTACTTGGAAAATCACAAAAAACTGGGCTGTGGCCGTGGACCCAGCTGTCAGCCTCTCCACGTACAGTACTCTTCCAATGGAAGTCGTTCCTTGACCACATTGACCACGTCGCGCGGAGAGCACCACGGCGGTGGACGATGGCGAGGCCTAGGAAGGGGACGACGCGGAGCCGGGGAAGACGCGACAGTGGAAGCCCGCGCAGAGAGGAGTACGAGGGTTCAATGGTTCGGCTGCAGTGTGAGGCTGCCGTCACCGCAGGGCCTGGCCAGCGGTGGGAATAGTAGGGGGCGGTGAGGCCTCCGCGGCAGCACAGCCGGCCACGGGAGGCAGGAGCATGCGGCACGACCGGCGCTGCTTTGGGCGGCTCGAGCAAGAAGACCAGAGGTTGAAGAAGCACTACGACCATTGGATGGACATCATACGATCACTGGAGCTAGAATCGTTCATATTGACTAAGTTGACAAAGCCCTTCGTCCCCGTCAACTTAGTAGGCCCACAAGTCAGCCTCCCACCAAGGTGGGTCCCAGCTAGCCGGGGGAGTATTCATTTTTTTGTGCGTAATAAGGAGGCACTTCCGGTGGATCCGAGCTGACAGCGGGGGGAACGTTTTTCGTGAAATACGGTGGCTCGTCAGGTAGGTCCCAGCAGTCAGGGGGCAAACATTTTTTTCGCAAAATACGGTGGCCCGTCCAGTGGGTCCTTGCTGACAGTTGGAGGAATCATTATTTTCCGCGTAATAAGGAGGCACTTACTTGCTGCGGCCGTGGACCCAGCTGAGACTCTCCACGTACAGTATACTTCTGATGGAAGTCGTTCCTTGACCACGTTGACCTCACTGCGTTCCGTTCCATGCATGCGTCCGTGGGCGTGGTGCGTCCCCACTGTCAGCCTCTCACGTACAGTCATCTTCCGATGACTCTCGATTGTTGACCACATTGGCCACACTGTGCCGAGCGCACCCAAACTGGAACGACGCGGAGATGGGGAAGACGGGGCAGTGGAGTCGCAGATGGAGAGGAGTGGGAAACTTCACTGGTTCAGGTGCGCGGCAGCACAGCCGCGGTGCCGCCCACGGGAGATAGGAGCAAGAACAGAGGTTGAAGAAGGAGCACGGCTGTTGGATTAACATCCAACGGTCGAGCTGCTAGAATCATTTGTTGATTAAGTTAACAAAGCCGTGCGTACACGTCCGCTTAGTAGGCCCACAAGTCAGTCACCAAATCTGACGGGTCCCAGCTGTCAACAGGATGAATAATTTTTTTTGCAAAACAAGGAGGCACTTCCTTCCGTGCGAAGATACAGCCGGTGGGTCCCAGCTGTCAGGTGGAGGAAACATTTTTTTCAGCTTAATAAGGAGGAACTTTCCTTGCGTGCGACCATGGACCTCGTGGGTCCCAGCCGTCAGGCTCTCCATTTATAGTCCTCTTCCGATGACTCTTGTTTGTTGACCACGCCGCACCGAACGCAGCGAGGCCCCGGACGGGAACGACTCGGAGATGGCAAAACGCGGTAGTGGAGTCGCAGATTGAGAGGAGGAGAAGGGTTATAACTGGTTCTGTTGCGGCGTGGGGCTGTAGTATGTGGAGAATAACTGGAGGTGTCGAGGGGTGGAGGGATAGCCTGGCCGGCGGTGGGGTAGCGCTTTGCAGCGATGCGTGCTAAGAAGAGCCGCTAGCCGCCGGAGGCCCGACCAGGCGGTCCCGGCGACGCTGGAGGAAGAAGACGAGAGATTGAAGGTGCATGCCGGCCGTTGGATATAAATCCAATGGCTGTGGATGACACAATCATTTGTTGACCAAGTTGACAACGCCCTGCGTAGGCTTTGACCTATTGGTCCACATGTCAGCCTGCAAAAATGTGGCATATATTTAACCCATGTTTTCTAGAATGTACAGTCCATTTGCTGGGCTGGGTGAACAAATAATTTCGCGTCAATCAGGCCCTTTTATATTTTCTAAGAAATCCCAGCCCATTTGCACTTCCTTGAAATACACGTATTAGGTGGGCTCGTTATATATATAATGTTATGTTAGAAGGAGCAATTAATATCAAAGAATAAACCGGAGAGGCACATTATATATATATAATTAAGAAATTAGCGAGTTATTGCTCAAAATAAAAATGAGCACATTATTATTAAATTGGTCCTTAAAATCTTCACAAGCTTTTGTACGCAATCACCAGGATTTTCCTTGCTTGTGAGTCAAGAACAACCAGGATTTTCCTTGCCAACTTCCGTTAAACATTTACTTTTATAAGTTAATAACACGTGGGATGTTTTTATAATGTATATATAAGTCTCTATAAAATATATGATAATAGTAATAATATAAATCTTTCCCTAATAATAAAGCACGGATTGACTCTTTGGGTTCACCGTCACAATACGCTTCTTTCCGTGAATTTATGCTTTCAGTTTTTTCCGTCAGTTTTGATCGACAGTCCGTCCAATTGCTGTGAGGCGGTACTAATTTTTTTTCCATCCAATTGGTCCACGCCCACATTCTCTTATTGGGCCTGCACGCATGTTTCGGCCTGCATGCACGCTTCTGTATCTGTACCTTACCTGATTTTCACACATGTACTCGGAGTAATCCCACCTCGATTGCTTACATGAAAGTCTACCAGTTTATATACCTAGGAAAATTGCATATCAACAACGATCCTCTTGAATCAACAAACACATAATGAGAATGAAGGGAAATTGTACAACAAAACGGCAGTCCGGCGCGAAGCTGTTCAGTCTGGCGCTCGTCGGGGTGAGGAAGCGGAGGCGCAGCGCGCAGATGCCTGCGACGCAGCCTGTTCCACACACTGGCCACCTCTACACGACACATGACATGGACACGAGCGCGGCGACAGGGTTGCTTGAGGCTCGTGGTGGACCGGATCCAGCGAGGGGAAGGTCGGATCCGTCGGCTTGGAGAGGGAGGTGTGGAGGAGCACGCGGGACAGAGGGCGGAGGAGGATGGAGGCGGAATGCCGAGGTCGGGCTGTGGACTCGGAGTGGAGGAGCCACGGAGAGGCCCGGGAGCCACCACGGCAGCCACGAGAGCGAGATGGGCCTGGCCATGCTCGGCGGTCGTCAGCCGACGTCGTGTTTGTCTGCTGATGATCCCTGACCACCTGCTGCCCGGGGTTGGCTACATGTTGTTATCTCAGTTTGCTTGGGTAGTTTCATTCTTGCTTAAGATTAGACCTAGCCGTGTAGATGCAGATGGACATTGGAAGTACAGTGTTGGCACTGACGACTTGGATAAAAATATTTTTGTATGCACTCCGAGTGGGTCAGTCTATATACACTTAAATTTTCACATTTAGTTTTCTTCAGTTAGACGACAGCAAGGAGATAATGCACTCCTTTTTTCTAAAAAATATCATAAGGGACATCTTTTGGAAGAATGACGAGCCATGTTGGCCGTAGTTGGAGTGAAAGAATTACAACTTTTTGTGCCAAATAATCAAATATAGCACTGGTTCAGAAAAAAACCGAAACCATGAGAAATGTTGTTGTTGGATGTCAGTGCGCATCATATATCCTCTTGGCCATGCCGGTCATAACAGCAACAACTTTCTTCAGGCTGGTGATGCTCATATTGTCAATCATTCTCACTATGGTGCCTGAGACAAAAACTCCTAAGGCAGTTTGGTAATTTATGATGTTATTACACTGGAGCACATGTAATGACAGACCCGGTAAAGAAGAATAGAACGTAAGTGTGTGCCATATTTTTTTCCCGTTGCAACGCACGAGCCCTTTTGCTAGTATATATAATGTGGTTAGAAGGGAAAACATAAATTGGACACAACACTACTTTTATAAGAGACCTGCGTTTTATACCCCACAGTAGGCATACTAACAGGTTCACACACAAATACAACAGAAAAGGTAAACATTCATATCAAACTCAGGTTCACAGGACACGTTCATATTCATAGCCAACATTCACTATCAACAACTCAAAAGATTCATATATACACAAGCTCAGCATATCTATGCATCCAAATGATTGATAGATCACATGACAATATTCATACATAATTCACAAAAAGATTCAGATATACACATGTTCAGTATGTTTATGCATCCAAATGATTGAGATCACAGCCAATATGATCCATGGACGAACTTTAATTACCTAGGGTACAGACTGGTAAATGGTGTTCAATCGGAGGTACTTCTTGCTAAAATTAGTTCTTGTGTGAGTAAACTTCCGAGTACATAAGAGGCAGCACAGACAATCTGAACTTTGCTTGTAGGTTTATCCTCAAATAGTGGCCTCGTGCCAAGGGAGGTTTGAGCAACTTGGCCATTACTTTCATCCAACTAGTTTACTGGCTCATCTTGGTCCTCTATCTCGCCAAAATTTTACATTGCAGACGAGAAAGGAGGCGGTTGAGAAAATGAACCACCCAAATTTTTTGTGCAGTTCAACTGAAATGGAGCATCCTTGGCGTACAGACTGATTAAGTGCCAGATGAATATACGCGTCAACCAACTTGTCTGGAATCTTTAGACTCCATGTCATATAGTTCACTACCATATGTGCTGATAACCAAAAGGCACAAGTTGGGACCAAAGACTGGACTGCGTTTTTCTAGGCTATGCACCAAGCAATATTTTTGGCGTTCACTCTCCTAATACTTGGAGTTTGACAATTGGTTGACTCCGGTTGATATTCGAATGAATATAGGCACTTCTTGTCAACATTGATGCTTGTCTGAGTGAACTTTGGAGTACATAGCAGCAGCATAAGTACCTGTCCATCTGATCATTTTGTGCAGCTCTATTGAAATCACCCGATGTAATGATTTGCCTGCGAGTTCAGGCTCCAAATTACTCCTTTATGAAATCGGCAAACAGTAGCACAATACCAAATTACCAATGCATATGACAGGCACAATAATCAGGATAAAGACCAGTACCAACCTGTGTGAGGTAGCATATCAATTACTATTTCCTTTGACTGGAAGCTGAGATAAGCCAAGCGACTGACAGCAAAGAAAGAAAGCAAGCGGAGATTAGCGACTGACAGGAAAGGACGGAAGCTGTCGAGGCAATGAAGCACCCAAAGTTTTTGTGCAGTTCCACCAAAATCGAGCATCCCTGTTGGCACATATATTGAGAGAGTGTGATTACTGTAATAGTGGGACTAATTGATGAAACATACACTAACAAATAGAAGCACCCTCATTATCTTAATGGGTAAAGCTAGCAACATAGTAGTCTTGCTTAAAGAGAGGTATTAGTTTATTTAATCAGTGCGAATTAGCTCAACTCAACACTCAAAGCATTGCCATTTATCATAGGTTGCAAAACTTTAACATGCAAAGATAAAGGAGTTTCTCATGACAGTAGCATGATACAAATAGAGATGACAACAAACTAATATGGATGAAGGCCTTAGGCCCGTACCAACCTGAGAAAAAAGCTAATTCATGTAGTCCCATAAGAGATGATAAAGCACTCACTGGAATCACACAATAGTATATATTTTTGTGCACTTTAAATGTATGGTTGAAATCACTCTTGTTTACCAGTGCTGAGATTATATCGAAAGATTATCAAGAACTTCCAGCAGAGTTAAAGAACTGACTGGGATACAGTTCATTGTATTGTCTTGTGTAGTTCCGCTAAAAGGTATGATTGGCACAACATGATCCATGTTTGCACAAGTAGGAACAAGGTGAAACCTTCATTAGCTTTGTGAGAAAGGATAGGAAGACATTTGCATATTACTCAAACAGTAGCATCAAATTCATGATGGACAATACGCAAAACATTGCCTCATTGAACCAATGGCAATAAATTGACATGCAAAACAATAGCACTATTATGTCATGACACTAATAATATTCCCTCCCTGCTCCACCACATGATTCACCTCCATAGACAAACATACACACGTACATGATTCAGAATAGGGTCCTACTAAAGATTTGTTTAACTCCAACAGGAAAATTAGGCAGTAATAAATTAGTGGTACTTAGGTACTCCTAATTAATTAAGTGAGACAACAGAAGTGGAAGGGCTCCCTGGAGGATCGTCTCACATGTAAGGTAGTCGTTACCGGAGCCCTTGAATGGCCTCGACTAAGGCCGCTTGCTTCAACAAGATCGCCTTGGCACTGTTTCTTCTTCTTCTTCTTCTTCCTCTTCATGCTCTGTTTCTCTTTCTCCTCACCAGTTGGTGAAACCAAGTACATGATTGGCCTTCTAATTTAGAATTGGTTTTGTCAGTGAGGGAGTATAAGTGTACTAGTAAAAAGCATCATTATTTTCTCATGGCAGTCGGAAAATAGAGATGAACACATGCATTAAATATCATTCTTACCTAAAGGAAGGTTATGGCGCAAATATGGATGATGAGGATTGGAACACAGATCTCCCTTTGTGCAGTTCCACCAAAATGAACCAACTGTTCCATTCTGACATTCCAGTTAAACAGCGCAAAAGTCACTTATTTTAAGAAGAGTTTTGTGCAGTGCACCAAAAGGTCACAACAACAATCAGGTGAATTGGATATCCCTGTTTGCACAAAAAGGCACAGAGGAAACAGTCAGAGTCTCAAATAATTATAGGCAAAAACATTTGGCTAAACTTGTCATGGCTTATAACAGTGGCATGGCTTCATTTTTACCAGGGACATTAGATTAAGAACAGTGGGTGCACCAGCAGTCCAGCACCATGTACGTAAACAGGGGCATAAAGTGGTGATTCATAGTTTGTTGCCCCGAGAAACAAACATCCAAGAAACATATCTGGGTTGGTCCCATTTTTGTTCACTCTAGACACCTACTCCTATGTGTGGATAGCAAATCTAGTCCTGGTCATACCACTGTGTACATCGTTACCCCTATATTTCCCTTTTCGACCAAGAGACCGGTTGGATGACTAGTCTGTACTACTTTCACCCCCTTTCCTTCCTATTTGTACCAAGTCCGATGTACATACTAAATTCCCCCACCCCCACTTTATTTCTTGTTTGAACCAAGTACTCCCTCCATCCGGAATTACTTGTCATCAAAATGGATGTGTCTAGAACTAAAATACATCTAGATACATCCATTTCAATGACAAGTATTTTCGGACGGAGGGAGTACAAGATTCGACTCCATGAAGTAGCTTTACCTCTAACAATAGAAGAAGAAAAATGTGACGTTGGACCATCCGATCGAGAGGGGCTGAGAGGTAGAAAATGATGCACATGCAGCGACGTAGCAAGCTGGGGAAGTAGAGCTAAGGCGGTTTCGAACAAAGATATACCTGAAGGTCATCGGGATGTGGATACGTGGGCGGCGGGAGGCCGGATCCGCCCACAGGCAATGACGAAGGGATCGGAGGACCTCCCGCGCTGGCACTCGGCCAAAGATAACGGTACGGTCGGCAGTGGGTCTCCTCCCTTGCTGTCGACGACGGCCTAAACGCTGCACCTCCTCCCCTTCACCGGCGGAGGGGGATACGTCCGGATCTGTAACCAACGGTGAGGATAGAAAGCTAGTGTTTTTTGAAGGGAGAAAGACAGTGTTACTACCCCTATCTTGTTTAGATCTGGAGAGGATGAGAGTGTGTGAATAGAGCAACCCTAGCAAAACAATCGTTTAAAATTATGTACTACTACATGCCAGGTCGCGGTTTTTTTAGTTGTTGATTGTTTTTTGAGATAGCTACCCACTTGTTCCAAGTGGTGTTACGGTGTGCCAGGTCGCACTTGGCATCGTTCAAGTCTGGTACTACAAGTCCCTCCATTAAATGAACAACCACCCCCTCGTAAAAATTGTGAACAAGCCCATGGCTAAAATTAGCAGAAATGTGGGTTGCCCCAACATGCATCATTATTTATATTTTATACTCCCTCCATTCCTAAATATAAGTATTTTTTATTAGCCAAACCTAAGACAAGAAATTTTTTATTAGAAGTGAACCCCACATGTCATAGACACAAAAATTGTCGCAAGATTCCCTTAGGCAAGCAAAAGTGTGTCTAACAATTTGAGCAACTCAGGTTAGGCAAGTGTGGCAAGTGTGGGAAAAATAATGTGGCAACATAAGACAAACATACTCACAATCCAAACAGCCCCGTAATTTTTTGTGACATGCATGAAAATTTGGTTAGTTAAATTTATAATCAAAATTTGGCAAGGTGCATCAAATCAACACGTGCAAGTATCAAAAGGAAAGTCACGGCATGCATGCATGCGTTGTGCTCCCTCCGTTTCCAAAATATAAGTCTTTTTAGAGATTGCAACAAGTGACTACATACGAAGCAGAATATGTCTACTCCTACATACGAAGTAGCCCATTTGAAATGTGTAAAAAGACTTATATCAAGTGCAGTGCTTTGATGTGTCGCGTCAACTCGTACAAGACCGAGAAATTTGATTACTACAATGCCCTCTCCCTCGCGGACTGACCTCCGGTGCCTTAACTGCACCTGCCTTTGGCTGCATGACAGGAGGGCCAACCACCTGTTGCGCCCACCTATCATAGATGCAAAGGCAGGAGCAGTAAGTAGAAGCTTTCGCTACACGCTATCCCTCCCGCACAAGGTGGACGGACATGCAACAGTGGATTCGATACTGTAGAAATAGGAGTAACATCATTGTTCGTCTTCTCGAAGAGGCGAAGAGCCAAGCGCAACCCGAACGTGGCAGTTGCGAACGCTCGCGTGGTGCGGTTCCTTGGAGTACTAGCCAGGCTCTTGCATGAGACAAAATTGCTATTTTTTTAACAATTAAACTCCATTATCCATTGGTTGATACTCATTCTGCATAGGTACACGCGCTTAGCACCGTTTCCTCCTGGGGTCACCAATGTTTATTTGCTAATTAATAGCATTGCATGCAATGAACTAGCCATTGCAAGTCATTAAAAGCATGCACACCTCTCATCTCTTATTGGTTGATATGTCAAGAAACAAGGTAGAAGTTAATGCACCACGCCTAAGTGTTTTGGGACTATTTGGTTTTCGTAAGATGACTTACACACCTAGACGGAGGGAGTAGTATAGCCCTGTAAACCGGAAAGGAGTATTTGCCTTTCTAGAGATTTCAACAAGTGACTAGACTACACCGTGTGCAGTACTCCCTCCCTTCCGATTTATAGGGCTCAAATCTCAAATCTCATGAACCAAGGCATTTTGGATTAGAGGAATTTATCTCGTACTTTACAAAACTACCCTAATTAAACTCATGCATTAATTACGTAGTTCTCTCATTTTCCTCTCCGCCTTGGTCGCGGTGCACAATATTGAGCACTCCTATATGACTAGCCGCTCTTTCTACATGCGGGACATTTCAAAGCATCCGGGCCCGCGTGCCATCCACCAAATCACAGCAAGGTGCTACAGTCGAGACTCACCTGTCACCCCGGTGTGGCCGTCATGACCCGTCATATCACAAAACCCACACCTTTACCAGTAGTGGTAAGGTGGCCTCCAAGTTGGACTGGACGAAGCAACCATCATTTCACTGGAACGCTCGTTCAAGCCCTTTCTTCCCTTTCTTGAAGAAAACCTCACTCCAGGCTACTCACTTCTGCCATTTTTCTTCTGTACCGACGAAGGAAAGGTGGGCGAATCAGTTATGCTGCTATATTTTCATTCCAAGAATCTTATTTTTGTGAAGCACCCACCGATTCTCACACCCTATTATTTTCTCGTTTTTGTTCCGATTGTGGTTTCCTTTTGATTGCTTTTTGTTTGTCAGTTCATTGATGGATCCTGGAGCACTAGGCAAAGAGTTGCCGGTGGACAACCCACTAGAGACAGCGATCTCCAGGAAGCGAGCACCAACCAATGAGTTGACCATGTTGGCGGGCCAACCCATGGAGACGAAGAACTCCAAGAAACAAGCACTGGGCAAAGAGTTGAGGACGTTGGTGGACGAACTCCTCAAAGGAAGTTGGAAGAACAGCAAGGGCCCCACCGTGCCTACCCCAGGAACTCTGATTGCCACCTATGTGAGGCTCAAGACCGAGTTTGACGAGATAGTCGCCGTTGAGAAGCAGTATTCCCCTGGCAAGGTGATGGCCCCCATCGAGGACGAGGAGATGGCTCCCGGAGGGATGAGATCCCCCGGTGAGCTGCACAAGGTAAAAAATAATGGTTATTACCATAGTTGTGGTTTTTGATTATTTGCAATGTGCTTGCTAATATGTTAGGGTTGTGCAGGTGTTGGTGGACGTCCTTGATGATTCCGATGTCATGGCCCGTCTTGTTGGCATCGCCCTGGAGATAGATTCCGATGCCGCTGTCCATCCTGTGGACATTGCCCCAGAGATCGATTCCGATGTCGCGGTCAGTCCTGTGGACATCGCCTGAGAAATCGATTCCCATGCCGCTGTCCGTGCTGTGGTCATTGCTCGAGAGATCGATGACAAGAAATAGTTGGTCGCGCTAATCCTTTAGGGTAGTTTGCATTGCCCTGTGTTTAATTACCAAAACGGTGCGTGTTATCAAACCATCTTAGGGCTAGTGCACTATCTTGTATGGGCGGATCTTTCTACTTTTGTTTGATAGTGAATCATGCGATGAATCATGCGAACCCTCTCCGAGTTATGGAAACAGATGTATCCTCACCAGCTTTTGATGTAATATATGGCATGCTTAGATGTAAGTTTGAACTGTTTATCATATTAGCAGGGCTTGTTTGATGATTCTAGGTGTTAGTAGGCTAGCTACTGTGTGAGCTATAGTACTTGCAAAACAGTCACCGAAGAGAAACGTTGGGGCTGATGAGCTCGTGGTACGCTTATACTTATCCCTCGTCGATCGACCAATAGCCCTAGCTCCTAAAATTGTAGGCTTAGCGATCGATCAGACAATAGTCGACATACATTCAGGCCTCATTTGGTTCATAGGGTAGGAAAATTGTAGCAAAAGTACAGAGAACGTGCAACACAAAATCATAGCATTGCAGAGACGTACTCCCTCTGTTCCAAAATAGATGACCTAGGCGGGCTAGTTTGGCCTAGTGGGTTTCAGTGATATGATGTGGTACAGTGCCGTCCAGTCTTCGCGTGTGGTAGCAGTATTGCGAGTACAGTAAGTTTTCTTGAAGAAGCGGAATTCAATGAAGTCATGATGGTTCCTTCGTCCGAACAACTTACAGTGGGAAAGGTTGGGCCTGCGATACGACCGGGGTAGACCAGGATAATTTTGTGCATGGCAGGTGGACCAGGATGGTCGACGTCCCACATGTCGGGAAATGAAAGTATTCTTTCCGATATAGAGGACGAGCAACGAGTATTCATTGTTTATTTTTTATGAAAGCTATTTTCTCCACTGTTACGACGGAGGAGTGTGAAACACGGTAGTCCAGTGAACTTGGCATGTGCACCACTCCCTCCTTCCTCATGTAATGCCCAGGTTACAACTTTTTCTCACTTTCTCTCTATCTATTTCCTCTCAAATGTTTTTTACCTTTCTTTTTTTAAGACACAATTGTTTTTTATGCCTTTTTTAGAATTATTATTTTTATACCTAGGAGCATGTGTAGAGACGGGCTCTTGCAGAGCCCACTCCTTGACTTTGTCAATCCCTCTCTCTCCTCCACATAAGGAGTACTACTTGCTATGCATGCATGCGGTGGGCAGCTGGCGTCTTGAGGGGCCAGGGCGGTGAGAGCAGGCTCCGAAAGTGGTCCGGACTCCATCATGGCCCACCTCACATTATCACCATATATTTCTTGGAGTCCGTGCACGGCGGGCGGGCGAGCTCTTCTCCCTCCCCCGTTTCTCTCTTCTCAGCCGACGCCCTCCGAGCGATTAGATTTCGGCTATCGACGGTTTATTCAATTACGGCCCCACATGTCAGTGAAATTGCAAGACAACGCGTGTCCCCTGTGGTGAGCGGCCTGCGAGCCGGACTTGCGATGCGTACGAGTTGTAAGTGTGCCGCCTTTTCCTTTAGAACTTGTGAAGCGTAACATTTTCGCGTGATTGATCGATAGAAATCCAGAACAAAATGACGAGGGTGGTGCTTTCCCGCTCGTTAGGCAGGCTAGTTCGAGTGATATGACGTGCTACAGTGCCGTCCACTTGCTCCATTTTTATGTAAGCAAGAGTTTACACTCTTACGCAGGAGGAGTGCGAAACACTACGGATCTGATTTTGATCGAGGGATAACTGTTCCCTGCCAAATAATGGAGGATTGTTAGCGATTATAGCATGATAGTTAGGGCATCTCCAGCGCTGGCCCACAAATTTACACCGGCATCTGTCCGAGCACACTGATGGATGCCATCCGATGCTGCCCGCATACCTTTCGACAACTATATGAACTAACCAGATGAAATTCGTGCAAACAAAGCAAATTTCAAATTAAACGGATGAAATTCATTACATTTTGAAAACTTTTCCTACAAATTGGACGAAATTCATTGCATATTTCGCATAAACCGTACTAAAACCTACTGTAAACATAATCTAAACGATCGCCGGCGCCCGACCACCATGTCCGGCCATGAACCCGAGAAAGCCGGCCATTGCCTTTGCCTCCTCCTCATCCGCCTCGATAACCTCCTCCTCCGGAGAACAAGGTTATGAAGATTTCCGCCTCCACGTCGCCGTCAAGCGGCTAATCAGCCGCCGATGTTTACCCTACCAAGCTTGGCGTCGACTGAGTGGAGTAGCGGTGGTCTTCTCGGGACCAGAGCGGTGGCGACCTACCATGTACTACTCTTCCTCGCTACCGGCTGCGCCCACGTGCGCGCGCTGGCTTCGTGGTCGTGGCGGCGGAGGGTGGCCGGGGGGTGGCGGTGATCTCCTTCGTTTGCTAATGTGACTGTATGTCGAAGAGAGCTTTGGAGCGCGCCCGCAGTGGAGTCGGTGATGTCCCTCGTCTGCTCCTGTGACAGTACGTCCAAGAGAGCTTCGGAGCGCCAGGAGGCCATGGTTGAAGTGGTGCCGACAGAAGGAAGGGGCCGAAGGAGAATAAGTGTGGGTCTTTGGCTAAGGCTGGGAGCTGGGGCTCAAGTTAATATAGCGGGCGAATGGCAATGAGCCACGGCAGACGGATGGACAACTGGCGCCGGAGTAGGTTCATCGGGCGTGAATGCGGATGCTGCTTCAGTGACTTAACTGCAGATGCGTTTGGGTTACTGACATGTGGGCCCAATAGGCATCTGGCCCGCATGTCAGTGACACACCAATTGCACCTCAGTTAAGTCCGGTGAATGCGGCATTGACATTCTGGAGAGACGGTGACCGTTTCAGGCGGGAAGCGCGCGCTAGCGATGCAAGGGGTTTCGGTGTGGAGTGGTACTAAGATCGGTCGCTCACGATAATACATACTCCGTACCATACTACCATAGTACCCTCTCTAGCTTAGGTTGTTTTATAGATTGTCGTTGAGATGGACGATATACATGAGCAAGGCGGTCCGAGTATGACCGTTGGTGTTGAGCCAGGTGAATACATGCTCGGCGTTCGCGTAGGCCTCCATCAAACATCTAAACAGTAATGTCAGGCACCGTCGGGGCGCGCAGGTGATGGGCTCGCCGTTTGCGTTGCGCCATGAGCAGGACTTTGATTTAGAGGGCGACGTGCATGCATTAGCATGCTTTGACAGCGTGAGCGTGAGCGTCTGACGCGAAGTATTTCATTTTCATTTGGCTGACGAGGGTGTGTTGTAGCGACGAGTCCGTGGTTTGATTCCCCACATACGCATAATTTTGGTTTTTACAGTATTTCTTTCTCCATTGACAGGTAGGCCCGCGTAGATAGATAAAGAACACGAGCTGATGAGGCGCATGCGGACTGTTTGACTGGTCAACCAGACAAATACGGAGCTATACGTTGAGCCAGTGACCGTATAATCACCATATCTCGTATACAATGATCAAAGTGAGCTATCAAGACAAGTTCGATGACCGCAAATGCATTTTACTCGATAATAAATGACCAGGATTGAAGGGGAATCCAAATTTGCTTCGTCTTCTATCCTTGAGCTCTTGACAAACCAATGCACTATACGATTGTCCAGCCACTCCACCCCAGAGCTCTCCCCAAGCGTCGTTCATGCCACCGCGCCGCACACTAACCGGTAAGGTAGCGATGGCATCCCACCGCGCTGAGTTCCTCGCCGCCCACGACCGCACACAAAATGGTAGGGAAGCGATGGCATCCCGCCGTGCCGAGTTCATCGTCGCTCGCGACCTCACAACTATGTGGGAGGAATTTGAAGATGCCAACGCCGAATGGGCGGTAGAGCAAGAGGCGGCCAAAGCCGCACAGAGGGAGCGGAAAAGTCAGAAAGCACTCAAGAAAATAGAGGCCCACCGCCGCAAGAAAGAAAAGGACGCACACGCTGCTGAGGAGAGGTCGGCGGAGATCCAAGCACGGTCGGGTGTCGCCGACAAAGCCGGGAAGGAGAACGACGGCGTCTGGCCAGCATGTGAGAAGTAGTAGTACTAGTAGTTAGTGTGTGTGTCTGTGTCTGAGTGCGAGCATGTACCAATACTACTAGTTACTACTGTAGTTTTTAGAGCAAATTACCAGTACATTAGCCTAGACTAAATGGAAAAATTCCTATCCTAAGCATCAAATACCATCTCTTTCTCTATAGGAATTGAGATGCATGTCATCTCACTTCCTATGATTTTCATATTCCTATCCTATGAACGAAAGGAGGCCTCTGTTGGATTAACTACTGTAGCTAGCAGTACTGCTAGTAGAATAGTTTTCTTCAAGAAGCGGAATTCAACGAAGTCATGATGGTTCCTTCATCCGAGCAACTTCAAAGTGGGAAGTGGGCCTGTGATTTGACGGCTCATTAGTCATTTTTACTGCGGCGCGACGACCTGGGTGACTCTCCCTTGGAGTTCTGCGTGCATGGCAAGTGGACCAGGATGGTCGACGTCCCACATGTTGGCGAACGGAAGTATTCTTTCCGATATCGAGGAGCAAGGAAACCGCGTGCTATAGTATCACTGCTGAGTGGTTCGCAAAAAAATAGTATCACTGCCGATTTATAATTATTTTTTATTTCTCATGAATGCTAGCGTTTCAACTCTTACAACGAAGGGTGCCAAACACGGCACGTGCTGGATGTCCCACACGTCAGCGAAAGGAGTGGGACATGAACAGCGTGGTAGACCCAGCGTAAAAAAACAGTGTGGTAGAGCGTCTCCACTTCTTCCACTTCTGGGTCGGAGACCACACATAGTAGTACTTAGTGGTATGAACGATACAAAGTGCGACCTAGAGAGAAAGACACGTCTAGTTGGAAGGTCTCGGGGCATACACGTAAACAAATATAAAAGTTAATATGTGCCTCCAACTAATATAGTAGTAGTAGATTACTTAGTCACGTACTCCATAACATCACCATGCATTGCACGTACAATATTTAGTGGTAGTACGTAGTAAGAGACAAATGCCGCCCAAGAGTTCCCTTCTCGACCTACTTTTGAGTGTTTGGTAGAGTGTATGGAGGGTGCATGAGTCCACACTAGTTTAGCACAAATACACTAGAAGCATGCATGAAGAGAGCATGCATGAAGAGGGGTGTTGAGTTGAGCATGCATGAAGAGGGAACAACTATGCCGAGACGAGAACGCAACCAAACACACCCTATATGCCACGCATGTTCATACCATTTGTGCCTTTCTACTTCACTTACTGCGCTACATTACTCAGGTTCGTACGTCCACTCCTGGGTACATGTCCGTCTCGTAGTTCCAGTCCCACGTGTTCTTCATGTAGATGGAACGATCCTTGCATAACACGTGCACCTTGATGCTAGATGTCTCGTGTGTTGGCAAAAGGATGAACAAGCTCACGTAAAAAAAGTGGAAGAACATAGATTCCGGACGACCGAGAAGGAGCAAGGAACCTCGTGGTGGAGCGTCTGCACTCATAATATTTAATATTATTCAGCGATATAAAATTAACCAATCATCTCCACAGTGGACTGGAAGAGTACGAAACATGGCAGCACAGTGTAGTTACATCATACTAGTACATGGCTAACCCACGCTATCACCATATTTCTTGGCTTCCGTGCGACACCTATCTCTAGTAATCCAGCAGCCTGTATCGCTTCTCCCTCCTCGTCTCTATCAAAGTGCGGCGGGCTAGCATTTCTGCCGTCTATTGAGGTCGGTTAACTATCACATGTTAGCGACATGCCAAGAGCATTCAAAAAAATTCCTTTCACGTTCCGTTTTCAAAAATAAAAAAATCCTTTCACGTACGAATTTGCCTGTATGCTTTGAGCAACTTGCATGTCCTATACTGCTCCTGTTTGATACTCTAACTTAGCTAGAGGTTAGACTAACTCATGACTAACCCTGAACTAACTGTACCCAAAGAGGTGTTTGGGTGACAGGGTTAGATTGACAATAAATGCACTTCATGGAGAGAGAAAAGTGATTTTTCAGTGGTCCCAATGAGAACTATCTCCAGTTAGCACCTCTTGGGTGGGATAGTTTTTTTGGTGGGTTCGGTGCAACTTGCTCCAATTTAAACCCTCATGCTTGGATACTTTAGGGCTATTTGAGCCCCAACTAGCTCAAACTAACTCTAACCCATGGATCCAAACAGGGCCTATGGCCAGTCTCGACGCGGAGCAGTCGCGTGCACCGGGAAGCGGTGCTTTCTCGGCCGTTGCACCACCTCGAAGCCAACACCAGTGAGAGGTCGCCTCTGCTCTGGCCGGGCAATAATGCGGCACTGACGCTCCAGGGCGACGCTGACCGTTTCACGCGGGAAGCGTGCGCTGGCAAGGGAGTATAGGTTTTGAACCGTTTCAGGTGTAGTACTGGTAGTTTGCAAAACTACTCAATTATTGCACCCAGTTTCCTAAGAAATTGTGGTAAAAAATGTTACTCCACAGCCCGCTTCCCTTCTCCTTCCTCTTCCACCGCCCGCGCACGTCCGCGGGAAGCGACCGGTCAACCCTTATATAGGAGTGCTAGCACAAAAAGATGCATGCATGACCACTAAAATTTCCATATTAAAGCGCTGCTCCAGCAGGAGTATGGCGTATGTTGTTACCTTCGGCCGGCCCATGGCTACCGGGCGACGGTGACCAGAGAAGAGGCGGTGGGAGGGGAATGAATGCAGCTACTGTTTGGGTTCGCCTTCCGGCATAAATAAATGCGCAGCATCACGTGTACCCGCGGGTGCACAAATTGTAACATACGTGTCTGCTTAAGTGGGAGTCACGTAACTGGTGTGTGTGAGAGAGATTTTGAGAGACAGAGTGCATGTGTGCGACTCTACTCTTCGGAGATGTACTCAACCTTATGCATCGGGATATAAGTATAATGGTATTTACTTTATCACTTGATTTACGTGGCCATGTTAACATGGTTGTGTCAAAAAAATGTCACTTTCTTCTCGTGATTTGTGTTATATAATTACAAGCAAGATTCTCGTGCATTGCAGGGAACATCAATATGATTTTTTTTACAAAACACCTGTTGTCATTGACCCATGCAGGAGTAATCCCATGTGTAAAAACTAATGATATCTCGAGAATTTTATCGGAAAACTGGTATCTCGAGAATGTCATTGAAAAAATGAAAGATGAGAGATAAGGCGAGGAGGAGTGGAGCATGGTGGTGACTGGTGGTCGGAATGGGCAGAGGCATGGGGATGGACGACGCCGGCAGGCGGCAGCGGCCACCATGCATGCTAGATTGTTCCAGAGACTTATTCCTTTTTTAATTGCTGAGCAATGAGGTTGCGGGAGATAATGATGTGGAGAGAGGTGCGGGTATATTTTGTAAAATTATCATAGTTTTCTTTCTATCCTCAGATATAGATCATACGGTATGTATTACAAGATGGTAGGCACACCATCACCGCCAACTCATTTTTTTATAAGGGTAAAAATGATAAGTTTGCTGACTACTAAAGTAAAGTGGAATTTGTCCATGTTATGCAAGTAAATAAAGGTGATTGTTTATCATACAGGTAAGGTTGGATGAAGGGTGGTAGGAACAAATGCTCCGCCTAGAGCATGTGTGTGTGAGATGGAGTCTTAGTGTGTGTGTGTGAGAGAGAGAGGAGAGAGAGAGATGGAGTCTTAGTTTGTGTGTGTGAGAGAGAGATGGAGTCTTAGTGTGTGTGGGGGGGTGCGCGCATGCGTGCTGTGTGTGTGTGTGTTTGTGTTTGTGTGTGTGTGTGAGAGAGAGAGATGGAGTCTTAGTGTGTGTGTGTGGGGGTGCGTGCGTGTGTGTGTGTATGTGTGTGTGTGCGTGTGTGTGTGTGTCGTGGGGTCCTCTGTGGCGGATGTAATTTAAGTGTGCATGGATTCATCATAGAGAGGTGATGTGTATGGCAGAGGCCACCAACGATGGGGTGCGAGAGAGAAAATGCCCATAGAGAGGGAAGAGAAGGTGTGTGCGCGTGAGAGGAGTCGACATCGAGAGAACGTGTTTGTTCAAGAGACACCGAGGAAGACTACTATATATCGATAGTGCATGTAGGCGGGAATTAAACAAAGGGATGGTCTTATTGGTTTCGGGGATATAGGGGAAGAGTGGGAGGCGGGGGGGGGTAGCTAGAAGGAGATTGTTAAGTGTGAGTGTGTGTTTTACCCATCCAGGCGGAAGTTATGTGCACAAAAGAGGAGAACGATTTGATGTGGCGTTAGGATTGAGGGTAATTAACTACGTATGGAGACATAGAGACCTTGAACGTGCATGTGTGAGAGGTATACATGTATACGTGGGATGTGTGTGTGTGTGCGCGCGCATGATCGAGATAAAAGAAAGAAGACATAAGTCATAAGATCAACGACATGGGAGAGACGGATCGGTATGACAATATGCATGCATGTGAGAATGCAGGAAAGAAGGCCCGACAATTGAGCATGTGTTTTTGTCTTTAAGAGATAGTGGCGTGGGCTGGAGCATGCATCTATGGCGAGCAGAGGGAGTGAGGTGCAACGATTGTGCAAAAGAGACCAACCTATAAATGCATATGTATGGAGAGACATATATAGTGTGGGTGATAGGAAGCAAGACTCCGTGCGAGAAAGAAATGTTGACGGAGAAACTACAGATAGATACAGAGATGGAGATGCTAGCTGGAGGGACATCCGCTAGTTTCGGTGTTGGAGATGACCGTCAGGTGGTTCGAAGGGTGAAGTTATATATGTGTGTGAGAGGGCACTTGACTGCATGTAGAGAAAAACATATGTAGTGTGCGTGATAGGAATCAAGAGTGAGGGCGAGAAAGAAGGTTGATGGAGAAACAGATAAATAGAAAGATAAAGATGCTAGCTAGTGTGCGTTAGAGATATGAGTCGAGTGGATCAGAAGGCTGGGTTATGTGTGTGGGTGTGAGAGAGATAGAGAGAGGGTGCATGTGAGTCACATACAAACAGATATCAGAGAGAAATGAGATCCAGAGAGACGGAGTTTTGTGTCTGCGAGAGAGAAAGATATTTCACAATGAGAGTGATAGCTAGAGAGACATACGAGGGAACGCAAGATATCTCTAGGGAGAGAGGGTGTGTGTGAGCGACATACAAGAGAACAATGGAGAAATATGAGACCCTGGGAGATAGAGTTTGTGTTTGTGTGTTAGAAAGAGATATTGAAGAGGAAGAGTCATAGGTTCTCATATCTAAGGAGCGAAAGACATCTCTGTATGAGGGGTGTGCGAGTGGCACACATGGGAATAGTAGAGAGAAATGAGACCCCGGGAGACAAAGTTTTGTGTTTGTGTGAGAGAAAGAGATTCCACATGGAGAATCATAGTTAGAGACACATAGCAGGGAGCGAGATATACTTAGAGAGAGATAGAGCGATGAAGGTCGAGGGAGAGAGTACTGTCTGTGTCTTATGAAGATAAAAGATCATTGTCGACATACAGGTAGCACGAGAGATACCTGAGATACGATGGACGCGTATAGTCCAGAGAGATAGTCCTATATAAGCATGAGTGATAGCTATATGAGATGAATATCTGGATTAAAGGGGATTCAAATATTTAAACTAGAGATCACGACATCGATAATATCATAACACAAATTGGTGTATCAAACATGCAAATTCATTTGAATTTGGGCACATGTGTAATGTTATATAGTTTTATCAATATTGGTGATCCATAGATTCTTCAATTACAAACAATGCATGGTTTATATGCAATTAATGTCTAAACGGGATTACACTATATGTTGCGTGTGTGAAACACATTATACATGTTTGAGAAGTAAAAAAACCCGCATGAAACACACATTAATTGGAGACAGTTAGCGAGGAATGCATACATTGGATTTCAACATAAAGTGGTTTCAAATATTTGAAAATCCAAATTGATGGATACAACCTTATGAATCTGAGATCATGCCATTTGTAAACCATATTTATGTATAAATGGTGTTGTGCTTTTGAAAGTATATATAAAAAATGATGTATATAGAATGTAATTCCAAATGAAAATGGATCCCGCCCGAAAAAAATAGAATACAAACGGGATTCGAATTGAGTTCGCACGGTAAACGTGCACTCTGCAAAATTCGAACGAAGCGGGGAAAGTCGCAGTAACCGCCCGAAACCAAAATCTGCGAGATGGAAATCACTACTGCCTACCCCTGCCATGCAAAGCCTATCTGCTGGATTTCTATAGGTTTCGATAGGGGTAGGTTTGTAATTTCACCCAAACGTGACGTAAACGCCTCTCACCCGGATTCATACACGGTGGGCGCCAAAACACAGTGTGTCCTCGGCCGAAATCGACTCCCTCCCCGATTCATATTCATACACGGTGGGCGCCAAAAACAAACTCTAGTAAGCAAATATTTGGTGTATGCGAGATTACCGTCCTATCCCCAACCGACTAATGTTGCTGTGATGTAGTAGAAATTTGAAATGGGAGCTAAGTTTGTAAATTTCCTCGCATTTGAGACAAGTGCGCCCTGAATACAAGGTTCCCCCCATCCTCTCTACCTCCCTTTTCCCCATTTGTACTCCATGGGCGCCAAAACACCCTCTCCACCCCACCCTCCTCCGTTCGCCACCGTCCGCCACCCCATCCACCGCCGTCGTCCTCCACCATGTCGGAGCTGATACCCCGATGCCGCCGTCCATTACAAGAGATCGACCTCTCTCATCCACGGCTTCGGACTAGGATCCTTGCATCCCGTCCTCTCGCTTCATCCCCGCTGTCGTCCACCTTGCCGGCGCCGCTCTTACGACCGTCTCGTCCACCACGCCCCACCGCCACCGTCTGCCCTCCTAGATCTGCATCCACGCCTCCGACATCCATCGCTACTGCAGCACCGTCAAATTCTCAGTAGATGCGTACACGGCGCCGCACCAGAGGCGGTACTCTTTCGTATCTGCTCAACTTATTTATCGCAGCAAGAAAATAGATCACCACAGCTTTACTCTGATTTCTTGTCTTGGTTGCGAAGTTGCCTTTGTCCGGTTTGCACCTTCAGATCCGCCATGGCATGCTCAACACTATACTCCCAATGCTTATGGTTTTCCCCTTTTATATTCCACACTAGTTAAATCACAGTAGACTGAATTTCAAAATTGGGTCAATCGATTTTTTAGAGCTCGCCGGAGTTCGCCGGTGCGATCGAAGGGGGAACGAAAAAAACTCGACGCGGGTGGGGGTTGGGGCGGGGGTGGGGGTGGCGGAGGAACACAGGTGGTGGGGGCCGGTGGTCCGGCCGGTGGCCCGTGCGGTGTTCTGTATGGGAAGAATCAGAGACGAGGAAGAAGAAGGGTTAGGAGACGTAGGATCTTCATCCAACCGCCTGAAATGGTCGAGAGACAGCTGGGAGTTGCATTCTTAATGCGCTCTGGTTCATCATGTGTGGGCACTGCGCAACCAACATTTTATTATCCAAAATCTGCTTGCTCTTCTTTACCATGTTCCTCTTCCGTTCTTCTTTAATATGTACTCTCTCCATTCCTAAATACAAGTCTTTGTATAGATTCCAACATGGACTACATATGGAGCAAAATGAGTGAATCTACACTCTAAAATGTATCTGGATACATCTGTATGTTATCCATAGTGGAAATCTCTAGCAAGACTTATATTTTGGAACGGAGGGAGTATGATAGTAGTACAGTATGTTCCTTGTACTGAAGATGAGCAGGGACATTTGCAGTGTAGAGGTCTATACAGTCAGTTGTGATGGACACTTTGAGCCTCTTTGATTCGTAGATCTTGTAAACATAGGAATAGGATTTGTAGTGGTCTGCCCACTTGAATCCTATAAGAATAGCAAGGAAATGCGGGGAGCTGTGTCGCCTTTGAGAGTTACACTGATATTAACAGTACCGCACCTTCACTTGAAGAGAGCCGGTATCCGAAGCCTTTCTAGCCGTACCAGGAATACTAGCACATATATTCCAACAAGTTCCACTTTGCTGATTTTACTCTGATGCTTAAGGTTTTCCCGTTATATCTACACTATGATCTGTGTAGCCGCTTTGTGTCACACTAGCACTCTTGAAGCTAAACACTGCAATGACTTACAAAATTGGCACCAAGGCATTGAGTGACATTCTGATGCAATGAAACTCATACGCTCCCCACCTGTTGATTCTTGTTCAAAATATGATCCTAATGACTATTCTAACCTCGAGGAGTCAAAGGCAGATGGCCTGTCCTGTTCACCCATCAAGGTGCCTGTTCTAATTTGGCAATGTTTTATTGATTGCGGGTATCTTGCATATGTTGTCTTGCATTTCTTATACTTTGTTGCACCGCCATCTGCTTAGTTTACTCATCATATATGTCGAGATGCCATGCCCATCCATTATCAATACATATTCCACCTGTCATCATACCATGTTTTTCCACTCAAATGCTGTTCTTGTGCATCAGACATCAAAAAGGAAGAGGGTGATTGCCGAACCTGAAGGAGCACTAGAAAAGTCCTTGAAAAACGTGGTGGTGCCGGAGAAATCAGACAGCACCCCACTTATATTGGCTGTACAACCAGTGACACAAAACGTAGGACTGACTCCAGCAGACTATACCCATACTTCACTGGCCACACCACTAGCCCCACCACATAGGACCTGCACTCCAGCAAAAGGTATATCGATTTCATTTGCCATAGCACCAACTGTACCACAGAAAAATCCCACTCCAACAAAAAGTACAACAAGTCCACCAGCCGAAGACCTATCCCAACTGCAGAGACGGCCAATTCCTGCAGATTGGAACCCCATTCCATTTATTCTCAGTTTAGAAGACAATGCTTTCAATGTTGTTAGGGACTACGTGCATATATTCCCATCATGGGAAGATTATTGTGAAGACAAACACCATTTTCACATCTTCCTGTCCAACTTACGTGTAAGTGCTATTATTCATGGTTATTATTTTCCTGTTTTCTGCTGATTGAACACATCAATGATTTACATTACATTGTTGTAACTAGGCAAGGGTCAATCTGGATAGTCATGACGAGCAAAGCTTGCTTGTGCTTTTCAAGGAAGCATTGTAGCAGTATCGGTGTTACCTGAGGAAATCACACTTTGATGGCAAGTCTATAAACGAATTTCCAGTGAAGTCTCATGTGCTAAATTTAGAAGACATTGAATGGAAAAACCTTGTTATGCACTGGTCTCGTTCCCAGGATGAGGCACTTTCTATGAAATCACATGACAATTTGAACTTCTACTTTTCTGCATGTGCCTTACGGATCTTTATTGCAGGAAATCTGCTCGAAGAAGAATTCCGGTTTGACAAAAATGACAGGATATCGCAAATATGCTGCCCGCTGCTTTGCTCTTGTTAGTACCTGTTTGTAACATCCCCAATTTTCAATTTGGAATGTTATACAATAGATCATCATTGCATATCATATTTTATTGCTTTTGGTGGATCCTAGAAATTCTACGCAACTCAAGGACCCTCGGAGAGAGTTGGGGATTTCGTTATTTTCATATTTGAGTTTTTCTCAAATTTTGAAAATAGGATCATTTGATTTTATTTATTTTATCTTCAATTATTTCTATTATCAAAATATGAGAGAGGGATTAAAATGACTTTCCCAAAAATAAAGAAATATTGAGGATTTAATAAAGAAATCAAATAAGGTTTTATTCTGGTTTTATTTGCTATTTTATTTGAATTTAGGAAAAGTTGCACGTTTTCAAAAATTGCACTTAGAGCCAAAAAAATGTTCATCATGTTCTAAATATTTTATTTAGATGGAGAAAATTTGTTTTGGCATTTTGGATTTTTATTTATTTTTCTAGAATTTTTTTAGGCGCAGCGAAATTGTTTTTTTTCTAAAAAAAACCCGTGCCCGACTGGGCCAAGGGCCCAGCCGAGCCAGGCCGACCCAAGCAGCCACCGCCGCAGCCTTCCCCACCGGACTCGAGGAGGAGTCCGAGCCGGAGCCGCCTTGCGCCGCCGACCCCCTCCCCAAGTCAGCCACGCCCCTCCTTTAAATAGCCACCCCGGGGCCCCCCTAGAGCCCCGAGTCGCCGCCGCCGCCCCGCATCCCCGCCGCCAGCCGCCGCACGCCGCCGCCGCCCCGCATAGCCGCCGACCCACCGGAGCCTCGCCGGACCGAGCCGAGGTAGCCGCCCCGCCGCCCGGTTTTCTGAGAAAAAACGATCCGGTTTTTTAGAAAACCCTAGTTTACGTTTTTTAAAATAGATCGGTTTTCTCCGGTTTATTTATTTAGCGAGCGCCCGCTCGTCCGTTCGTTTTAACGAACGCGTTTTTCGGTTAGTTTCTGTTAATGAGCGTTCGTTCGTTAACCGTTCGTTGTTTTTCTTTTTCTCGGATTAAATCCGTGGTTTTTCTGATCGCGATCTCTGATCCGATGTTCGTTCTAGTTTATCTGTTCGCTCGTTTATCGGAATCAAGTGATTCAAGCGCCTGGAGTTTCGTCTCGAAACCCTCTTTTCGTTTAGCCAACTCAAACAAGTTTTTCCCACAGTAAAAATTGCCCTAGATCCAGAATAGTAAACGAAGCTTGTTTCTTTTGCCGTTTGTTCTTCGTTGCTTCGTTCATTTTGGTTCTTTTTGCCAACCAGAGTTCTTAAGTTGAACCTTCTAGTTAGGTCTTTTATTTGAGTTTTACCTGTGCATTAGTTGAGTTCTTATTGTATGCTTGTTTGTTTGCGATAGAGTACCCGGAGTGCGCCGCTTGCTACTTCGAATCGCTAGGACGGATCATCAGCAAGGCAAGTAACACTTTGATCATACTTCCAATTACCCAATTTTATTGCATTAGACCAATCCTCACACATTGCATGATTAGGATCTAATTAAATTGTGGGTTTGGGAAGTAGTTGAGGTAGAACCTATTACCTGTTTATTATCAAACCTTTGGGAGTTACTTCTATGTTTGCTTCTTATGCCATGCTATGCTAGTAGACGTGGATTGGGTGAGTGAATCCATGATAGATGTGAGATTTGTTAAATTAATGGTTTATCTAAGGTGGCAACCTAAATACACATCTGGGTGGATTGAGGCACCTGGGTATTCCAGCGATTGCCTGTTTTCTTTTGGACCGCCACCCAGGCTCAAAGGGATCATGAGATTATTCATGCTAGAAACTTCCGTATGCAGCCACAAGCTACTATGGGCTCTAGCATAGTTGACTAAGTCGTGCGAACTCTTACAGTGGTAGACTAGCAGATGTAGGGGATGTAGGTTGGTACGGTCTACCCGTTCGTGAGGTGCTAGCGCTTCTGAAATACTATGTCTCAGTCATCCGTTTCTCAAACATCATGTAGTGCGAGAATCCCAACGGAGGAGATCGGGTCTTGTGGGGAAAAGTGCGCAAACCTCTGCAGAGTGTATAAACTAATCATGGTTAGCCGTGTCCCCGGTTATGGACATCTTGAGTATCTAGTACCTGGATTGTCATGTGAATCTCATCATGTTACTCTAATTAAATTTTGTTGGGTTTTTAATGATGATGCTTAATTGGGATTGAGAATGCTGTCAACCATTCTCAATGTTTAACAACTACCATGATAGTTAAATAAAATTTACTCCTTTGCAGTAGGGAAAAATTGGCTTTACGCAAAACTATAACCATAGAGCTTTCCACCAGCCATACATGCATATAGAATAGCCATATTCTTTTATTACTCTCTGTGTGTTACATTGCGAGCATATTCCATGTGCTGACCCGTTTCGGGTTTCAACGTTAATGTTGCAGACTTTTCAGACAACGATTAAGGTGCCTTTAGGTCGTGGTTCTATACTCAGTGATGCCGTTGGAGTTGATGGACTCACTTATCTTCCAAGCCTTCCGCTGTTATCGTTATTAGATGGCCTTAAGCCATCATTATTGTAATAAGTTCTCTTCTGAGACACTTGATGTAATAGGTGTGTGATTGCTACTCTGTTATAAATCCTTCAAGTACTGTGTGGTGTCAGCATTACTGATCCAGGGATGACACCTGAGCACAGAGATTGGACCGTTTGAGGTCTGCTCGCTACACTATTGTCCTGTATCACTGTACTTGCATTCATACCAGGTTCATTATGTGACAGCAGTATGCATGATAGCTTGCTTATCAATTGTTCACTCCAAATTATCTGATCTGTATGAATGGTTACATTAGTGTAGAATATATCCAATGCCAATGTTTTTTAGCTCTGCATTGTTCTTGTAAGTACAAGCTGTCCTTTATCAGTGTACTTATAATGATAGGTAGTTGTTCTTGTAAGTACAAGTTGTCCTTTATTAGTGTACTTATAATGATAGGTAGTTGTTCGTGTACCATCACTCTGCAGCTTATTTTCCTTTGCCCTCCATTTTCTACACATCAGATCTATATTTACTCTTACCATAAGGTTGGTACTGAAGAAGTTTAGCTGTGAATTGCTCTTGGTTTTACCTTTTGCCTGTATCGCTGCACTTACATTTATAGCTACTTGGTTATGTAGCATGAATCTTCATCTTATCTTAAATATTCTCCATTTTTTCATATATTATCACATCTATATTTACTCTTAACAAAATGTAGAATAAAGGCAATGCTTTTGAAGAAGATTCTGTCGTAAACTTCTTGAATTGCCCCCCCCCATCAGCATGGACAAGGCCTTTATAGAGCCTGTCTTCACCAATAATGTAAGTTTGTCCATCTCAAGCCTTCAAACTTTGTTGTATATATTTGGTTAGGCATGATTGCAACAGCTATTTATTTTTGGTGTTTGCATCAAATTGCTTGTTTAAAGTTTATTATGTAGTTCATAAACAAAAGTTTGTCCTTTCTCAATTTAAGTTTTCAGTTGTACAACCAAGTTCCTTCTTCATACCATGTAAATTAAACTATACAGAGCAAGTGATCTTCTTTTGCACTGCATGTATGCTTCAGTTCTTCATCCGTAATCCAGTTGTGTGGTGAACCTACCCACTACAACACAATGCCATATTCTGCAATGTCTTAACTATGAACAATGTCATATCATTCTACTATTAACCGTCTCTTTATTTGCCAATCTGAAATGGTATAAATTGACAACACACTAACCATTGATACTTATGAGTTCTTGATCTGTAATCCAGTGGTGTCGTGAAGCTGCCAACTCCTTCACAATGTCATTTCCTGCCATGTCTTGACCTGAACAATACCATATTGTGTTAATGCAATTTTAAACTGTGTCACTTTATTCGTCAGTAAGAAATGTGATGAATTGTCAGCACTGATACTTTTATGTGCAAAACCTATCATCTATCTACTTGTTTATCTTTCAGAGTGAGGAAGATATAAGTGTTGACCAAGCACAGTCTCATCATCTTGCTCAGCTGCTTGCGCTACAGTTCCCCAGCAGGGCTAACCTTTCTTGAACTCCATTGAAGTGCTGTCGGTTTTGTATATATTATTTTGTCAACGTGTTTATTTGCACTAGTGGTGATCTTTGATGCCCAGTGTATGTAATTTGCTGTCTGCTTGTGCTTTATTATCATAGTGGCAAACTTTGATGCCCAGTGGATGTAATATGTCATAATTTCTTTATTGTATAGTCTAGGTTTTTTCTTATTCACGATGTTGTAGTTATTTTACTGTATATATATATCCTATCTTCGCAGTAAACCGGCCAAACCGTAAAATTACGGTACATAATCGGGCCGTCATGCAATCATGATGTAGGTTGGGCCTGAAATGTGCCGAATAGCTCACGGGCCGGCAGCAGCCCGAAATGAACCCCGACCCATGATTGTGCGAATCAAATCACGGGCTTTTAACAGGCCAAAATTGTCTCGGTCCTTGTTTGGCCCAATCAGATATCGGCTGCGAGCAGGCCGGATGCAAACCGGGCCATAGTTAGGCCCAACTATATGACGGGCTTTTAACAGGCCGAAATTAATATAGGGCCGAAATGTTAAGAGGGCCCTTAACAGGCCAAAACTAATATGAGGCCGAATTACTAAGTGGGCCTTTAGCAAGTGGGCCCAAAAGCATAGTGTCCAGTTGACGGGCCGAATCTGATATGGGCCATAATTGAGCCCAAAGCCTCTTAAAGGGCCGGACCTGATCTGGGCCGTAATTTGGCCTAGAACATGGTAGGCTTTTAATGGGCCGAATCTCATATGGGCCACTATTAGGCCCGGAGCGTGGCAGGCCATTAATGGACGGGATCAAATATGGGACGGCATTTGGCCCAAAACATGGCAGCCAGATAATGGGCCGGCCTACTAGGGTCCTCAAAATATTGTGGGCCTACAGCTGGGCCGACCCATTAATGTCAGAGAAATCACGTGGGCCTTTAGCTGGGCCGGCCCATTATGTCACACAAAAATCTTGTGGGCCTTTACCTGGGCCGGCCCATTATGTCACACAAAAATCTTGTGGGCCTTTACCTGGGCCAGCCCATTATGGCCTGCAAAATCTTGTGGGCCTTTAGCTGGGCCAGCCCATTATGGTCCGCAAAATCTCATGGGCCTTTAGCTGGGCCGGCCCATTATGGTCTGCAAAATCTTGTGGGCCTTTAGTTGGGCCGGCCCATTTAAACTTGATGGGCCGGTCGACGTGTCAACATATCATAGGCGCGTCTCGCCCACTGGATGAGTGACACCTGTGCCAACGCAGACTTGACATGTGTCTCCTCCAGCCAATGATGATTTTACACGTGGAAAATCCCCATTGGTTGGGGCTGATAACGGGTTATCGCATCGAAAACCCGACCCGATAACTTAACGGCATTCCGTTACGGTGGATGCCATGTGTCGGTCACCCTTGACGAAAGCACTTATGTGACGTGTGATTTATCATCATGGAAGTGGACACTTCCGTGATGATAATTTTGGTAATGTCATGGAACACTTGTACGAGAGCACAGGTATGACTATCTTGATTCTGTCATAAAATTGTCATGGATGTACATGCATGACAAAAAACGCGACCTACTGTGACAAACACGCATCATCACAGAAGTGTATTTTTTTGTAGTGTGTTGGTGTTAGCCACAAAATCCAAGTTGTTATCCGCCTTGCGCTTACCGTTGTTTCCATGACCCGTCGGGTTATGCTACTGCCCCTTGGCACTGCCATTCTTCTTTCCCTTCCCCGTCTTTTCATCCTCAGACTCAGGATCCTTGGTACTATCTGAATCGGCATACTTAACTAGAGCTGCCATAAGCGTGGACATGTCATTGCAGTGACGCTTGAGCCTTCCCAACTTCAGCTTCAAAGGCGTAAACCAGTAGTTGCCTTCCAATGTTGAGACTGCCGTGTCAGCATTGATGCGGTCTGATGAATGAAGAATGGCTGATACCCGCTTCACCCAATGGGTTGTAGACTCCCCTTCCTCTTGAACACAGGCGGCTAAGTCCATAATTGACATGGGCTGTTTGCATGTATCTTTGAAATTCTGGATAAACCGGCTTTTTAACTCGGCCCATGACCCAATGGAGTTAACTGGTAAACTTTTTAACCAAGTGCGAGATGTTCCTCCCAACATCATGGTGAAGTACTTAGCACATGCCGCATCATCTACGTCCAGCATCTCCATCGCCATCTCATAGCTCTCAACCCTTGACTCACTGGGTAAATCAGCAGTGTAATTGGGCACCTTACGATGACCCTTGAAGTCCTTGGGCAGCCACACGTTACGTAGGGTCGGGTTAAGACACGACACCCCCAAAGAACTGAAAACCACGCCTGGTTCCACCGAAGTAGTTGGACGAACCGGAGTAAGCTGATGAGCTGCGTACTGCGCTGCTAACTCGGCTTCTCGACATGCCCGACCGTGATCCACCACATCCTGGGCATTAGCACCGCCATCGCCGGGTTATGCCCTCGCGGCGGGTTACGGTTTTCGTGCACTGTTTGATACAGCCGGTTCATCAATGTGCCTGCTGTAGCTCCGACTTGGGTGGGGGTGGAATGAATTATCTCATGACTGTGCGAATAAGCCTGATGTTGGGTCAAAGCCGTCTGAAGGAGCTCTCTAGCCCGTCATGTTTCACCTGCTATTGGAGACTCGCCCTCGATCAGGAGAGCTGCCAATCGTGAAGCGGGGGCGACGATGTTATCCAACGTATTAAAGTAATGACCCGGAGGCGTTGAGACGTGCTGTGATGGGACATTGTTCTGACGAGGCGGATCCATCGCGCGCGGCTGAACCGGCGCACCCGTTCCAGGCGCCTCCACCCGGTTTACCGCTGGCTGGTTGCTGATTCCTGCCCCTGGCATGTTGAAGAGATTCCTTCCCTCGTAAACTGGAGGCAGGTGAGACCGGTACCTTCTCCTCATGACATCCTCTGATGCGCTTTGATCCAGCATAAGCCTATAAGCTTGTGCCTCTAACTCAGCCCACTCTGCGGCCATCCTGGTGTTCTCTGCTACCAGATCTACCATAGCTTGAGCTATCTGATCCTTCACCTTTGCTATCTCTGTGTTATGCCGATCCTGATCTGCCGGATTAACCTCAGCTGCCAGCAACGTTGCCAAAGTGTCGAATAAATCGGACAAAGCCTGAGCCAGCGGTGGTGCAGAGCACCCTGCCCCGGCTGGTGTTGCAGCTACTGAACCGGAAATCACTACTGCGGCGGTAGAAGAATGCTGCACCGATTGTGTACCAGCCATGAAGATCGCAACTCGGCTCGGCGGATCAGAGAGGTCCAGAATACTGTCGCCATCGGAACCGCCACTAATCCGGCCATCATGCAGCTGATACATCGACTCGGTCTCTCCGGTTGAAGAATCTCGTCAGAGTAGACGACGGTTTCGCCACCAGATACCGATCTATCCTCAGGTTCCACCCCGTGGATGACTCCCACGAAGGCACGCTTTACGGCAGGCTGAACTCGGGCAAGTTTTGCACACTGAGCCATCTCGATGATGTCGGTGCAGATGTTCGGCTCAGGGCCCGGTTCACCGATCTTGCCAATGAAGATATGTATTGCGCCAAAGGGGACCCGGTAGCCGTACTCAATCAAGCCGGCCTGGGGGCCCCAGCCTGCGTCATCGATGTAGATCTTGCCGCGACGACTCTTGGTCATCCGGCCCACAGCGTATCCCTTGAGTCCTTCGAAGCTGCCCTTCAAGAGCTCGAAACCACTGTGGGATAGCCCCACGGTGGGTGCCAACTGTCATGGTTTTGTCACGGCAGATGTCCCTATGAAAGGACTTAGTCATGGAGCCATCGCCACGGGTTAGCTTGAAGGAGTTAAAGCTGACAAGGGACGCGAGGAATTATACTGGTTCGGCCCCTTATGGTAAAGGTAAAAGCCTACTCCAGTTGTGATGGAATTGCTAGGGTTTCTATGACCAGGGAGCGAATCCGCTTTTCCTGGCTCTCGAGTCATTGTTTGTTGTCCCTAAACCACCGCTGGGTCATCCCTTTATATACACAGGTTAACGCCCGACGGTTTACAGAATCCCGAGGCCGGCTCATACACGTGCCCGGCTCGGTTTCTACTTTTCCTTGCCTTACAACATAAGTTACATATCATATGGCGGTTTACGTCTATGGGCCCTAATCCGCCTTCGGACCCTGGGCCTTCATGTTAGATGCCCTCCTTCTAGCGCCATACTTCTTGTGTTCATGGGCTTCAAACATGACTAACTCACTATGGGCATAACCCGGCCCCTCATGGCCGGTTTATATTTAGTAGTAATATCCCCAACAAAGGGTATGGAACACTTTCTTAGAACTAGAATTAATCCACCTTATGAATCAATCATGAGGGCATCTTATGGATCTCGAACGAAAGATGACAAAACTTAGATCCTTGCTTTATGCCTAGCTAAGGGCGTAAAACTATAGCGCTTGTTGGGAGGCAACCCAATGAATAAATTTTATTTTTCCTTTTTGCTTACTGTTTTTGTGTGTTAGCACAGTTATGCTACTGTTATGATTGTGTTTTTATATTTAATTAGTGTTTGTGCCAAGTAAAGCCTTTAGGATCTTCTTGGGTGATAGTTGTTTGATCTTGCTGAAAAAACCAGAAACTTTTACGCTCACAAAGTTAATTTTAGTTTTTTTACTAGAGAGTGATAAAATACTCATTCAACATACAGTGGATCAATATAAAAATTTCTCAGATCGTCCTAATTTTTCAGAATTTTTGGAGTTACAGAAGTATTCGAAATAGTCAGATTGCTACACACTATTCTGTTTTGACAGATTCTGTTTTCTTTGTGTTGTGTGCTTATTTTGATGGCTCTATGGTTTTCTTTGATGAGTTTATGCCGTAGAAAATTTGGAATACAGTAGATATAATACAAAAACAAAATATGAATTGGTTTGATACAGTACTTACAGTAGTGATTTATTATCCTTATACTAACAGATCTCATGGAGGTTTTGTTGAGTTTTGTGTGATTGAAGTTTTCAAATTTTGGGTTATCATACGATGGATGAAGGAAGAATGGAAGAGCCTAAGCTTGGGGATGCCCCAGCTTCCCAATATATTATCCAAAAATGAGCAACCAACTAATCTTGGGGATGCCCCCCGAGTGGCATCCTGCTTTCTTCCAACGATCATCAGTATTTTACTTGAAACTATATTTTTATTCGTTCATGATATGTGTTTTGCTTGGAGTATCTTGTATGATATGAGTCTTTGTTTGTTTTATTTTGTGTTTTTAGTCTTGATCCATTTCTGGACACACCTATTTGAGACAGCGAAAATTATGTCATGACTTGTTAGAAGTACTCTTGTAACGCCCCGAGACCGTTGCGCCAGGTGTCTTCCAGTTATGCGTCGTTGTTGCCTTGTCATTTGTCTGCGTGTTGCATTTTTTTGCCATGTCATCATCCGCATTGCATCGGCACTCGTTGCCGTCATTGTTTTTAAAACTTGCATCTGTCCGGGTTCCCCAGTTCCATCTGTTTCCATTCCGAGCCCAACCACACTCGCACGCGCCCGCGGCATGTCCGAATAGTATTTTTATAAGCGACCAGAAAATGTTCTTGGAATGGGATAAAAGTTGGCATGTGGTGTTGTTTTGTTGTTAGTAGACCGCCTGTCAAATTTCATCGCATTCGGAGTCCGTTTGACGCCCCAACGGATAACTATAGCGGCAATATAGTCAGTCAAACGTCGGACGTTTTCGGTCTCCGGAAACAGGAGCCACGCCAAGTCCGCCCCCGTCCTCTGCTTCGCCCGCACGATCCCGCTGCTGCCTGCTTTGCTCCATCGAGCAGTGCCACCGCCGAAGATCCTCGTCGCCGGGAACCGCCTCCTCGACCCTCGGACTGCCCGGATCCGCCGCGCCCGCGGGTCCCCTGCCTCTACATCGCGCCTCTGCCCGTCTTTCGCATCGCCATGACCTGCTGCTGCTTCTGTTGGTACGAGCAGCACCAGGTCGCCCGCTCGCACCACAGCCGCTCGCCCCGTTGACCGCGCCTCGCTCAAGCGCACGCCTGGGCTGCCTCCCTTCTAGCGCCCCAAGGCCCAGCCTGCTCCAGCTCCTCACCGGCCCAACTCGAGATCCGGCCTCTGGCCCGATGTGAGCAGTCCCCCCCCCCCCGCGCCCTGGGCCAGATCTCAGATTCGGCCCATATTGTTTTTTCTGACCTGCGATTTTGCTAATTTTCCAGAGACCACCAGTTTTACAAATTTGCAGAAAAACCCCTAAGCTCCATGCATATTTTAACTCACCAACCGTGCATCTTTTGTAAAAACTTCATATATGAAAAATGCTTAGATTTCTGTCTAGTTTCATAATATGCCACTTTCATCCATGTTTGAAATGCTTAAAATGATGTTTGATTAAATTTGCTCATATAGCATGCTAAATGATTTAATTCATAACTAAATAACCGTAGCTCCAAACCTAACAAACTTTATATGTAAATGGGGTAGAAAAAGGCCTAGTTTAACATGGTGGCATCACTTTGCATGTTTAACAACTCTAAAATATGGTTTAGGGCAGAACAGTACCAAATCCATAAATTGCACATGAGGATTTTTCCGGACTTGTTGTTTGTTGTTCCGGCCTCATTTAAACTTGCCTAGATAGGTAGTTATCTTTTGCTTCACCTCTTGCCATGTTAATCAACATTTAATATTGTTGGGTACATAAATGAGATCAAACTAAATAACTTGAATGTGGTGTTCCGTCAATATGCAACTCGTTGCATATTGAGCTCCACTTAACTTGTGGTGTTGTTTCTGCACTTTGCCATGCCATGCTTCATTAAACTGGACATGCGCCAGGTGTCTTCCAGTTATGCGCCATTGTTGCCTTGTCATTTGTCTGCGTGTTGCATTTTTTTGCCATGTCATCATCTGCATTGTGTCAACACTCGTTGCTGACATTGTTTTTAAAGCTTGCATCCGTCCGGGTTCCCCAGTTCCGTCCGTTGTCCGTTCCGAGCCCAACCACACTCGCACGCGCCTACGGCATGTCCGAATAGTATTTTTATAAGTGACCGGAAATTTTTCTCGGAATGGGATGAAAGTTGGCATGCGGTGTTGTTTTGTTGTTAGTAGACCGCCTGTCAAATTTCATCGCATTCGGAGTCCGTTTGACGCCCCAACGGATAACTATAGCGGCAATATGGTCGGTCAAACGTCGGACGTTTTCGGTCTCCGGAAATAGTCGCCGGGCCTCTCTCTCTTCTCTCTTCTCAGCCCATTGCCTTCTTCACTACCTCTCACTGAAAGTGCTAGTGATCGACTAGAGGGGGGTGAATAGCCGATTTTTATGGAAGTCTTCTAAACAGGGAAGTTTTGAAGACAAACGATAGAAGTAAACCTATTACCACACAGCGGAAGGTAGACTACACTAGGCAAACCTTAGTCAGGTAATCAACGAAGTGAAAGCATAATGACTTATAGTAGCTAGGCAGTAAGGATCGGGTAGGAAGATATTGTGAAGCCAATCAGAACAAGCAGTCACTCAGTGAAGACAAAAGATAATGAAATCATGCAATGACTTCACAAGGACCAACAGTAAGTAAAGGGAAGGGAAGGATGAAACCAGTGACTCATTGAAGACAATGATTTGTTGGACCAGTTCCAGTTGTTGTGACAACTGTACGTCTGGTTAGGGCAGCTAGGTATTTAAACCTGAGGACACACAGTCCCGGACACCCAGTCCTGAACACGCAGCTCAGAACCCTTAGTCTTCACCATATTCCCCTTGAGCTAAGGTCATACAGACCTCGCCCAATCACTCTGGTAAGTCTTCAAGGTAGACGCCCAAACCTTCACAGACTTCATTCACCGGTGATCCGCAATGACTCTTGGATGCTCAGAACGCGACGCCTAACCGGCTGGAGGATTCACAGTCCTCAAGTGTATTAAGTCTTCAGATCACACAGACATGACGACTTAAGTGATGCCTAACACTCTTTGGCTCTGGGTGGTTAGGACTTTATCCTCCCAAGGAATTCTCTCTCAAAGGCTTCGAGGTGGGTTGCTCTCAAACGACAACAACCGTACTTTAACTCTGAGCAGCCAACCGTTTATGGTTGTAGGGGGTGGGCTATTTATAGCCACTAGGCAACCCGACCTGATTTGTCCGAAATGACCCTGGGTCACTAAGGAACTGACACGTGTTCCAACGGTCAGATTTCAAACACACATGGCAACTTTACTTGGGCTACAAGCAAAGCTGACTTGTCCAACTCTGGACAAGATTCGCTCTCATAGTCTTCACTCGAAGACATAGGATTTTGGTTAAGCATCACTTCAGTCATTCTGACTGGTTCTCTTGGACCCCACTTAACAGTACGGTGGTTCCTATGACTCAACAAAGAAGAAAAAGAACTATGAAAGATCTAAGTCTTCGAGCTCCATAGTCTTCATGCGATGTCTTCTATTGTCATAGTCTTCAATGTGAATATCTTCACATACCACCTTTGACTTCAATGTCTTCATACATTTTTAGGGGTCATCTCTGGTAGGAAAACCGAATCAATGAGGGACTTCTACCTGTGTTATCCTGCAATTCTCACAAACACATTAGTCCCTCAACTAGGTTTGTCGTCAATACTCCAAAACCAACTAGGGGTGGCACTAGATGCACTTACAATCTCCCCCTTTTTGGTGATTGATGACAAACTAGTTGAAATTTTCAACGGGGAATATAATATGTGAAATTGTAAAGGATAAGGAATTGTCTTCATAAGTTGTAAGGGCTCCCCCTGAAGATGTGCATATAAGTAATTTGCTTTTGGAATGCAAATGCACATGGCAGGTTGTACTTGTGGAGATCCTCTTCAACTTATGATGAAAATTCATCATGCATGAAAAGTATGTGAAGATAATGACATGCATAATGGAAAATGGACGTCTGCAAAATGATCTAAGTGCGGATTTATCGTTGCACATGCGGAATTTATCATCGCATCACAAAGTAGCAAATGAGTAGCAGACGACCATCGAGTTTAAGTGTTACAACTCAAAGAACCAAATGTATCAAAACGAGAGTTGTAAACACTAGGCAAAACATAAAGTAACCGCCCATATGGACCCGCTTGAAGACTATCAAACTCATATGCTTCTCCCCCTTTTGTCAGTAAGGACCAAAAAGGTTTGAAGACATAGAGCATCTACTCGTTCCCATGAGGAGTAGGTGAAGTAGCAAGGTCGTTGGTGTTGTTAGGCGGTGCAGACGAGCTCGGGGCAGTGTCGACGTGTGCTGAAGGAGGGGGCGGTGAAGTAGCATCGTCTTCGTCCTCGATCACTCTGGCATTCACAGTTGCCGCAGAGGAAGAGAACTCAGAGTCTTCAAGTGAGGGAGTTCGTCGCAGCACAGCCCTTCGGGGAGGTGTGGAGTCAAACTTGAAACATTCAGAGAAGCCATCCTCAGAGGTGAGGGGAATGTCCTTTGATGGGCCAGAGAGTTCGCCTTAAAATGTGATAGATGGTCCTTGGCAGATACTCCAGGTCTTCAACAAGGAACTCCTTAGGATATGCAGCGTCTTGTGGCAAAGGCTTCATCATACTGAGCATCTGACTCATGTTCGGTTCAGGCTTCTGAAAGATGCTCTCCATAGCTTCACTGTGAAGGTGACATCCAGGTTCATAGAGATCTCCAGGAGTGGGCAGACCAGTGAGCTCAATGATATCAAAGGCTTTGGCTTCGTGATGAACATTTCCTGTCATCCACTCAAGGACCCAAGTCTTCGGATCTCTGTTGTAACCACGTATGTGAAGTGTGGCATAAAATTGGAGCAGCAACTCTTCGTTCCAGTGCTCTTGGTCGGTGACGAAAGGCAACAATCCAACCTCTTTGAAGCAGTCTAGAGCTTCTTCCAAGCAGGGCAGACCAGCTATTGCTTCGGTGTCAAGACACATATGTGGGAAGATGCGACCTTGATTGTACAGAATGCAGGAGTAATAGCTTCACTGCGGATAGCTCCAGAACCAATCAGAATATATTCGTTCCCTTGAGTAGGGGTTCTTGGAGCTATTGAAGAAGGTGTTGTCTGCTTTGAAGCTGTTGACATTGAAGGATCCAGGTGCTGATGCAGGACCTAGAAAGCCGGGCAACCTTGGCATTGGCTTCTGTACCTGAGGCCTATGCTCAATATGATAGTCAAACTGAGGACCAGCAGCAGGCGCATGAACAGTAGCAATAGCATCATTGGCTTCGCTGACTTCTGGTTCTTGGGTTGGTGTAGGCTCCACATTTGCTTCAGCCATGACAGCGTCAGTGGCTTCATTGGTGTTGGTGGTGGCAGCCTCAAGATTTTCTACCTCCACTTGATGAGCTGGAGGTCGGGCACAGACACGTTCTCCTCGAGAACAGCTTCGTCAGTAGTTGGGGAGTGGGGACACGTTCTTCTTCTTGGGTGTCATCGGCTGATGCAGCCCGAATGTCTTCAGCAGCTTTAGCTTCAGATTCGGAGACTGGAGGCCTTGGTCCTTTGCGAAGCCTACGTAATGCTGGCGACGCCTTTGGAGATGGAGTTGGCTGGCCCTCAAAGTCATCTTCTTCTTCTTGCCGGGGTGGTGTGACTTGTTGTTGTGGGTGATCAGCCCATGATGCATCCTGAGCAATTGGCGTCAGAGGACGACCAATGCTGATGAGTTCGCTGTGCGTAAGCACAGGCGATGATACCTGTTGGTGCTCGATCTGAGGAAGAACTGCATCATCTTCAACAAGGTCATGGTGACCAATGTCTTCAGCAGCGGTGGGATCAGCTGCTGGAATGTCTTCAGCTTCATGAGCCTCTATGAAAGCAGGCTCATGGACAGTCAGTTGGCGCTCTTGATGTTCAGCGGCAGGGCGAACCATGGAGATAGGTTCAACAATTAAGGGCTCTGTGGGAGCAGCCCGTTCCTTCTTGGTCTTCCTCTTCTTCTTGGAGGGAGCAGCAGCAGAGGCTTCAGGATGTTTCCTCTTTCTGGCTTCAGCCTCAGCAGTCCTCGTCTTCTTCAGTTCTGAAGCGGTAGACCTGGCTTTTGGCTTCAAGCCAGTCATGCTGGTTGGGAAGACAATGGGATGTGCTTCCTGCCTTGCTGCGTCGGGTTCGGCCATAGCGGGTTTCTTCTTCTTCTGCTTTGCAGCCATCCTGGGGTCGATGCCAGGACGCCCAAGGGCCTTGCGCTTCTCAGCCTCATTGTAGGCTTGCACACACTTGTCAGCCAGGCTCTTCATGCGCTCACGAGAACCTTGAGCTTCTTCACGCTTCTTAAGAAAGGCTTCTTTGAGCTCGTGCAGCATGATCTTGAAGTTCTTGACCTCTTGCACGCTGAGCTTGGCCATATGCTTCTTGAAATGAGCTTTCTCAAAGTCAATCTTCTGCTTTAGTTCAACGATGCGCTGGGCTATAGCTAACTCTGAAGCAATGGCGCCATAGAAGGCAACACTGAGGCCAATGGGAAGTTGTAGATCTTCAAAGCCGAGGTTGGGCGTGTCAAACCACTCATCGATGAAGTCGTGGATGATTGCCATGTCAAAGAGAGGCAAATTGTTGAAGATTTCTGCTTCTTCTTTGCTCTTGATCAGTTGCTCAAGAGCGTCATCTGCATGATCTTCATCACTGGACAGATCAATGGCATTGTTGCGCAGAATAGCAGCAGCAGTCAGTTCTTGGCTGGTGTGTGGCAGAGGCATCTTGACTTTCTGGGGCTTGGAGATGCACGACAGATCTTCAGACTGCACACTGTCTTCAGGAGGTGCAGTAGCCAGTGGCTTCGCCCGTGAGATTTTTGGTGCTGAGGCAGGCTTTGAAGCTTTAGGCTGCTTCAGTTTCTTTGGCTTCAGCACTGCAGGCACTTCATCTGATTCAGCGTCATCTGCAGGCTCATCCACGGCTGTCCCTTGAACCACGATATGAGTGATGAGACCTTCCAGGTTGTAGAAGGGCCCAACAAGATTGGGTTCAGCTTCGCGGGTCCCATCGGCACGGGGAGCAGAGGGACCAGGGTTGAAGTCTAATCCCAAAGACTTCTTGTTCTGCTTCGCCGAATTCTGGGCAAACTGGAAGTTGCGCTTGAACAGATTGTCGTCACGACACCATAGCAGTGACGATGGGTCAGCATCCGCAGGTTGTGGTCCACGGACCATGCAGGGATAGAAGCCTTGTTCAATGGCTTCACCTCTGGACCTGGGTTGAAGATTTTTGTATAGGATGTCTCCCCATGGTCGCTTGATGGCATTCTTTTCAGCATATTCCTTTGTCACAAATCTGTACTTGAACCATTGTTCTGCCCAATATCGTCGAATCCATTGGATTCGTGTCTTGCGCTAATTGTAATCCTCTTCTGGATCTGTCTTGTACAGTTCTGAGAGGTCATCGGGCAGATCTCTTGATGTCTCACCTCGATGCTTTCTTCCACCCTTCCTTGCTGATTTCTCTGCAGCCATGAACTTTAAACTGAATGGCTTCAATATGTTCAAAGGCTTCAAGGGCTTTCGCTTGCTGGACAAACAGGAACTGGCTTCGGGAGAATTTATGTGGTGCTGTAAGAATTCAGCAAATGAATGCAGACTATGAGAACCAAGGGATTCTCCCACGGACATGTACCTGTGACAGCATTAAGGTGCGAGGGAAGGGGAAGAGGTCATATGCATTCTCAGAAGATTTTGAAGATAAATCAGTTTAGAAGACATTGACCTCATCGTCCGAAGACATTCACTCATAGATAAGGAGTTGGTTCCAGATTTGTACGAATCCATAGATCAGTACAAGTGAGGAATCTAACTACTTTGTGAAGCATAAGTGAACATACTAGGCATAATATGAGATGCAGTATGAAGTGGATCCAACTTGTGTGAACAGAAACTGCTTGTGGTAGAAAGTGACGAATCTATAGGATCAAAGAGGCCGTAAAAAGGGAGTTTTATTTACCACACAAGAAACTGCTAGACGGAGTGGAAGAGGAGGCCGAGAAGTTCGATCGTTCGTGCCCTAACTTGGCGACGGAGGACACCTACGGCGACGGCGGAGAAGACGATGTCCGCGGTCGGCGTGAAGACGGCGTCGGAGAGGTTGCGGCAGCTAAGCGCTTCGTCGCCGGCGTCGTCGAGGGCTAGCGGTGGCGCTAGGGTTCGTGTGAGAGTGGAAGAAAGGATAATGACTGAGGTGAGGCGTGTATTTATAGGGACAGGGACGGCTCAGTGTTATTATATAGGAGCCCCTGGCGATTCACATCTGAGGAACACGTGGCCATCATGCAGCATATCAGAGGTTGTTCCACGTTCCCACGCACGCCTGGATTGTCGGGTGGTCGTTCCCACTTCTCTGGGTTTCAGGTGAAGGAATTCGCATTGAAAACGGACTTAATGTTTGTCTCTGTATCTTCCGCTGACAAGGACGCAAAGAAGACATTCGACAGTTTCAATAGAATGCATATGATTTGGAGAGATAGAGTTTGAGATAGAAAGCATAGAGAGGTTAGGGTCTGATCACATTCACTTAGTTCAAAAGATTCAACAAGAAGACATGGCTATAAGTGAATGCTGTAGAGGACATAACACTATTATATATATATATATATCTATATAATCAACATAGTGAAGATAATCATGAAGATATGTTGAGATTGAAGCCAATACCAAATGTGAAGACATAGCAAATGTAACGCCATGAGTGAAACACTTCAAACAGAACATTTGGTGGTGGCGTTACCCACCGTATAGGAAGTATTAGACCCAGACACGGCGCACAATTATCGTGGCGCTTCGAAGTCAAATTCCACATTAATGTATTCACACTTAGAATGTATGTCTTCATTGATTGAAGATATACTTTACTTCGTGTGTTGCACATCTAAGTCATCAATATGCATAAGTGTTAGGATGTGTGCCTGATCACAGGACATTTGAGGATTCCAGGATATTTAGCTCACACCGTAACTTGCAAAATCTCTTCTCATCCAAGGGCTTGGTGAAGATATCTTCCAATTGCTCTTCAGTGTTGACGTGTATGATATCAATATCTTCCTTCACAACATGATCTCTGAGAAAGTGATGACAAATTTCAATGTGCTTTGTCTTCGAGTGCTGAACTAGGTTGTTGGCAATCTTGATGGCGCTTTCGTTGTCGCAGTAGAGTGGCACTTGCTTCAGATGAATGCCATAGTCCTTGAGTGTTTGCTTCATCCACAGAAGCTGAGCGCAGCAAGATCCAGCAGCAATGTATTCAGATTCAGTAGTGGAGAGAGATACACAGTTCTGCTTCTTTGAAGACCAACATACAAGTGATCGTCCCAGAAAGTGACATGTGCCTGATGTAGACTTGTGATCCACTTTGTCACCAGCATAATCAGCATCCGAGAATCCAACCAGATCAAACTCTGAGCCCTTTGGATACCATAATCCTAGAGTTGGGGTGTGAGCCAAATATCGAAGAATTCGCTTCACAGCTAAGTGATGCGAATCCTTTGGTGTCGCTTGGAATCGAGCACACATGCAAACACTAAGCATAATATCTGGCCTAGATGCACATAGATAAAGCAAAGAACCAATCATGGAGTGGTATACCTTTTGATTGAACTCTTTACCATTGTCGTCGGGACCCAGATGATGCTTGGCTGGCATTGGCGTCGTGAACCCTTTGCAGTCTTGCATACCGAACTTCTTCAGACAATCTTTGAGATACTTCTCTTGAGATATGAAGATGCCGTTGTGTTGTTGTCGTATTTGGAGACCGAGGAAGAACTTCAGCTCTCCCATCATGGACATCTGATATTGCTCTTGCATCATATATCCAAACTCTTCACTGTACTTCTGATTGGTGCAGCCGAAGATAATGTCATCCACATATATTTGGCACACAAACAGTTCACCATCATATGTCTTCGTGAAGAGAGTGGGGTCTAGGGAACCAGGTATGAAGCCTTTGCTCTTCAGGAAGTATTTGAGTGTGTCATACCAGGCCCGAGGGGCTTGTTTGAGGCCATACAGTGCCTTGTTGAGCTTGTATACCATGTCAGGATGTTTTGGATCTTCAAAGCCAGGCGTTGTGCAACATACACTTCTTCTTCAATCTTGCCATTGAGAAAAGCACTCTTCACATCCATTTGATATAGAAGTATGTTATGATGATTTGCATAGGCCAGCAGTATGCGTATGGCTTCAAGTCGAGCCACGGGAGCAAATGTTTCATCGAAGTCAATCCCTTCAACTTGAGTATATCCTTGAGCAACGAGACGAGCTTTGTTTCTGACAACTTGACCATGCTCATCTTGCTTGTTGTGATATATCCATTTGGTACCTATTATATTGTGCTTCCGAGGATTAGGATGCTTAACTAGTTCCCATACATTATTCAGCTCAAATTGTTGAAGCTCTTCTTGCATAGCTTGAATCCATTCAGGTTCCATGAAGGCTTCTTCAACTTTCTTGGGTTCTGTTATTGAGACGAATGCGAAGTGCCCACAGAAATTTGCTAGCTGTGTTGCCCTTGAACGAGTGAGTGGACCGGGTGCATTGATGCTATCAATTATTCTCTCAATCTGCACTTCATTGGCAACACGAGGATGTACAGGGCGAAGATTTTGCTCTTGCTGATCATTGTCATTGTTAGAGGGATTGTCTTCAGGCTGAGCATTGTCTTCAGGTTGATCAGGTGCGGAGATGATAAGTTCCTCTTCAGGTTGAGCTTCAGAAGGTATGATTTCTCCAATTCCCATAAGTTTGATTGATTCACTGGAAGGAACTTCATCTAGCACATTTGGCAGGTGCTCTCTTTGTGAGCCATTAGTCTCATTGAACCGCACATCCACTGTTTCAACCACTTTATAATGAAAGAGATTGAAGACTCTGTAGGAGTGCGAATCCTTTCCATATCCAAGCATAAAACCCTCATGTGCTTTTGGTGCAAATTTTGAAGTGTGATGTGGATCCTTGATCTAGCACCTGGCGCCAAATACTCTGAAGTAACTGACATTTGGCTTCTTGCCAGTAAGGAGCTCATAAGATGTCTTGTTCAGAAGCTTGTGAAGATAAACACGGTTGATTGTATGGCATGCAGTATCAATGGCTTCAGGCCAGAATTTTCTTGGAGTCTTGTATTCATCAAGCATCATTCGGGCCATCTCAATAAGTGTTCTGTTCTTGCGTTCGACGACACCATTCTGCTGTGGCGTGTACGGAGCTGAGAATTCATGTGTGATGCCCAAAGTATCAAGATATGTATCAAGGCCAGTGTTCTTGAATTCAGTGCCATTGTCACTTCTGATGTGCTTTATCTTAGCACCATAGTTGTTCATTGCTCGATTGGCGAAGCGTCTGAAGACATCCTGCACTTCAGTCTTGTAGAGGATTATATGCACCCAAGTATATCTAGAATAATCATCAACAATGACAAAGCCATAGAGACAAGCAGTAGTAGTAAGAGTTGAGTAATGAGTGGGACCGAAAAGATCCATGTGGAGCAGTTCGAAGGGTCGAGTCGTTGTCATGATTGTCTTCGAGGTATGCTTGGCCCTTGTCATCTTTCCTGCTTCACAAGCACCGCATAAGTGATCTTTCTTGAACTTGACGCCCTCGATGCCTATGACATGCTTCTTCTTTGCAAGGGTGTGCAGGTTCCTCATGCCAGCATGCCCTAGCCTCCGATGCCAGAGCTAGCATTCTGAAGCTTTTGCTAGAAGACATACGGCAAGCTGTCGTCCTGCTGAGAAATCTACCACGTACAAATCATCTTTCCGATACCCTTCAAACACTAGAGACTTGTCAGATTCCATTAGAACAAGGCAACGATATTTTCCAAACATCACAATCGTGTTTAAATCGCAAAGCATTAAGACAGACATTAAGTTGAAGCCAAGGGATTCAACAAGCATGACTTTATCCATGTGTTGATCCTTTGAGATTGCAACTCTACCTAGACCCAATACCTTACTTTTACCAGTGTCAGCAAATGTGATGTGACTTTTGTTGGATGGACGTAAGGTTGAGTCCATAAGAAGGCTTCTCTTGCCAGTCATGTGATTGGTACATCCACTATCAATAATCCATTCTGAAGCTGCTGGTGTCGTACCCTACAGTGCAGTTAGGGGGTTAGGCTTCACGAAGAGAATTGTGAAGCAAAAACATTTGACGAACCAGTGGGTTATGAAAGCTTAGATCGAGAATTGGACTGATAGGGCGAGTAGCAAGCGATTCAGGAACAAAGTACATAATAAGACCATTTGGGCATTTGATCTTGCGCCCTACAAGATGTTTAAGGTCCCCAGCAATAGCGTCAGACGATTTTGGTTTTCTGCTGGAGACCTTTCCCTGCAAAAGAGAGTTAAGCTTTCTTAGCCACCCACATCTTCAAGGGTGGCTTTGAAGCAATGAGTCTAAGTGCAGCATCTGAGAACTTTGGCTTTGGAGCCCTAGCAAAAAGTCTTGCAGGTGGACAATAGTACTCATAAGAATAAGCAGGATAGTTCTTGGTCTTATGAACATGGTGGTTTGATGAACCGCACTCATATTCATAGGCCTGAGTATGGCTTCCCTGCAAAACATTTGCGTTAGTGCGACTCCGGTGAGTCCTCTGTCTGTATGAAGCCTTTAGACCATATGAAGCCTGTGGTCTGGGGTTTGTCTTCTTCACCTGTGGTGTCATGATGACATTCATAGGAAGATTCTCCAAACACCTTTTCGACACCCAGATTTTCTTCATAGGCGGTCCATTCCTGCAGTTAGTACCAATATACCTGGCAAACACTTCACCATTCTGATTCTTAAACAGTTTGTAGTTTGCATCAAAGGATTCATCAATAACAATGGGATTAGCACAAGTGAAGCTAGATAGGGTGGATGGATCCACTGAAGGTTCCTTTGCAGCAACCCATGTGGTTCTGGGGTACTGCTCAGGTTTCCAGTAAGAGCCATCGGCATTCATTTTCCTTTTGAACCCAACACCCTCTTTCCTAGGGTTTCGGTTCAGGATCTGCCTTTTGAGGACATCACATAGTGTCTGATGCCCTTTGAGACTTTTGTACATCCCTGTTTCAAGCAGTGTCTTCAACCTAGCATTCTCATCAGCAATGGCAGTGGTATCCTCAGCAGAGGGGTTAGTTACCACATCAACAGGTGAAGATATTGCAACAGTAGTAGCAGTAGAACATTCAGTAACAGAAGTAGCATTATCACGCTCAATGCATTTAAGACATGGTGGTTCAAATCCTTCCAGAGCTGAACTGATCTGTTTGGCGCAAAGTGACTCATTTTCCTTTTGAAGATCTTCATGAGCCGCTCTCAATTTCTCAAGGTCTTAATTCCTTTGAAGATAATTGTAGGACAAACTTTCATGAGTTGTTGAGAGCGTTTCATGACGACTTTCAAGTTCCTCATACTTAACGTGAAGATTTTTTATGTCTTCAATTAAGGACTGAGATCGAGTCATTTCAGCGTCTAACAGATCATCGCTTTTGTCTAACAGTTTTTGAATGTGTTCCATAGCTTTCTGTTGTTCAGTTGCAATTTTAGCAAGTGTTTTGTAGCTAGGTTTGGAATCACAATCAGATTCATCGTCACTGGATGTTTGATAGTGAGTAGTGCATGTGTTTACCTTGGCACCACGTGCCATGAAGCAGTAGGAAGGAGCAGAGTAGTCCTTGTCATTTGCATCAGTGTCGGTGATGAAGTCATTGTCTTCAGTGTTGAAGATGGACTTGGCAACGTATGCTATAACCAGACTCGCAACGCCAGAATCGGACTCCTCCTCAGACTCCACCTCCGCCTCCTCAGAAGCAGACTCCTCCTCAGAATCCATTTCCTTGCCAACAAACGCATGTGCCTTGCCAGATGAGATCTTCTTGTGTGATGAAGACTTTGAGGAAGACTTGGAAGAAGACTTTGAGTATTTCTTCTTCTTCTTGTCGTCAGAGTCATACTCCTTGCTCTTCTTCTTCTTCTTGTTCTCATTGTCCCACTGTGGACACTCAGAGATTTTAGTGGCCAGGCTTCTTGCACTTGTGACATGTTCTCTTCTTGTAGTCATGAGTAGAAGCTTCATCATTCCTTGAGCTTGATCGTGAAGACTTTCTGAACCCTTTCTTCTTGGTGAATTTTTGGAACTTCTTCACAAGCATAGCAAGCTCCTTTCCAATGTCTTCAGGATCATCAGAACTGCTGTCAGATTCTTCTTCGGATGAGGAGACAGCTTTTTCCTTCAAGGCACGAGTTCGCCCATAGCTGGGACCGTAGATGTCTCTTTTCTCAAAAAGCTGAAACTCATGTGTGTTGAGCCTCTCAAGTATGTCAGACGAATCGAGTGTCTTGAAATCAGGGCGTTCTTGAATCATCAGGGCTAGGGTGTCAAACGAACTGTCAAGTGATCTCAGGAGTGTTTTGACGACTTCATGCTTGGTGATCTCAGTGGCGTCGAGGGCTTGAAGCTCATTTGTGATGTCAGTGAGTCGATCAAACGTGAGCTGGACATTCTCATTGTCATTTCTCTTGAAGCGGTTGAAGAGGTTGCGAAGGACACTGATTCTTTGATCTCTCTGGGCGGAGACGCCTTAGGTGACCTTGGAGAGCCAGTCTCAGACTAGCTTGGAAGTCTCCAACGCACTCACACGGCCATACTGTCCTTTGGTCAGATGACCACAGATGATATTCTTGGCAGTAGAGTCCAATTGAATGAACTTCTTGACATCAGCAGCAGTGACACCTTCTCCAGCCTTGGGAACACCGTTCTTGACGACATACCATAGGTCGACATCAATGGCTTCAAGATGCATGCGCATCTTATTCTTCCAGTAGGGATATTCAGTTCCATCGAAGACAGGGCACGCAGCGGAGACTTTAATTATCCCTGCAGTCGACATAGCTAAAACTCCAGGTGGTTAAACCGAATCACATAGAACAAGGGAGTACCTTGCTCTGATACCAATTGAAAGTGCTAGTGATCGACTAGAGGGGGGGGGTGAATAGGCGACTTTTATGAAAGTCTTCTAAACAGGGAAGTTTTGAAGACAAACGATAGAAGTAAACCTATTACCACGCAGCGGAAGGTAGACTACACTAGGCAAACCTTAGTCAGGTAATCAACGAAGTGAAAGCATAATGACTTATAGTAGCTAGGCAGTAAGGATCAGGTAGGAAGATATTGTGAAGCCAATCAGAACAAGCAGTCACTCAGTGAAGACAAAAGATAATGCAATCATGCAATGACTTCACAAGGACCAACAGTAAGTAAAGGGAAGGGAAGGATGAAACCAGTGACTCGTTGAAGACAATGATTTGTTGGACCAGTTCCAGTTGCTGTGACAACTGTACGTCTGGTTAGGGCGGCTAGGTATTTAAACCTGAGGACACACAGTCCCGGACACACAGCCCTGAACACGCAGCTCAGAACCCTTAGTCCTCACCATATTCCCCTTGAGCTAAGGTCATACAGACCTCGCCCAATCACTCTGGTAAGTCTTCAAGGTAGACTCCCAAACCTTCACAGACTTCATTCACCGGGGATCCGCAATGACTCTTGGATGCTCAGAACGCGACACCTAACCGGCTGCAGGATTCACAGTCCTCAAGTGTATTAAGTCTTCAGATCACACAGACATGACGACTTAAGTGATGCCTAACACTCTTTGGCTCTGGGTGGTTAGGACTTTATCCTCCCAAGGAATTATCTCTCAAAGGCTTCGAGGTGGGTTGCTCTCAAACGACAACAGCCGTACTTTAACTCTGAGCAGCCAACCGTTTATGGTTGTAGGGGGTGGGCTATTTATAGCCACTAGGCAACCCGACATGATTTGTCCGAAATGACCCTGGGTCACTAAGGAACTGACACGTGTTCCAACGGTCAGATTTCAAACACACACGGCAACTTTACTTGGGCTACAAGCAAAGCTGACTTGTCCAACTCTAGACAAGATTCGCTCTCATAGTCTTCACTCGAAGACATAGGATTTTGGTTAAGCATCACTTCAGTCATTCTGACTGGTTCTCTTGGACCCCACTTAACAGTACGGTGGTTCCTATGACTCAACAAAGAAGAAAAAGAACTACGAAAGATCTAAGTCTTCGAGCTCCATAGTCTTCATGCGATGTCTTCTCTTGTCATAGTCTTCAATGTGAATATCTTCACATACCACCTTTGACTTCAATGTCTTCATACATTTTTAGGGGTCATCTCTGGTAAGAAAACCGAATCAATGAGGGACCAAATCACCCGAACCTGACCCGCTCCATCATCACCGTTGGGTGCAGATCATCCCCAAACGTCTATAGAACATCTCCATTTTGTTAATTGGACTCCCTAGCCTATTTATCCAGGACCGTACGATTAAGATCGGAGGGACCAAATGCCCCTATCCAAAAATCCACTTATATATATCAGATCAAACCCTAAAACCTAGGAGTTTGTCCCATCGCCGCCGCCACCTTACCAAATCCCCCCTCAGGATCTCCCCTGCCCGATCCACTGAACCAGCCGCCTTCCCTCGATCTACGAGATCCACAGCTTCTTTGCCTGCAGCCCTGTGTTCCCCCTCCACGAGCACAGCCCTGAGCCACTCCCGTGCCCGATGGCCTCCGCCCGCGCCAGAGCTTGCCGCCGGCGATAGCAGCAGCAACACCGACCTCCCCTCCTCCTTCTTCCTCTTCCTCCTCGGTCTCCCTCTCTCTCATGCTGTCTCTCTCTCCTTGCTCGTTGGACAAGAAAACCCCCATGGCCGCAGAATGGAGCTCTGCCTCCATGGATCCTCACTGGTGCCCCGTCCTGGTCTCCTCGTGCCATCCCATGCCCGGGTCCGTCTTCGCTGCCTCCTTCGTCGCGTCGCTAGCCTCGCTCGCACCAGGATCCAGGAGCCGCGCCAAGTCCACCGTCCTCTGCTTCGCCCGCACGATCCCGCTGCTGCCTGCTTCGCTCCATCGAGCAATGCCACCACCGAAGATCCTCGTCGCCGGGAACCGCCTCCTCGACCCTCGGACTGCCCGGATCCGCCGCGCCCGCGGGTCCCCTGCCTCTGCATCGCGCCTCTGCCCGTCTTCCGCATCGCCATGACCTGCTACTGCTTCTGTTGGTACGAGCAGCACCAGGTCGCCCGCTCGCAGCACAGCCGCTCGCCCCGTTGACCGCGCCTCGCTCAAGCGCGCGCCTGGGCTGCCTCCCTTCCAGCGCCCCAAGGCCCAGCCTGCTCCAGCTCCTCACCAGCCCAACTCCAGATCTGGCCTCTGGCCCGATGTGAGCAGCCCCCCCCCCCCCCCGCGCCCTGGGCCAGATCTCAGATTCGGCCCATATTGTTTTTTTCTGACATGCGATTTTGCTAATTTTCCAGAGACCACCAGTTTTACAGATTTGCAGGAAAAACCCCTAAGCTCCATGCATATTTTAACTCACCAACCGTGCATCTTTTGTCAAAACTTCATATATGAAAAATGCTTAGATTTGTGTCTAGTTTCATAATATGCCACTTTCATCCATGTTTGAAATGCTTAAAATGATGTTTGATTAAATTTGCTCATATAGCATGCTAAAATGATTTAATTCATAACTAAATAACCGTAGCTCCAAACCTAACAAACTTTATATGTAAATGGGGTAGAAAAATGCCTAGTTTAACATGGTGGCATCACTTTGCATTTTTAACAACTCTAAAATATGGTTCAGGGCAGAACAGTACCAAATCCATAAATTGCGCATGAGGATTTTTCCGGACTTGTTGTTGTTGTTCCGGCCTCATTTAAACTTGCCTAGATAGGTAGTTATCTTTTGCTTCACCTCTCGCCATGTTAATCAACATTTAATATTTTTGGGTACATAAACAAGATCGAACTAAATAACTTGAATGTGGTGTTCCATCAATATGATCCACTTAACTTGTGGTGTTGTTTGTGCACTTTGCCATGCCATGCTTCATTAAACCGGACATGCATCATACTTGGTTGGAACATGTATATTGTTGGATATCATTATTATATCTTGTTTACTTTAATGCATCTATATACTTGGTAAAGGGTGGAGGGCTCGGCCTTATGCCTAGTGTTTTGTTCCACTCTTGCCGCCCTAGTTTCCATCATACCGGTGTTATGTTCCTTGATTTTGCATTTCTTACGCGGTTGGGTTATAGTGGGAACCCCTTGACAGTTCGCTTTGAATAAAACGCCTCCAGCAAGGCCCAACCTTGGTTTTACCATTTGCCACCTAAGCCTGTTTCCCTTGGGTTCTGCAGACTCAAGGGTCATCTTTATTTTAAACCCCCGGGCCAGTGCTCCTCCGAGTGTTGGTCCAAACTAGAGTCCTTTGCAGCGCCACCTCGGGGAAACTCGAGGTTTGATTTTAGTTGTATGGAGCGCTCATCTGGTGTTCCTTGAGAACGAGATACGTGCGACTCCTATCGGGATTTGTCGGCACATCGGGCGGCTTGCTGGTCTTGTTTTACCATTGTCAAAATGTCTTGTAACCGGGATTCCGAGTCTGATCAGGTCTTCCTGGGAGAAGGAATATCCTTCGTTGACCGTGAGAGCTTGTGATGGGCTAAGTTGGGACACCCCTGCAGGGTTTTGAACTTTCGAAAGCCGTGCCCGTGGTTAAGGGCAGATGGGAATTTGTTAATGTCCGGTTGTAGAGAACTTGACACTTAACTTAATTAAAATGCATCAACCGCGTGTGTAGCCGTGATGGTATCTTTCCAGCGGAGTCCGGGAAGTGAACACGGTTCTTGTGTTATGTTTGAACGTAAGTAGTTTCAGGATCACTTCTTGATCACTTCTAGTCCACGACCGTTGCTTTGCTTCTCTTCCCTCTCTCATTTGTGTATGTTAGCCACCATATATGCTAGTGCTTGCTGCAGCTCCACATCACTATCCTTTTCCTACCCATAAGCTTAAATAGTCTTGATCTCGGGGGTGTGAGATTGCTGAGTCCCCGTGGCTCACAGAAACTTCCAACAGTTGCAGGTGCCGATGATACCAGTGCAGGTGACGCATCTGAGCTCAAGTGGGAGCTCGAGGAAGACCTTTTCGTTGTTGTGTTTCGTTTCCTTTTGATCACTAGTGGAGCCCAGTCGGGATGATCAGGGATCTTTTGCATTAGGGGTTGTCTTTCTCTATTTGGTTCCGTAGTCGGACCTTGATTGTATCTGAATGATGTAATGCTATATTTATGTATTGTGTGAAGTGGCGATTGTAAGCCAACTCTTTATTCCTTTCTTATTTAGTGCATGGGATGTGTAAAGATTACCCCTCTTGTGACATGCCTACTATGCGGTTATGCCTCTAAGTCATGCTCCGACACGTGGGAGATATAGCCGCATCGTGGGTGTTACAAGTAGGTAATCAGAGCTTTCCCCGACTTAGGAGCCCCCTGCTTGATCGAATCACTGACGTTGTTGAGTCTAGAAAAAAAAGTTTTGAGTCTTATAGGATTATATATATTGGAGAGTAGGATTATTTTTACTCCGCAGTCCCTTTGTCGCTCTGGTGAGGCCTCCTGACATAGAGTTTTGACTCTTCTCTCCTCAAATTTCACAAATTTTTTTAGGATCACGCGGGTATCTTGCAATCATTTTGATGGTTTTGTGACGAGAACATTGTTCTTGGTGCCTCCTAACATTTAGGGATTGTGGCAGTGTCCCGTGGAGTTGAGCTCCGAGGTGTTGTCGTCACAATTTTATCGTTGCAGTTCTGGAATGCCTGAGTTTGCCGACATCGAAAATCTCTTTTATGCATTTGTTGGTGAGATAACCTCGACGCCACCCAGTACTAGGGTGGGAGTTCAGGAGTATTGCCATAACTCGTATAACGGATGCTTTTCGATGGTTGAGGTAAACGATTTCCGAAGGTTTCTTGGTTATGTGTTGAAGGATGGATACAGCTGGATGTAGGTATTATTAGTTTGGGTGAGATATTATGCTTCCCCTGTATCCCCAACACCTGATTGCATAACCAGAAAGTTTCGGGAGTTTATAAGTGGGAATTGAAGTATCACGTAGGATATCTTTCCAACAGTCACATGATACGATATGGGATCTATCATATGTTTGTTTCCGGCTTATTTCCTTAGTCAATCCTTTGTTTTGTTTTGAGTTGTGGTATTCGAGTTTCTTCGAAGTCAAGTGTTGATTCCATACCTTTCCTAAGCGGTGTTCTCATATTCCTATGTGAATACTAATCCTTCTTGATCATCAAGGTTGTCATGTCAATCCTTTTCAACCGGCATGTTTCTCTTCAAGTGGATCCGATCATTTTAACATTCGCAAGATCAACTCTAAGTATTCTCAACGTTGTTCGTTTCATCTGTTCCCAAGTTGTCTTTGTTTTCCCGCCCACCCACCCTTTTTCCTTAAGGACTCAGAATTCTTAATCAAATATCCGTTTTATTGATGTGAAGTCTCTCCATTCTTTTCCATAAATTTTCTTATTCGTTGATTCTCAGGAAGATACTAAGGAAGTTTCAAGTTCATCATTCGTCATTCTTTTCTTCTCCAGTGGATTCAACTCAAGCTTTGTTGATCATATCCCCTTTCCTCGTTTCAAATATTCTCCCATACCGGTCCACCTCATAATCATTCCCTGCTTGCTATTCAATTGTTCCGGAGTGTTCACGATATCTCGAAGATTCATGTTTCCACTCTGCATTTGTTCAAGCTCTTTCGAGATTGGTGATACGTCTCCAACGTATCTATAATTCTTGATTGCTCCATGCTATATTATCTACTGTTTTGAACATTATTGGGCTTTATTATCCACTTTTATATTATTTTTGGGACTAACCTATTAACCGGAGGCCCAGCCCAGAATTGCTGTTTTTTGCCTGTTTTCGGGTTTCGAAGAAAAGGAATATCAAACGGAGTCCAAACGGAATGAAACCTTTGGGAATGTGATTTTCTCAACGAACAAGACCCGGGAGACTTGGACCCTACGTCAAGACACAAAAGAGGAGACCACGAGGTAGGGGGGCGCGCCTACCCCCCAGGCGCGCCCTCCCCCCTCGTGGGCCCCCTGTTGCTCCACCGACGTACTCCTTCCTCCTATATATACCTATGTACCCCCAAACGATCAGATACGGAGGCAGAAACCTAATTCCACCACCGCAACTTTCTGTATCCACAAGATCCCATCTTGGGGCCTGTTCCGGAGCTCCGCCGGAGGGGGCATCGATCACGGAGGGCTTCTACATCAACACCATAGCCCCTCCGATGAAGTGTGAGTAGTTTACCTCAGACCTACGAATTCTTTTATGTATGATTGGTTATCTTTGCAAGTCTCTTCGAATTATCAGTTTGGTTTGGCCTACTAGATTGATCTTTCTTGCAATGGGAGAAGTGCTTAGCTTTGGGTTGAATCTTGTTGTGTCCTTTCCCAGTAACAGTAGGGGCAGCAAGACACGTATTGTATTGTTGCCATCGAGGATAACAAGATGGGGTTTTCATCATATTGCATGAGTTTATCCCTCTACATCATGTCATCTTGCTTAAGGCGTTACTCTGTTTTTAACTTAATACTCTAGATGCATGCTGGATAGCGGTCGATGAGTGGAGTAATAGTAGTAGATGCAGGCAGGAGTCGGTCTACTTTTCTCGGACGTGATGCCTATATACATGATCATACCTAGATATTCTCATAACTATGCTCAATTCTGTCAATTGCTCAATAGTAATTTGTTCACCCACTGTAGAATACATATGCTCTCGAGAGAAGCCACTAGTGAAACCTATGGCCCCCGGGTCTATCTTTATCATATTAATCTCCTACTACTTAGTTATTTCCTTTTCTCTTTACTTTGCCTTTATTTTACTTTGCATCTTTACCACAAAAATACCAAAAATATTATCTTAACTTATCTATCAGATCTCACTCTCGTAAGTGCCTTGTAGGGATTGACAACCCCTATTCATGTTGGTTGCGGGGATTTATTTGTTTTGTGCAGGTACGAGGGACTCACGCGTAGCCTCCTACTGGATTGATACCTTGGATCTCAAAAACTGAGGGAAATACTTACGCTACTTTGCTGCATCATCCCTTCCTCTTTAGGGAAAACCAACGCAGTGCTCAAAAGGTAGCAATAAGGATTTCTGGCACCGTTGTCGGGGAGGTCTACGCAAAAGTCAACATACCAAGTACCCATCACATACCCTTATCTCCCGCGTTACATTATTTGCCATTTGCCTCTCGTTTTCCTCTCCCCCACTTCACCCTTGCCTTTTTATTCACCCCCTCTCTCTCTGTCCTCCCTCTCTTTCTCTATTTGCCTCTTTTTGCCCGCTTGCTTTTTGTTTGCTTGTGTGTTAGTTCGGTTGCTTGTCATTATGGCTAGTCCCTTATCTTCCCCGTTGTCTCCCGAGAGTGAAATTCTAAATTTAAGCAAAGGGAGGGAGAAAATCTAAAATATTCTTGGTATAGAATTTGCAATGCTCAAAATAGATCCACCAGGAAGCAATTTACTTCTGTTCTTCTTCGCAATTTTTATGTAGGCATTACTCCTTGGCACAGATATGTCCTTGATACTATTATTGGAGGGAACTTCTTGGGTAGCCATACTTTTGATTCTTATAATGCTATGATAGATTTGTTTGGCTCACCCCATCTTTTGGTTAATGGAACTGCATTAACTTTGGAGCATGTAATGCAAAGACTTGAAATTATTAAAAATAAGGTTGCTACCATAGAGTTAATTGAAAATTTGGATAAAAAGATCCACAACCTAATCTCTCAATATGGATCTAAAGTAGGAGTCACTTTGAAAAATATTAAAGAGAAGGAACCCATAGTTAATGAGAAAATAAATCACGATTCCACTAGAATTGATAAAATTGAGGATATTATTACCCACTTGGGAACCGCCTTTTCTTCCGTAAAGAACACTCCAAGTCCTCCCGCTAAAATTGCCAAGCTTATGTATGTTCCTAAGAATAAGGGTGAATCCTCTAGTAAGGAAACTGCGGATCTCAAATCTATAAGTGTTCATCCCAATCTTTTTGCTATCATTAAGGAACCATTTGTTACAAATGATTTTTTTGATCTTGTGCCTAAAAATTTTATAATCAATAAAAAGAAAGAAATTCCTAAAGATGGTAGATGCCTCATTGAAGAATTGCCTACCAAAGATGGCAACACCTAGATCTATCCTTGCTTGTTATGCCTAGCTAGGTGCGTTAAACGATAGCGCTTGTTGGGAGGCAACCCAATTTTATTTTTATTCCTTGATTTTTGCTCCTGTTTAGTAATAAATAATTTATCTATCCTCTGTTTTGGTTGTGTTTTTTGTGTTTAATTAGTGTTTGTGCCAAGTAGAACCGTTGGGAAGACTTGGGGAAAGTCTTGTTACACTTCCTGTAAAAAACAGAAACTTTAGCGCTCACGAGAACTCCTGCCATTTTATTTGGAATGTTATATTTAGTTAACTATTTTTGAAGATGATTAATAGATAAATTCCTCACGTCCAGCAATTTATTTTAGAATTTTTGGGGTTCCAGATCTTGCGCTAGCTACAGATTACTACATACTGTTCTGTTCTTGAAAGATTCTGTTTTTCGTGTGTTGTTTGCTTATTTTGATGAATCTATGGCTAGTAAAATAGTTTGTAAACCATAGAGAAGTTGGAATACAGTAGGTATAACACCAATATAAATAAAGAATGATTTCATTACAGTACCTTGAAGCGGTCTTTTGTTTTCTTTCGCTAACGGAGCTCACGAGATTTTCTACGTTAAGTTTTGTGTTGTGAAGTTTTCAAGTTTTGGGTAAAGATTTGATGGATTATGGAACAAGGAGTGGCAAGAACCTAAGCTTGGGTATGCCCATGGGACCCCCAAGATAATCTAAGGATACCTAAAAGCGAAAGCTTGGGGATGCCCCGGAAGGCATCCCCTCTTTCGTCTACTTCTATCGGTAACTTTACTTGGAGCTATATTTTTATTCGCCACATGATATGTGTTTTGCTTGGAGCGTCTTGTATGATTTGAGTCTTTACTTTTTAGTTTACCACAATCATCCTTGCTGTACACACCTTTTGAGAGAGCCATACATGATTTGGAATTTGTTAGAATACTCTATGTGCTTCGCTTATATCTTTTGAGTTATGTAGTTTTGCTCTAGTACTTCACTTATATCTTTTAGATCATGGTGGTGGATTCATTTTATAGAAACTATTAATCTCTCATGCTTCACTAGATTATTTTTAGAGTCTTAAATAGCATGATAATTTGCTTAAAATCCTAATATTCTTGGTATACAAGATTAAAAATAAAACTTTCTTACGAGTGTGTTGAATACTATGAGAAGTTCGATGCTTGATAATTGTTTTGAGATATGAAGATGGTGATATTAAAGTTGTGCTAGTAGAGTAATTGTGAATTTAAAGAATACTTGTGTTAAAGTTTGTGATTCCCGTAGCATGCACGTATGGTGAACTATTATGTGATGAAGTTGGAGCATGATTTATTTTTTGATTGTGTTCCTTATGAGTGGCGGTCGGGAACAAGCGATGGTCTTTTCCTACCAATCTATCCCCCTAGGAGCATGCGCGTAATACTTTGCTTTGATAACTTGTAGATTTTTGCAATAAGTATATGAGTTCTTTATGACTAATGTTGAGTCCATGGATTATACGCACTTTCTCTCATCCTTCCATCATTGCTAGCCTCTCTAATACCGCGCACCTTTCGCGGGTATCATACACCCACCATATACCTTCCTCAAAATAGCCACCATACCTACCTATTATGGCATTTCCATAGCCATTTCGAGATATGTTGCCATGCAACTTTTCACCGTTCCGTTTATTATGACACACTCCATCATTGTCATATTGCTTAGCATGATCATGTATTCGACATCGTATTTGTGGCAAAGCCACCGTTCATAATTATTTCATACATGTCACTCATGAGTCATTGCATATCCCGGTACACCGCCGGAGGCATTCATATAGAGTCATATTTTTTTCTAAGTATCGAGTTGTAATTGTTGAGTTGTAAGAAAAATCAAAGTGTGATGATCATCATTATTAGAGCATTGTCCCGGTGAGGAAAGGATGATGGAGACTGATTCCCCCACAAGTCGGGATGAGACTCCGGACTAAAAAAAAGGAGGCCATAAAAAAAGAGAAAAGGCCCAAATAAAAAAATGAGAGAAAAAGAGAGAAGGGATAGTGCTACTATCCTTTTACCACACTTGTGCTTCAAAGTAGCACTATGATCTTCATGATAGAGAGTATCATATGTTGTCACTTTCATATACTAGTGGGAATATTTCATTATAGAACTTGGCTTGTATATTCCAATGATGGGCTTCCTCAAAATGCCCTAGGTCTTCGTGAGCAAGCAAGTTAGATGCACACCCACTTAGTTTCTTTTTGAGCTTTCATATACTTATAGCTCTAGTGCATCCGTTGCATGGCAATCCCTACTCACTCACATTGATATCTATTGATGGGCATCTCCATAGCCCGTTGATACGCCTAGTTGATGTAATACCACGCACCTTTCGCCGGTATCATACACCCACCATATACCTTCCTCAAAACAGCCACCATACCTACCTATCATGGCATTTCCATAGCCATTCCGAGATATATTGCCATGCTTTTTTCCACCGCTCCACTTCATCATTGTCATTTTTCTTTGCATGATCATGTAGTTGACATCGTATTTGTGGCAAAGCCACCGTGCATAATTCTTTCATACATGTCACTCATGAGTCATTGCATATCCCGGTACAGCGCCGGAGGCATTCACATAGTCATATCTTGTTCTAAGTATTGAGTTTTAATTCTTGGGTTGTAAGAAAATAAAAGTGTGATGATCATCATTATTAGAGCATTGTCCCAAGTGAGGAAAGGATGATGGAGACTATGATTCCACCATAAGTCGAGATGTGACTCCGGACGAAAAAAAGAGAGGCCATAAAAAAGGAGAAAAGGCCCAAATAAAAAAAGGAGAGAAAAGAGAGAAGGGACAATGCTACTATCCTTCTACCACACTTGTGCTTCAAACTAGCACCATGATCTTCATGATAGAGAGTCTCCTATGCTGTCACTTTCATATACTAGTGGGAATATTTCATTATAGAACTTGGCTTGTATATTCCAATGATGGGCTTCCTCAAAATGCCCTAGGTCTTCGTGAGCAAGCAAGTTAGATGCACACCCACTTAGTTTCTTTTTGAGCTTTCATATATTTATAGCTCTAGTGCATCCGTTGCATGGCAATCCCTACTCACTCACATTGATATCTATTGATGGGCATATCCATAGCCCGTTGATACGCCTAGTTGATGTGAGACTATCTTCTCCTTTTTGTCTCCTCCACAACCACCATTCTATTCCACCTATAGTGCTATGTCCATGGCTCACGCTCATGTATTGCGTGAAGATTGAAAAAGTTTTGAGAATGTCAAAAGTATGAAACAATTGCTTGGCTTGTCATCGGGGTTGTGCATGATTTAAATACTTTGTGTGGTGAAGATAGAGCATAGCCAGACTATATGATTTTGTAGGGATAACTTTCTTTAGCCATGTTATTTTGAGAAGACAAAATTGCTTTGTTAGTATGCTTGAAGTATTATTATTTTTATGTCAATGTTAAACTTTTTTCTTGAATCTTTCAAATCTGAATATTCATACCACAATTAAGAAGAATTACATTAAAATTATGCCAATTAGCACTCCGCATCAAAAATTCTGTTTTTACCATTTACCTACTCGAGGACGAGGAGGAATTAAGCTTGGGGATGCTTGATACGTCTCCAACGTATCTATAATTTTTGATTGCTCCATGCTATACTATCTACTGTTTTCAACATTACTGGGCTTTATTATCCACTTTTATATTATTTTTGTGACTAACCTATTAACCGGAGGCCCAGCCCAGAATTGCTGTTTTTTGCCTGTTTTAGGGTTTCGAAGAAAAAGAATATCAAACGGAGTCCAAACGGAATGAAACTTTCGGGAACGTGATTTTCTCATCAAACAAGACCCGGGAGACTTGGACCCTACATCAAGAAACAAAATAGGAGGCCATGAGGTAGGGGGGCGCCTACCCCGTAGACGCGCCCTCCACCCTCGTGGGCCCCCTGTTGCTCCACCGACGTACTCCTTCCTCCTATATATACCTATGTACCCCCAAACGATCAGATATGGAGCCAAAAACCTAATTCCACCGCCCGCAATTTTCTGTATCCACGAGATCCCATCTTGGGGCTTGTTTCGCAGCTCTGCCGGAGGGGGCATCGATCACGGAGGGCTTCTACATCAACACCATAGCCCCTCCGATGAAGTGTGAGTAGTTTACCTCAAACCTACGGGTCCATAGTTATTAGCTAGATGGCTTCTTCTCTCTTTTTGGATCTCAATACAATGTTCTCACTCGCTCTTGTGGAGAACTATTCGATGTAATCTTCTTTTTGCGGTGTGTTTGTAGAGACCGATGAATTGTGGGTTTATGATCAAGTCTATCTATGAAGAATATTTGAATCTTCTCTGAATTCTTTTATGTATGATTTTTTTATCTTTGCAAGTCTCTTCGAATTATCAGTTTGGTTTGGCCTACTAGATTGATCTCTCTTGCAATGGGAGAAGTGCTTAGCTTTGGT